>NW_027120796.1:600000-1010030 GCF_030686945.1 Centruroides vittatus
ATAACTTAAAAACACAGCCTTTTAGTTTGAACATTGTAGGCCTATTTCGGATTTTTTCCAAATTAAAAATAAAAACTTTTCAAATTTATATTTGATCCTTATTTTTGCTACACTAAAAATAATTTTCAACGCTTCTCTCGTCATAAAATACAAGAATATAAAAATACTTTTAAAAAAAAATATCTACCCATAAGATTTTCTTATTTTGTTAAATCCATATTGTCTTTCTTTTAGCAGTAATCAATTGATTATTCATATATATAGACTATTCTTTTCTTTCTTATTGGTTATCCATCAAAACAATCTGAGTCACTGATTACAGATAGTTACATTCAGCTGCACAATTCATATTACTTGTGTACTCTTAGAGAATACATCACAATATGTTTATCAGTGTTTATGTAAGAATTTTTTTGGAAGAACTTTTGCAATGTCGAATTTATTTTTTTTTACTTTTCATATATATATATATATATATATATATATATTAATTTACATACTTTTGTTCAATAGAAAAATATAATTTTATTTAATAATATAATTATTAGCTTTGTCTGTTTAGCATTATTATCATCAAAGTTAAAAATGAATTTACTTAGTTCTTAAAAAAATAAATTGATAAATTTAATTCGTACAAATAATAAATATTTATTTAAATAATAATTGCAATTATAAACTTAATAATAAAACTAATAAGATTTAATTCAATTTTTATTTTAATATATTACAGTATATTTAAACTTTTTAACACCGGTATATATTCAATACCTTATGGAAATATGAACAATAGAATAAAATTTAATAAGCTGAATGCAAATAAAACTCACAAGCAGATATAATTTAGGTAGAAAAATGTCCAAAAGTCTGGACTTTGATATCAATTAAAGTTATATTAAATTTTTCATCATTTACTTTATAAAAACATTAAAAGTTTTGTTAACTGAACTTTCAACTTTGTTACATTATTTTGCATTAAAGGCAAAATATTTTATTAAACAAAAAATAATCTATTAATAAATTCACAATTTAAATTTTTAGGAAGCTTACATTTAAAAGAAAAAGGTACAAAAATGAAGACATTTTACAAATGATGTCTTTTTATGCCGTAATACACCGCGGGAACACAACACAATAGCTTTAAAATAAGTCGACACGTCCTTATTTTAAAGCTATTCTGTCATTTCAACATACAAAAGTGAAAATAAATTTCTCTTTTGCATATTGAGGAGATAGATTAGTCTCATAAAAACAACCGACACTGCCAATATATTAGTGTACTCCTGTGGTGTGGTTTAATTCAAAAGGATATATTGTATATGTATTTTCATAAATCTTTGTATTTTTAATGAATATTTGTGGCTTATTATATCTATTTAGTTATTTAATAAAATTTCGTAATTAAGTCAGTTTACACAACGCCAACAAACAACGATAAACTACGTTAATCGCAGTCATTGTTATTATCGTTTAGCATTTATAAAATGAGAAAATTGATAAGCAGAGAAACAACTAGAAATTATTTATACTCACAGTTGAATAGTTATTAAGCAGCAGTACTTGCAATTTATGATGACCAAGAGTTCTAAATTCTTTACAGATTTGTATAGTTTTGCACTTTAAAGCGATTCTATGAGACAATATATCTATAGAAAATCTGCTTCAGATCATCTATCATCTATCAAATATGGCATGCTTTTTAGCAAGTAGAGAATTACGATTTAGGACGGTCTTCTATACATATAGAAGATTGTATACAGTGACAGATCGAGAATGTTATAGAAAAGAGGATATAGAAAAGGCTCATCCTTAAAGAACAAGAATAAACATCAGCTAAGCAGTGATCATATTATTGCTTTAAATTCAGCGCTATTGAAATAATTTACAGCTGTCTTCTAAGATTTTTCTCTAAAATTTATTAGGATTGAAAAGAGCTTTGACAGAACAATGATTGTTATTAATAAAATTTTTCTAAATTAATTCACAGTCGCAATCAGCATCGAATATTACTGTGAAATGTTTATCAACGGAAATGATTATGCTTTACATTGATTAATTTTTCAAAAAATCATTTTTATATCATCAAATCATTCTAAGCGTAAATTACTGTTGTTTAACAACGTTTAGTTTTTGTTCTAGACACTATTTAAATAAATATTCTTGTTGAGTTCTCTTCTCAAATAGTTGAAAGTTGTTATATTCTTTTCTGTTTGTAAGAACTAATGAATACGATGGCCGGATAACCAAGTTAGCGGGATCTGGGTTCGAATTCGGTCAAACAACCTCAGTAATTTTTCATAGGCAATTTGTCTCGGATACATGGGCATCCGAAGACAATTTTTCAGGACAGCAAAACTTAGAGACAAATAATTACATCAATAAATTTTTATTTATGATAATTACTGTATTTAATTTTTGGGGTATAAATTTCACAAGTCGATTATAGAATACACTACTGTATTACATCAAGCGTCTTATAGTCTAGGGTGTAAAGTTACGTATCTCAATCACTTTTACGATTATAATTTGGATGATGGACGGATCTATGATGGGCATCGAAAAAGACCCTCTCGAAAGACCTTTATCAGTAGTGCAATATCAAATTATATTTTAAAAAATAACGAGACAGAAATATCTATATATTTATATTATTTATATATATTATCTATATATAAATAATATAAATATTAAATATATTTATATTTATTAAATATAAATATATATATTAAATATATATTATCTATATATTTATTTGATATAAATAATTTAGATCATAATTGATGTAGTTATTATATAAATTTATCAATAAAATCGCTTATATTACTTATCCTATAAATAGAATTAAACAGTTTAGTTATGTATTTCATATCTGTATAGAAACATTTAAGCCTATATAATATATATATATTTATTTATAAGCTTAAATATATATACTCATAGACGTCCGCAGAGGGGCAAACAGGCCACTTGCTTTCTCCTGGAATCATGTAAAATATTCCACAAATTATAAGCGTAAAAGTGATTGGGATACGTAATTTTACACCTTCGACTATGGGACGTTTTGATGAAGTACTATATTCTATAATCTAATTGTAAAAAACACAAAAATTAAATAACTTAATTAAATAAAAATTTTTTGATGTAATTATTTTTCCAAGCTTTACCTCTTCCTGGAAAATTTTTTTCGACGCCCATGTATATACTGTATATCTTTACTTAACATGATTTATAAAATTTACATAAAATATGATGTCGAAATACCTATTCACTCCTCTCTTCTAATGAAAATCTTACAAGTATTGTTAAAAATGTTTAATGTTTAAACATAAATTTTAAATTTAATTTTCTACGATCTTGTATCTTATTTTTAATATATAGTTTATGTATCAAAATTATGTATCAGGAAACTATATATGTAGAATGTTGAATCTTCCGTTTGAATATATTTTTCGAATTTATCCATAATGCGCGATAAAAAAAAGTATATATCATAATATTTTCAAGTTTCGCTTGGGGTGTTCATTGACATAAAGCATTTGAGCTGTTTTAAAATAAGGGAAATGGAGAGTACATTTTTCTGTGGAGTACTGTACATTCGATTTGACATTCTTTTTCTACACAGTGAACAATGCAGGGTGGGAAAGAAAGTCACTTAACACTCCTGCTACAAGATAGAGAATGTACCCACAGTTAATTCGCTCATGTCAGGAACACATTAGACCAAGGGGAAACAGATTGATGTCAAGATGGCGGCCATATTGAATGCAACTCCGAAACTGTAAATGGGAAAGGGGTCATAAAACACTCATTCAGGATCAGAATTTCACAAGGAATTGATTGCTGAAAGATTTTATTGACTTACCTCGAACGGTTTATATCATTAAGAGCATGATATTCCTTACATAAAAGTATGCCTAATATCTCCACTAAAAATGCTTTGTATTATGTCCTACAATGTCCTGCAAAGTCCCACCATTCTTTATGTAAATATAACCAAGAATAGTGTATTTAAAAGCATTAGTATTACTTTGAAGAACCCACTAGTGGGGCCAAGTAGATAAAACTTCTGAACGATGGTAGTTGTTTGTGGGTTTGCGCCTGCCAACAGGCTGACCACGTGATGATTTCCTGGTTTTCTTCACGTTTATATCTAAATAGGGACATTTCCCATAGAAAGTCTTCTCCACGTGTCGCGTTGCCATATACAACCAAACATTACTCTATGAAAATAAATAGCTTCAAATGAAAATAAAATATATCTTTTTAAAGATGCCACTTTCAACAAATGCCTTTTTAACACGATTTTCAGCTTGTAGAATTTCTACAATTAGAATAACATTATGTATAGAGCAGCTTGTATTTTATAAAATAACAATAATCACCTTTAATTATTCATTCTTCAGGCTAATTAAAACTTATTTAATCTTCAGAAGAAAATTTTAATTATGAATTTTATCTACCGATAATTCAATGAATTGATCGTAATTTTTTAATAAAAAGTCAGCTGTTGTGTTAAATGAGTTGATATGAATTTTCTCCAGCATAATCATTATCATAAAGAAAATATTGGAAAAATATAGAAAACAATTAGTTCTTTATTTTCATGTATGGTCTTTTTATAAAGCCGAGCATTGCTTTCAATAATAATATCCTTTTCATTGATTTCCTCATTATGAACTCGATAGCAAGAATAGACTAGAAACCGCTTTTTCTTTTGAGAACTGTTATTCAGAAAACTGTTTTTAAATGTAAACATTAACTTACACTTGATGAAAACATTCTTGGAATGAAATATTAGTGATTTTTAAATTTTATACGTGAAAATGTATAGATTAAACAATGTGACATCAACAATTATTAATAATTTTTTAATTTAAAAAGATTCAGTTGACTTCCGGTCAGGACCGGAAGTTCGTATATAGTTTATTAGGGAATCCGTCCCTACGCCATATCTAGTCTCGATTTTCATCTTTTCTTTCTCGAGATTAAAGAAAGACAGACAAATGAACGACAGTGGGCATTTATAGGTCTACAAGTTTTTCAAATTGCAGCCCAATTATTTCAATAATTTTAATAAATGGCATATATATTAGTTTTATGTGAGAAATTAAAATATGCACCTTCTAACACGTCAGTTTTATAATGACGACTGTTAATAAAAATTGATAATGTTTATACAGTAACTTTGATCAGTACATTTATTGTAGTTTAATCAGTATTCGATGTAAGAGTAAGAATTTATCAAACGTAAGGAACGTTGTGTCCATTTAGCAAACAGCATAAAGGTTTTAAACTTCTCGGTAAGTTCATTTTTCTTTCTTGTTATCTATCGTCTTGGCACTCTCACTACGTCCTACTGTCTTCTTTCATTCGATTTTACAGTTTGGTGTTGGAGAAGAAACAAGTCAAATAGATATTATTTTATTTTATAAACTAGCATTGTCTTAAAAAAACTTAATTTTTATAAATGTGCATGTTTTATATCTCACGAAACATACAAACCTGTCATATTCTAATTTATAAAATGATTGAAATGAACTTTAATTAAAAACGTACTTCGATTTACTGTATGGACTGCTCATCGAAAGTATTAGTTATTTAATTAATTTGTCTAGACATTACGATTTTTGATTATGTGATATGAAGCAAATTTGTTTGCTTCTTTTAACAGTTATGTATTATTTAATAGTGTTAACACTATCTCATCACAATGTCAAAAAATACGTCTTTTTAAATTTTTCTATAGCCTATAAATAGTTTTTATTAACAGCGTTCGTATTTTCAGTAAACTGCAATCATAAAAAAAACTGACTGTCTATATATTGATACTTATTCACAAAAACGTTGCGCACCCAAATAAAATTGTCTGATTAGTACAAAACTCGACATACAGCTATGTCTCAAACAGTTATATAAATGATTGCTATTGTGGTCCGATTGCATGCCAGATAAGGGGCCGTCCATAAATTAGGTAAGGGCTATTTTGGTCATTATAGACCCCCACCCATCCCTGTGTAAGAAACCGTAATATTTTCTTTGATACCTCCCATCCCCTTCCTTCCCTATCTTACGTAATATTTAGGCATGATTTTATAGAAAGATTTTAACAAAAACAATTTTTTTTTATAAAATCCTAAAAACCTTAGGTCCAAAATATATAATTATTAATTAGTTAATTAATATCTACTATTATTTATAAAAGACTTTATGTGAACAAATTTTAAAATATAAAAATTTAATAAATTCGAATGAACAATTTATTTTAAGAACTTTATTTTTTAATTATTAACAATCTTTTTATTATTATTCATTTTTATATTAATTGATGTATGTTATAATTTACATGTATGTTAGACAGTATTCAAGATATACTGGTGATATTCAATTTAACTTAGTAATTCGTGTGCTTTGCTAGAAATATAATACTAATATATTTAAACGTTTATTTATTTAGATGAATCGTTTTTGTATTTAACATTTTTTTATTTTAATGTTTCCTTCGGCCCGTTAAAAAAGTTTTCTTTCCAATTCGACCCGGGGGCAAAAACTGTTGGCCACGCCTGGACTAGCTAGTGCACGTGTAAACAGAGACGTCATACAAAATAAAACAAGAGAGAAAAGAAACCACATTCTGTTGCCATATTAATTACATCTTGGCTAAGGCCAAGAAAATAAACTACTGTACCGTACATACCGCTAAAATGTGCTAGGTCACCTGGGAACTAAATCATAAAGCTTGTAAAACTCTATATAATGGGACAAAACAACCAATGCTACTTTACGCGGCCTCTAGCTGGGGTCAAGTTACTAGTAAAAATTCAGTAGCAAGTAAATTACTCTCTCTTCAAAGACAGTTTGCCATCAGAATTTCAAAGTGCTGCAGAACTGTTTCTACTAATGCCTCTCTGATACTAGCAGAGCTCCTTCCTTTGCCACTATGTACAGTATTGTAAAAAAGGTTCTAAACTGCTACATCAGAACTACAAACATCAAGGCTCAACAATGGTCTCTACTCCTATCTACGGCTGTTCATATGCTACCACATTGCAATTATCCTACTATCTCTGATCATCACCCTGTAATCAAGTTATCCCCAGGGTACATTTAGTGTCATCTGCTTCCTCCATGGATAACCATTCAGACATTAATATCTACACAGATGGGTCTAAAAGCCCCCTTCATATCGGTTCAAGTATCTGTATCTTCCTCCAAACTGACAAATTTTGCTCAAAATATGTTAGGAGGTACAGATACCTTTCACATACCTCTATCTATCAAGCTAAAGAAGATGCTGACTACCAAGATGTTCAGTGGGCCACTTCACTACCAAACAAAACTATGTCTATCAACATTTACAGTGATTCTGTCTGTCCTAAAAGCTCTGTTAAATCCCAATTGCAATAGCATTAATATCACATATATCCAGCACCATATTAAAAATCTTGTAAATAAGATAACTTTTATATTTTTTTTTCCTGACAATACTGGCATACTTGGAAATGAAAAATCTGACTTTGAGGCTGAGTCAGCTGCAAAGGACACTGACTTGGACTACATTCACATCACTCTCTCACGTAACAGCCTTAAAAATTATATTCATGACAACGCTATGCAAAAGTGGAATCAACAATGGTTGAGTAGTAAAACTAGTAGAATAACAAAACTTTATTTTCCTAGCGTTGAATGCAGGCTCTCATCACCACTTAGAGATTTAACGTTTGCTACTGCTCAACTACTTACTGAGCATGGTAATTTTAGAAGCTACCTGGCGATGTATAACCGGGCAGAAACTGCCTCTTGCTTTTTCTCTACAGAAAACCTAGACACCGTCGACCATATGATCTATCATTGTCCAATTTACGATCAAGATAGAGTTATTCTGAAATTAGAAATCTTTACGCTTGGTTTCAGGGGGCCATGTCCACTCTATAAGCTTGTTCAGAAGCCACTGTTTGATACTTTTTACAATTATGTTCAAAAAACATAAAAGAAAAGTCTATAATTTCTAATATCTACTTTTACATTTTAGTTTTCACTAAAAGCCGAATACTAATTTTATGTTTACTTTGTATCATGTATTTTGGTTTATACACCCATTGGAGTATAAAATACCTTATGTAATTTATGGACGGTCCCTAAGCCAACAGTGTCTTAAAATTGCTACTGCAGTATCCTACAAAAAAGGCTTGCAGAAGCTCAATCTGTTCAGAATTATCAGTGTGTCTGCTGGTTGGAGGTCTTCGTACACCAGGTATCTCTGTACTGTCAGCGCAGTGAAAGAAGACGGAATTTGAAAAAGATAGTATCGTCGGGCTGAAAGAAGAAGGGTGATCTTTTTGTTGAATTTTCCGTCATCTGGGCCGTTGTGGCCTGATTGTAAAGGAAATCCATATATAAAGGCTAGGGATTGCAATCCAGCAGTGTTTTCAATCCAGCTGGATTTTTGCTGGATTAAAATAATTTTTGGTGCAATAAAGTGTTATCTGTCTATCTATCTATCCAGCAATTGGTTTTTTTAAAGAAATAAAACATTTTTTTTTAAATACTTAAGAAACTTTTATTATTTAGACTGGTCACTATAAATCAGTAAAACTTCTTACACATTTAGGTAGTAAACTTAACTTTGGTTCGGTTTAACACTTGAGATAGAGATAATTAACTTTAAATGTTTAGTTAGATTATAATGTAATCTTTAAGTTAAATAATAGCAAAGGTAATTCTACTAATTAATTTATATTAATATATTATATTATAATAATGTAAGGACGGATAATCAGTGGCTAAGTGGCTATCAGTCTTACCAGTTTTCTTATATAGGCTCTACATATCAGTCTGTAGTTATTTATAAGTATATAAAAACTATGTACTGGAAGTAGAATAAGTTAAATAAACTACATCTTTATTAATTCAGCAAAATTTAATAAAATAATAACGTTTTCAATCGTTTTTAACAATCTTCCTCAGTTACAAAAAAGTAGAACATTAAATATAGAACATAAAATGTGTTCGGAATAAATATGAAAATTAACGGAAAACGCCCAAACGGACAAAATATAGATAAATAAACAAAATAAATAGCGAAAAAGGAAAAAAATATATAAGATATGACAACGAAACCAGCATTGTCCTTTACTAACATTAATTAATGTAAAAGGATCTCTACGCGGTAGACAATGAGTCCGCATCTCTATGGTTTATATAACCAGTTTCCATGTGCGCCTTGCAGATTTCCAATCTCTCAAGATGTTTGACCGTTTGCCTATTCGTCGTCGTTTTTATAATTGCCGCTTGATCCCATTGGACGTTAACATCCTTCTGTCTTGCGTATGATGCCAGCGCAGTGTTCTCAAGGTTCTTACTGATTGTATATTTGTGCTCCTTGAGCCTTTGTTTGAAACTGCGCATCGTTGCACCCACATAAACAAGCTTGGAATTGAAACGTTGGTCGTGTAAAGGCACCGATTATATACCCGTTGTTGAATTCCGATTCTCTTTCTTTTTATCGTTTCTTAAAAGTTTGAAAACAGTGGGATTATGTCGGTATACAATGCGAAAATTATTAGACCTGGAAGTACAGTACATCTATGTATCTAGTTTTAAAATGGGATGTAACTAAGCACTATTCTTTTTATATTTATTCCGAACACATTTTATGTTCTATAGTTAGTGTTGTATTTTTTTGTAACTGAGGAAGATCGTTAAAAGCGATTGAATACGTTATTATTTTATTAAATTTTGCTGGATTGATAAAGGTATCGTTTATTTATAAGTAATTTAATTATTAGTGTCAGTAAAGTAGTAATTAGTAGCAGTCTAGTAGTTAGCAAAGCGGAAACACCGACAACGTAGACTTTTGCGCCATTATTTAGAAAGTTAATTGAGTATTTGCGGATCCGCTGCGCTGGATCCAGCACCAGGTGCTGGATCTAGCAGGCCAAAGAATGCGCTGGATCCAGCTGGATTGCTGGATGAAGGATCCAGCAATTGCAATCCCTAATAAAGGCACACGTACACTGCAGGCAGGCTCTGGAAGCCCTAGGAGATATGATCGTCTTATCGTAAGACAAGCACAAACATCGTCAATGGCGTCTTTGTCCATCATCCAGAGACAGGTAGAAACCTACCTACAGAACCCTGTCTCTTCTCGTGCCATTGGCAGGAGACTATCAGAGGCAAAATTTTGAAGGCATTTGCGACGTTTATGCGTTCTGTCATTAGCATTCTGACATAATCGGCTTCGTTTGCAATGGTGCTGTGACAGAAGTCATACAGCTTCATTGCAGCATGCTCTGCCAATTCGTAGCAGTATTCTGCTACGAATTGGCAGAGTATGCTTATCGACAAATCCTAGTTCTATGACCACCGTGTTAAATAAGGAGGGCCCACTAGTTCCTGAATAGATAAAACCAGTTAACAGAGGTATCGTAGCTAGTCGCTGATTTTCACCTGGCCACATGGACTTTTCCGGATTATCTTTACGTGTCTGAATAGGGACTAGTTTCTCATAGAAAGTCATCTCAGAAAGCACTGCTCTCTTTGGCAGATTGCCTATGTGTTGCCTTATCCTATTGATGAATTCAATCTATTCCTAGAATGTAGAAGAAGACCACTGGTGAGTGTTTCAATTTAACCGTTTCTGTTGAATGGAATGGGTGCCCCAATACTGGTCTGCTAACCCAGGGAGCAATCTCGCATGACAGTCAGTTATTCCTAGTAGTTGTGTGATGGACATTGAGGGCACAGCAATAAGTTTCGGAAATCCTGCACTTTCATGTGTTACTTTTTAATGGCAATGGCTGCAAACAATCATTTTTCAGGAAGATAATGCTCGGTCGCAGAGAACTAGGTTTTTCCAGGAATGTCTTCGTACAAGATAGACGGAGAAACGGAATAGAAACGAATGCAAAGGTTTTACCTTTGTGAAAACGTTGTATTTATATTGTATATTTAGTAAAGATACTAAAGGTTTTATTAATTACATAGTGTTGCATAGGAAATTATTCCTTTGCTACAGTATTGTAATAAATTATTATCGTGGTTATTACATTCATACTAATAAAGTTTTATTTGATTCCAGTGCCTCGATTTTGACGCGTAACTTTTTTATCAATCAGTATGTTCATACAAACATACGAGAATGTTAGCTTTACCTCAAAAAAACTTGTGTATAGTTTAATGTAAAACTGTTTTTTTAATGGTTTAAATTTTGCCAAGTAGTCTTATTTGGAAGTATCATTTAATATATATAATAAGAAAAGTTAACGAATTATTACAAATCAAACGTAAATGGTGTTTAAAGGAAATTTTAAATGTTATTCAGAGTGTCCTATAAGTCTGGACCCACAGGAGTTTCTCATATTACCGTTTCTTTCATTACATGGAAAGGGAAACCACGGAAGAACGAAAGAGTTTAAGTGATTTTGATAATGGGACCCTAGTTCACCGAAAAGTAGTCAGAGAATTCAATAGACATCATGGCGTTCCTCTGCCAAGGAGTGTTTCCTTAAATTTTGGCTTACCAACATATCTCTGTATCATTGGTCTGTGGTCTGGATGGAGCCTGTTGAATTCTCTAGTCGCTTCTTAGTAACTACGGATCTCCAGTAAAGTCAAAATTACTTGAATTCGTACCTCCGCAGTCAGGGACGTGATTTGAGAAACTGCTTTGGGTCCAGACTTGTGGGACACCCTGTATATTAGTGATTCCCAAACTTATCGAGCCACTGCTCCCTTTGTTCCATAAACTTATATCCAACGCCCCTAACTAATTTTTTTTTGTGAGAGAGAGGCTTGAAAATACTCTTGGGAAAGCTTTTCTACGAGTCTCATACTTGTCTTGTATCAGCTAGTTGGGCATGAGCTTCTAGGCTATATTACCCCGTGGTAAAGTGTGACGTAATTGTTAAGTAATAGAAGTTGTATGCGTTTATGATGGTCGTTACGCGGGGAATAATATCTTCCGGGAGGTCTTCTAAAGATAACTGGTCCCTATTCAGGCGTTACAAACGTGGAGTAAACCCGGATAACTCTACGTGGACAGCTCGTCCTGGTCAGGCGCGAACCCACCACCGAATTCCCAGTTTTCAGGGAACGGAACATCTTGGCCACTGGTGGGCCAACTTCATAGTAATCGTGGATTGTTCTCCACAACTGGAAACCATTAAACGCAATGTTTCTTTTTACCCGTTTTAACAAGAAAAGGGAATGGGGACCACACCTGAATAGGGACCACAGTCAGTGACCCAACTTTCGCCTATCAGTAGCCTGCCTCCAGCGCCCCTTGCCGCCCACTTTATACTTTTTGCTCCTGTTAGATTTACCCACCGCCCACAGAGGACGGTAATGCCTAATTTTGGAACCACTAAATAATTTTAAACGTATTTCGTCATGGTTTTAAACTGCCATCGTTGTATACCATCAAAACATATACCAGTATTTATTTTGATGTAATTTTTTACAATCACGTTTTTATATTTATAGAATTTTATACCGAAGTTTTCTTTCTAAAAACAGTAAAAATTGTTTTTGGAAGCGATTACAGTGCTGTGGTATGCTCGAGAAGTTTCTAACAGAGAGTATGAATATTTTATTGACAACTAGAATTATTTTCTGAACAAGAGATGAAGTTTGAAGCAATGAAAAATATTAACAAATTAGATTTAATGTAAAATTTCACAGTTGAGATTTCTATATACTTTCTTATGGGAAAATGTGCTTAGGAAACATCATATTTCTATTTTTACAAAATTCTGAATAATGATTACAGTATATCTGCAATAAGAAAATTATTGAATTGTATCTTGTAAAAACTTATAAATACAAATTACATATCTTTATGAATTCAGGTATTATAAAAACACTAAAATTGATTTACAATTTTATTTTACATTTGTATAACGTGACAAAACTTAATTAAATTTGTTAGTTAATATGACTTTATAATTTATTTTCAAAAGAAATTTCTTATTTCTATTATTATTATTTTTTATATTTATCTTTATAATATATAAAATGTATACAATTATTTTAGCTTTATTTATTCCTGATTTTTTATATAATATTATTTTTAAGAAAATTAATAAAAACGGAATTTTATAAATTCTTGATTTTTTTCTTATTGCTAAATATATATATTTGAATTTAAGAACGATAATTGTTATGATGAATACACGTCTCAAGAATGATTCATCATATACATTTCTTCGGAATTTTGTTTCTGTGTATGGGAACATTGCAAGAAAATATTTTCGTGATGTCCTGTCGTTTGTAAACAAAATTACATCCATTTATATAAGAGATACGTGATGCGACTTGACATCACGTTGTGCACGATGTCAGTTAAAAAACATTGCGTTGATTAAAATAATTGAAATATTGGAAAAGTTATATTCTGTACCTAAGAATCCATCACACGGAAACTTTCCAGAAGTTTTTTACTTAATTACTTTCAATTAATTACACATCATCGAAATGACGTGGAACATTTTAAAAGAAAATGAAGAGCATCGCCGCAAATGATTTCATAAAAGTTTACAATGTTCAAATTATTAAAGAATTTATTTCATAGTTTAAATGATTACTTCATTTACTTTTTACGTGTTTAAAAGACTCCTGAAATTCTTTTCATGTCCATTCGCCATTTTAAAACTAGATGAAGATCAATTAAACGAATGTCCCAGGCGTACAAAAATTAACAGGAAATAAATTTCATTCATTCAAAATAATCAAAACTGCCGAGAAACTTTTCTAACATACGACAAACATTAAATAAAGGTATTCGGAAAATATCCTGCAACATTTCAATTTAACTGGAGCAGCAAACACAATTAAGCAATGCGATGACATGTCAGGAACTATTCATTATTTAAAAAGCGGTTTAAAGTGAATTTTGTACACTGTTCCCGTGTTTATTCACTATTATAAAATTGTTTAAAGGGTGTGCTGTTTAAATTAATAGAGGTATAAGATGTGTCGGAATGCAGCGCATATTTTATTTACAAATGTGATATAATGAAGTTAATAAAAATTAAATGAAAAATAATTAAAATAACGCATTCCCGTTTTTAAATGATATAAAATATCTTCTTGCTGACTCAATTACTTTTTATAATTAGCTCAAATTATACTTTTACTTTTCATTATAATAAATTTATTAAAATGTTTTATATTTTAGTTTCCTTGAGCAATGGCAAACAACTGGTTGCCATTAAACAACGAAGAAAATAGAAAATATTTAGGTAAGTTATTATTTTTTACATTTCTTATATAATTAAAGATTTTTATAGTTATGTAAGATATGATTATTTATTTATAGAATTATATTAAAAATATAAAACAGATAATTAAATTATTTTAGTAGTTTTCTGACTTTAAAGATGATAAAAGTAATAATTCGGTTTTCAAAATGGATAAATTTCTATATTTTGTTTAATTACTAAATTAATTATTAAAGGAAGAGTTTCTAACTTACAATTATTTTATAGAATACATATAATTTCTCTCTTTAATTATAAGATAAATTGCATAAGACAAGAAATATATTTATTCTGAATTACTTTCATTCTTATACATATACAAAATGAATTATACTGTTGGAAACAATGTTTTAAAATAAAACATATTCTAAATTCCATTTTACATATTACCAACTCAATCATATTATTTTTGGTTATATTAACTTCATTACTACACGAAATCCTTTTTCTGTAAGAATTAATATTAGTCCATATCAATGCTTGCCTTGTCAAACATCTTCACATTTATTTCACAAATTGCCGCCTAATAGTCATTTGATACACTGGATACGAAACATTAATTATTCAAAGCATTTCTGCTGTTTATTATCATAATGATATTCATTTTCTAAATATTATATATCTTGATTATGATTACGTATTCACGGAAGAATACAATTTATAATCGCTTATCGTGTATCATTCTAACACTAAGCAAATTTAAATTTTAATATTTCTGGTAACGTCATAACTTACTTTCTTAGTTTCGAATAGATTATTGAATAAAATAAAGACAAAATATTTCCATTTATATCTTTTAACCAAGACATTTTGATTATTAATCATTGAACAGATAGGAAAAGAAACTGTTCATTTATCATTCAATCAAAACGTTCCAATTATGGCATTAAGTTAAATAAGCACGTGCTTAGACAATCAAAGAAAGGGGACACCATAGGAGACATATTACCCGATTTACTTACCATGGACTGTATAATGCAAAACTGAAAACGATGCAGCTGGACCAGGGTCCACAAAATGGGCCACCCCCCACAGTAAATGAAAAAAATTAAAGTATTTCTGACGTCATTTTATATTTTATTATCGTTTATATCTTAAATTACATATACGGTATGTGGGAACACTAAAATCTTTAAGTATTTAAGACTTTTATATATAAAAATCTTAATCGGGCCTGGTTCCAATGCAACAGATCTTAGAACTTTTACTGAAATTGGCGAAAAAAAATTGTTGCAAATAGTCCACAATGGGATGCTGAATCATGACAGCAAACGTCTTTTTAAAAACTGGTAAATGTTTTTATTAACATTGTAAAAATATGGTCATTGTTAAGTCAAAGATGATACTGTATTTATTTTAGTAAAGTTGGAAAAGTATTCATTAACGTTATCATGAGAAACGACAAAAGAAACGATGACATTGTTTTCCTATCACAAAAGAATATCAAACAATATTATTTCTATTATGTGTTTAAATTAACTTATGAATTACATACTTCTAATAAGATCGAATTTTATCATGGAATATCAAATAATTAATATTTGAAGGAGGAAAAAAAACGATAAATGCAAAATTTTTAGAAACAAATTTTAAAATATAAATTATATTATTGTCATTTTTTATTTTGAATAATGTATGAAATGAAAAATAAGTATTTTCTTTTCAAAGTAGTGTTAAAACGTTATTAAAGTTAAAAATGAATTATATTTAGAGATTATTTTCTCTTGCTTTCTTTTTACCGAAACTATTTTTTTTTCTTTTGGAATTTTCCCAACCAGTTAAAATATTTTTATATTTAAATTGTTCCATTATTAATTGAATTTTATTTAATTTTTCTTTTTTTCCAAAGTGGAGATGAAAGAAATATATTCTTAGATTTATCGGTTTATATATTTTATTTTTATTTTTTTAAAACGAAAACGAATTATCTTCCTGTCAAAACGAGCTATTATCACCAGAATAACATTTAAAAAATGCTGACTTTAAGTGTATTTTTCTAATGATTCCATTTACAAATTACTTCCCCAAAAGAAAATCAGAAAACAAGTTACAAAATAATCTTTTTGTAGTAGTAATTTTGTTTTATTCGTCGGACATAGAATCATCAATACGTGCTAATTGTTTTATTCTCGCTAATTATTTTCTAGTTAAAAAAAATACAATTAAGTATGCTTTATCTACAGCACGATACAAAATTTGATTGGGCTTTATGTAAAAATACGAGCAATTAGTTATTGTTATGTCGTCGCAATGTCGGGCTGCAATTTCTCATCGTATTTTAATTTAAAAATCACATATAATTTTCAATATTAAAATGTGTTAATTTTTAATCTAAAGAGAATCTCTTTCATCTATATATTTTGATTTATTTGCATCACTCGAGGAATAAAAATTTTATAAATTAATTTTCTGAATATGATACATTCTGTATTTACTCTATTAGACAAGAAGAAAAACAATCTAATTAATAAGATCGTTGACAGTGATGGATGAACACAAAAGATACAATACATTTATATACTAATCTGACAAATCTTTCTACGATTTACTCAGGTGTAACGTTATAATTAAAATTATTTAATAAAAACAACTTTTAATATATTGATTTATTTTTCTTTTTTTTACGTATTATACTAAAATATCTCAAATTTTATTAATTATAATAATGATTTATTTACTTATGTTTTTATAATCAACTAGCTGCGGGTGCCTGATGTTGTTTGGACTTTCGAGGGGATGGGAGATTGATGAGGTTGTGTGAGAGAGAGAGTGATAAAAGCAATGGTCTTAGTAACTAAAACGTACATTTATTGACCCGAATATTTATAATAAAGACTACAAAACACATTAAGTTGTTCGGGTTTAAGTTAAGAGGGGTGGGTATTAAGGGTGGTCGGGGATTTTTTTCTAGGGTGTCGAAGAATACTCGTGCCAAATTTGGTGCGAATACGTTGAACGGTATAGAATCCTGTACATAACATACATATTTTGACTTTATATAATGTATTTATATATAGATAATGTTAAAGTTTTATCATACTCGCGATTTCTTTGAACATGATCAAAATTCAAATTTTCTTTTCTCATGTAACGTTTTATTATCTTTAAACATTGACTTAATAAACAGTATTGTATACAAAATGTGATAAGCTTTTATTACTTACTTGTAATATATATATATATATATTTAAATTTTCTAGCTGATAATTATTTGATTTTACACAATTTTCAATTCGAATTATTTTTTAAAGAGAAAATTACTATTTGATTACTCTAATCGAGTCTCATGAAATTATTATGTAACACACAAATTACTTTCAAAGTCATTACTGTTAATTCAAGCGATGTTTAACATAATCGAGAATAATTTCAGTTACATTCACGATAAAACGTATTAATTTCTGAATAATTTCTATTTATAAACACAATTTTATGGTATTTTATAAACATTAAGATATATAACTTTTAAATATAAAAAAAGTATAAGTCAATGCTTGTTTGTATTAGTCATTTGTTAAATAATTTGTATAAATATATAATAAATTGAAGAAGGATTTTAATTGTAAAGTTCATTAAATCAATATTTAATTATTAACAAGTTTACAAATTTGCATTACTTTCATGATTAAAAAATTTTTAAGAGAAGAAATTTAAATTTTTACTTGAACTTCTCCATTAAAGGTTTTAGATAACTTATTTCATATTCTTTTTAAATATACAGCAAATTTATAGTCTATCTACATGTCTATTTTTGTTAAAAGAAGCGTCTAGCATACTCCTGAGGCTATAAAAAATGAGATATGTATTTTCTTTGATATTTGCGCTATTTTTGTCTTTTCGAATATGTATGCTGGTACATACAAATTTAAAATACGTCTTCGTGTAGTCATAGCTAAGAAGAACTGGAAATTACATTAATGTAATGCTGAAAGGGAAACATTAATATTACCAATGGTAGAAAGCGCTCAATCTTGCTACATTTCATACTGATAACTAGTCTGATCAGCTTGTTTTTTATGTTAAAATACATTAAAACATTCAAAATAGATCAAATATCCGTAAATAATTGATTAATATTTAATATATTATAAAGTTTAGTTTAATTTAAACAAGCAATTATTTATTGTGACATCGTCACGATGTCGGGCTGCAATTTTTAATCATATTTTTAATTTATTTAATTTAAAATATATGCTCTCCATCCACCTCAAATTAGTAGTGGCTTGCCCCTGTACATCATACTTTCCTGCTACCAATTGGGTAGTGCCAGTCATCTATCTAACTCCTTTCAGGGGAACTTTTCGAATTGAAATAACGTAATTTTCGGTTTCTTTCGGAAGTTAATATATAGTTAATCGTGGCCTCTTGTTCCCCTTAGGTTTCACATCTTGTCTCTACTTTTATTTTTCTAACTCCATTCTCGAGATTAAGGAAAGGCTGACAGACGGACGGATGACAGTGAAAATTTATAGGCCTATAATTTTTTTCAAACTGCAGTCCAATCATCCTTGCCAATATATTCGAGAATTTTATGAATTCTATTTTAATTTTAATTCTTTTAGTTACAATACAATTTTAATACTTTTATTAAGTAATATGATAAATATAAAATGTTCATTTTTATATCGTGGAATATTTGTCGGAGAATTAATCTTAATATTATATAATTGGATTTCCAAGGTTGACATATTTTTCAAGATTACTATCAAATTATAGTCAACATTTACTGACTTAGAAGACATGTTTGTTTGATTCTGCTCGTTCTGTTAAGTTTCATTTTCACTTTCCTGGCTATTGTATATAACACAGGCGATCGGTCAAAAAATGACCTTTCCAAAATGTTTACATTTTTGGACTAGGGATCTTGAAACGTCGAAAAAGGAAAACAAAATGTTGGAGTTTTCTTTCGGTACGGATGTTAGTGTATGGGGAGGGGGTCGAAATTTTGTTTACCTACTTTGAAGCTTAATAACTCCTGTGCCTTTTGTCAAAAATTTCAGAAATTTTGTAGGATGGTTTGTGTATTAGGGGCATTGACGCTATTAAACTTTGGTGGTTAAAGGTCGAGGGGTGGGAAGATAGAGTGGAGTCATTTGTGATATCTCGAATGGGGTCGGATTTAATGCCGATTTTACTCGTTGTTATCGTTTAAAATTTTTAAAAGACTCATTCATGCCTTCAAAATTAAACTTTTTGCTACTTTATAATAATAATATAAAAAGGGGTTTTAAATAAAAAATCTCATAATAAATGGCGACACACAAAATTTTAACTTTTTCCGGGAAAGGTAAGAAACTCGTTGTTGAATTTTATTAATTAGATTTTCAGATATGCCTCTTGACATTTAGATATCTTAATATATTTATAAATAATAAAAGTTAATGTTTCTGCATCACAAAAGGTGATCGAATAACATTCAATAAATCATTTAATAAAAGTTATTAATGAACATGAAATAATTAAAATTGCTTTATAAATTTTTATGTTAAATATATTGTATTAACTTAAGATCAATTTATAACCTTTTAATTAAATATGCATCATCTATTGTATTTGTGTGATGTAATAAAATCTATAATAGTTGGTATTAAAAGAAACTTATTGCGATGTTTGTTTAGGAAAAGTTTTATAAATTTAATTAAAATCTGTCAATCATCGCTCTTAAAAATTTAGTTTTACTTTCCTGGCTGTTATGTATACGTAAAAAGGAAAAGTATTGGAATCGTGTCAAATTTGATTCTCCGGGTTTTCTGCAAATCTACATGTTTTGAAATTCCATGAACCCCCAAAAGTCCAAAAAAGTAAATAAATAAAAGGGAAAAAATTCCCTGTGTGTATGTGTGTATTGACGTCTATTGTGTTTAATATTTCAGCATAGGGTAATGATTAAGAAACGAAATTTGGCACGGTAGCTTGTGTGTAATGGGTATTGATGCTATTAAATTTTGATGGTTAAAGTTTGAAGGGGTAGGGAGATAGAGGATGGTCACGTGTCATATCTCGGGTGGGATCAAACTTAGTGATTTTACTTGTTAGCATTTACAATTTTTCACAAAAGACATCTATACCCTCAAATTAAGCCTTTTGCCATCTTATCATAGTTAATAGTATAAAAATTTTTATAACAAAATTTCATAACAGATGGCGCCACACACACATTTATTTATTAAGATTAATAATATAAAAGTTATTTTTTAAATAAAATCTCATGACGGCGGGAAAGTTGGGTTTTGTATATTTCTAATAATTAGTTAAATTACTAAAATATTTTAATGTGCTTTCTAAAAATGGATAGGTCATATTTTAATTCTGTTTCAGAAAAACATTAATGGTTTTGTTGTAATGATTTTTTTAATTATGAAACTTCAATTAAATAAAACTTGATGAATAATTTACATTTTCTTTTATTTAAAAAAGAAACTTTTATCAGATAGCAATGTGCATGCCATGAATTCATTTTAAAAAGGAATTTAAAAAGAGTGAAAAATAATGTGTCTTAACTTAATTCTTCCGTACTTGTAACAAATTATCGAATTAACAAGAATGTTAATTATGTATAGATATTCCTTTATAGTAGAATAATAATAAGTTATTTTTAGTATTACTACTAAAACATGTTATTACTGCCAGCCAAGTGATCGAGGAAGTTAAGGCATTCTGCCACTTTGGAAGACCTGGGATCGAATCAGCGTGAGTCGAAAAATCCCATGTTATTTTTGTGTGGTCTGTCTCTCACCACCCGGCTTCTCCATTGTGCGCCTGACCAAACCCACGATGGGCCCGAAAAAAATGCTCTTTTAGTGCCCACAGAATGGAAAACGTAAAAAAACTACTAAAAGAAAGTTGTTTTTATACCGACACACACTATAAATCGCTAGGTCATTAGCTAGATAAAATAATATATGCTAATGATATACAAACTAGTAATAGGGCTTATATAGTTTATTCTCACTTTTTTACTAGTGTGAATGTTCTTCGTCACGAAAGTCGGCTTGATTAGACACGAAACAGAAAAGCAAGAAACCAAATGAAAATAAACGTGAACAAAACGAAAGTTATTATGATAATCTCAAGAGAAGGAAACAAAGCTTTACAGATTATGTTGGATGGAAAAAGGTAAAAATGTTTGAGTACCTAGGAAGTTGGAAAACTGAGGATAACAGATGTACAGATG
Source organism: Centruroides vittatus (assembly GCF_030686945.1). Taxonomy (NCBI): domain Eukaryota; kingdom Metazoa; phylum Arthropoda; class Arachnida; order Scorpiones; family Buthidae; genus Centruroides; species Centruroides vittatus. The sequence continues at coordinate 621,427 of NW_027120796.1, forward strand.
TAATTATGAAATTAAAAACAGAATAAGAAAGGCCAAAGCTGCTTTCGGACAAATATCTTCAGTATTAAGAGATAGAAATGTATTCAAAAAAATTGAAACAAAAAGTACTTAAAACAATTATTTGGAGTGTGACTATGCGAGTCATCGACAACAAACCAAGAGGCAGTTAATAGAATAAATTCCTTTGAGATGTGATGTTTTAGAAGAATGGAAAGAATTAGTTGGGTAGATAGAATCACCAATGAGGAGGTTATGAGTAGATTTTGAATGGAAAGAAACCTGATGGTCAGCATCCAGAGAAGAAAAACAGCATATGCTGGGCATATAATAAGAGAATCCTCAGGGGAACTAATAAAAATTGCAGTTCAAGGCATAGTGGAGGGCAGACGGAGAAAGGGAAGACCTAGGCTAATAAGGCAAGACAACATCAAAAAATGGACTGGCTTAAGCTAGGGATAAGCCTACAACCGTGAAAAATGGAGAACTGTCCATCAACTGCAACCCTCTAGAGAGGATGCCATGTGAATGAATAAATAACATAGCATAGTGTAACGTAGAAAAATAGTAAGATGCACTGACTATAACACATGCTTTAAGTGTTTTGTGTCGAAATGATATGTTAACAGTTAATAGACAACACCGGATAGGAAATATGGTCAAAACAATAAGACTACAGCAAAATTAGCGACCATCTCAGGTGTTTAGGTGTTTGATATAACAATCTACGACGATTTTTCATTACTAATAATAACGGCGCATTTTAAATATGAGAAATTATACGTTTTATCTGTGTTTGCCGTGTTAACATATTACCGTAGTATGTTCTATTTCACATAAACCAATTTCATAAATTAATTCAATACATTCGATTCCAGATTCAACTGTAATTCTTTTCTGGTAATTTTTCATTCCATTAGAAGCAACTGACACGACTTGGTATCAAATTATCTAATGATATCGAAGAATATTTGAGTATTCCAGCCTAGATAAGACCGACTTATTCCTTGCGATCTATCTGTTCGAAGATGGGCCAGATTGAACCTAGCGGGTTACTTATGCCTATATGGAGATGGGCCTGGTTGAATCTAGTGGATGGGCTTAGTCTCGCAGGCAAAGTATTAAAAAATTTAATTCAAATTTTGTAATTTAAACTTTTCTAATTAGAAAGTATATTTTTAAAAAGAAAATATATAAGATATTTTTGAAAATGACACGTTTGAGAGACATTCACGCACAAATATTAGACTTGTGGTCATTGACTCTAGCCTTTACTCTCGTAAAGGATTAGCTATAACAGTGCAACTCCGATGATATTATTACTAATGTCATCCTGTACATTATACCAACGATTATATTTCTTAATGGTGTAACCCTTGATATCGTTGTGACGTAGTCAATGGCTTATAACATTATGTAATAATACCTACCTAAAAGAAAGAGATAAAATTATTAATTATTATGTAACTTAGTGAAATAAAAATTAATTGTCAGGACAATACGTATAAACTTGGAAAAACTTCAAAGAAACTAAAAGGAAGGAGGACGCTTTTAAAGTTCGTCCCTAGGGCATTTTTTTGTAATTTTTCCAAGTTTATGTAACTTAGTGTTTAGAAAATTAATGTAATCGTATATTGAATATAGAGAGGCGTTAAACCAGGATATTTGTAAATAAAAAACATAAATAAATAAAACATGCTTTTTAAAAATGTTGATTTTTACTTTCCTCGCTATTATATAAAACAGAGGGAAAGTATGGTGATCGGTCAAAAAATAACCCCACAAGCTGTTTACATTTTTGGACTCAAGGGATCTTGAAACATCGAGAAATGCAAATAATTTCGGGTTTTTCTGTATGTTTGGATGTTAGTGTGCGTGTATGTAGAACGATTTTATTCACCGTCTTTAAAGCTTAATAACTCCTGTGCTTTTTGTCGAAAATTTCTGAAAATTGAAAGGAGATTTGTGTATTAGGAGCATTGATGCTATTAAATTTTAGTGATTAAAGGGCATGGAGGTGGGAAGATAATGGGGGTCGTATGTATCTCCAGTAGGGTCAGACTTAATGACGATTTTACTCATTATTAGCATTTACAATTATTTATAAAACCCATTCTCTACCCTCAAAATTAAGTTTTTTGCCATTTTATAATAGTAAAAAATATAAAATGTTTCAAATAAAATATGATGACAGATGGCGCCACTAAATGTCGCCGGGAATTAAGCAACTCGTCGCTGGTTTTTTCAAAGTAGCTTTCAACAGAATTGCATCGTCCTAATGTTTTACACGAAAAAATATACTAATAAAGAAAATATTTTCCAATATCTTCCTCAATTAAATTGTTTTATTCCTTATGAAGTTCCGATGTGTAGAAAATTTTTTAGTGGATCAGAAAGGTTTAAAAAACTATGGCTTAATTTTCTTATAGTGTGAAGAACGTGATATATTTGCCATATCAAATCACAAGGTTTTTCAGTGATAATATGCACAATGTGTGGATTAGTGATAAATGATTCACGTATTTAAATCACGGGATGTAACAAAATAAAATCGGGATTGTAGAAAATTCCACAGTTAGATATTATTTACAACTAAATATTTCCAAAAGCGCGAGTTTGTATGTAAATCTATATGCAAAAAGTGTTAGTGATTTTAAGTTTTTGAAATATCTAGTGTCTGCTTTAAAAGATTGTTTACGAATATTTGCTGTACATATAATTTTTCAATTGTCTACATTTGTGTACATATGTAATTTACGTACGCAAACATACATTATAATTCAATATTTTTTATAAGTGAAATATTTGTACGTGTTTTTTTTAATGTTAAAATTATAGGAATTATTGACTTATAGCAACCACTAACCTCAAACTAATTCTCAAGATTGTTGAGAGTGAGAATTTAAAAGATCTTTCGAAAATTTTAGCCATTTTTATGAAAATAAAATAAATTATTTTGTATTTATGTAAATTTAAAGTGCGGTAAGTTATTTTGTGCGTTTTGAACTTTGACTGACTTTAATCGTGCAAATTACACGTCAGTTAAGTTGAATCCGCAGCGTAATTCGTTATACACTGCCGTAAATCATACAATTAAGTATGCACAATATTTACTTTGGAAATTATGGCAATTAAATTTATAATTACAAATAGTGAGTTTAAAATTTATTAATAACAATTAGGTTTATAACAAATAATTATAATTGATCAACTATTCTGTTGTTACAAAAATAATTCTCACTTGCGTAATGTCTACGATTAATTTTATAACATTTATTTTAAGTTTAAACTTTTTTCCCTTGTCACGAATAATTTAGTTTCGTTTCCGTTTTGAAATTAGGACAGTTTTATTTATAAAACTATTTTTTTTTTTTTTACACTGTTTTTCTATTCCCGTGAATGAAACCTTTACAGTTAAGTAAACGCGATTCTGATGTAAGGAATTGTAGGAAAACGAAATCTGGAAAATAACGCTTACGGTGGTTGTGTTGTGTTTTCTTATTTTATTTTTATTGGAGTATTTCCTTCCGTAATTTGTGAATACTTTGTTTATCCTTACTTTATTAATATCTTACAAAATGTACTGGAACCACAATGCCTACGATGGTAATGATTTTTTTTAACATCTCAAAATGAATTTTCCAGGATTTTTCCCGTGAAAGAATTTATATTGATGAAATTCTTTTAGAGATTATCACTGAATCTGTTTTCACTGTTTACAAGTTAGTGTTTCATTAAATGTAGTGATTCGATTAAAAAACTTCTTGGAACCCGGGAAAATTTGAATTAAGGGCCTCAGTACAGTGTCGACTTTAGGCATTTTTCTTCAGGGGAAATTCCCCTGTTTCCTCGACTTCTAGAAGGTTCTGCGCCACACCGGCAATTTAGAGTCCCCAGATATGGTGCCAAGTTTAAATTTCGATATTCTTACTACAGTGATATATTTATAAAAGGTTGGTTTGGGACTGCCTGTTGGTGGGAGCTCCAGGCAATTTCCCTTTTTTTCCCATAAGATAACGTGCTACTGTCTATAGACAAAATATATTCTAGAAACACAAATGTTTATACGTGTTAATATCATAATCTGTCTCTTCAGAAAGTTTACGAGGCAATACATCAAGAATCAGTTACATTACCACTTGAATGTTAGTGTTAACAGCAAATGAATTGGAACTATCGTGTGTAGAGTTATCTAACACTGATGTTCTATGTGCGTGTTTACAGTAGCAGACAACATGATTGATAACGCAACTTGCACGTAACATCTATTACCTGATTGTAACATCTATCTGATTATAATAGATACTTGTTACTAATAGACTAAACAACAGCTGCTTTGAGAGTTATATACCTAAGCAAATTGAATCAAGCTCGATTTCACATCTACTCGTACTGCTCGTTAAAAAAATTTTTTTAAATAAGAAATTTTTCTGTCTTCTGTTCTTAGAAGCATCAGATCCTGGAGCCTCTAAGAACAGAAGACTGGGTGTTTCTACACGATTTTACATTATAAATTAACTACGTCTAACTGTAGCTATAGAATTGTTTATAAATTATATACAATTGCAATGGTAAAATTGTTTTATTTCTGTAGAATTTCAGGGCCGCCCAAGACTCGGGGTGCCCTGAAATTCTAGGCACTAATGAAACATGTGCCTCACTTGCCTAATGGGTAAGCTAGCACTGACAACAGGCATTTTTTTGTGTATTTTAAATTAAATCATTTGAATATTTTTTCGAATTTCTGACATTTCCTGACTTTTTGCCAAGATAATGTATTTCATTTCCCGAACAATTCTATTGTTAATAATTATTACTGTATATATATATATATATTTCAAACAATAATTAAAAATTTGTAAAACAGAATTTAATTATATTTTAAACCTAAGAATTAAGAAAAGAGATTTGGAATTAAGAAATTTAATTAAGTATTGAAATTTTAATTACGTTTTGTTATTCAGCATTTTTTAAATTTAAATTTTATTTTTACAGAGGAATATCATTTGCATGTGTACTTTGAAGATGCTATTAGTCAATTATTATCGTTAAGACAAGAAAATAGTAAAATTAAACATGTAAAGTTTTTTCGCGAATAGTAAGTAATGAATTTATTACATTCATTCGAATTTTATTAAATATATTAAAGTAAATTTTAAAAAAATGAAAAATGACTATCTAATAATATAATAAGAGGTTTATAAAGTGTTTTTATAGTAGTTTATTTTGGCATTTATATTTGTAAGTTATTAAATATTTGATCTAAAACTGTAATAATTATATTGTAAATAAATTTAATTTGACAAAATTTAAAACATTTCGCTCTAAGTTGTCCATGTCTTAAGCCGTTACATAATATGGGTTCGTAATATAATGTATACAAAAATTTCCTCACTGATAATTTAGAACTTTGAAATTATAATCTAGTGTAATAAATGAAATATTACTTGCAAAAGTACATGTGAAATAGTTCCGGTGTAGAATAGTTCAGACATACTAGTTTTTCGACAGCTTTTGTATGAAATGTTTGGGTAAAGAGGGTGTTGGTATTTTATGGGATTTTATAAAAAAAAACAAAGCTATGGCAGCAAGATAGGGCACCAAATGAGTGGAGAAAAAATATTTGCTGCCAATTTGTAGAGGAAAAGGAGATGAGTTGGAATGTGGAAATTACAATTAAAATGATGTCGCACTCAATGAATATCCGGGAGAAAATTGTGGAAGGAAGGCTAAGGCTATAGGTGAGGAACAGTTTAGACCTTGAGAAGGCATACGACTAGGTGCTTAGACAAGAGGTATGGAGGTGTATGAGAGTAAACGGAATACCAGAAAAATATGTAAGACTTGTAAATGAAATGTTTAAGGGAACAGTGACCCAAGTAAAGAATAGCATAGTTATGACAAAGAAATTCACTGTTAAGAGTTGGATTGTCCCAGAACTCAGCTATCACTTTGTTTTTGTTCAATTTAGTGATGGATGTTGGTGAGAGATTGAAGAGCAAGGGCTCTTCAATATCTCACAACACGTCCATGGAGTATTCTATTTGCAGACATTGTGCTATGCGAAACATTCCGAGAGAAGGTAAAGAAGAAGCTTGAAGGATGGAGGAAAGCTCTGGAAGAGAGAGGCATGAAGATCAGCAGCGCAAAGAGTAGAGAAGAGGCGAGTTATATAAAACTCCAGGGTGAAAAGTTACTGTTTTCAAATCTTGGATTATGTATGGCGAACGATGGAGGAATGAGTACAAAAATTGAACATAGAGTTTAGAGTGATGGCTGAGCTGAAGAAAGATTATTGCGGTGTGCTCTACGACAAGGTTCGTCAACGCGGCGCATGTGACACATCTCAGATGCGCTCACTAGAACCATAGTCACGCAAACGCAAATATAGTCATATTTGTATTTGTAATTTTATTTTATTTAATTTATATTAGGCTTAAATACGTACTTTTAATTTTTATTTTTTTAGTTATTACATGCCAGTATAATCTTTATTTTGTATAAATATACATATTTCAAAACGTAATTATTTTGTTTATTAATTACAACATTGTGATTTTTCTTTAAAAAAATTAAACAATGCGTCCTCGATGGTTTTTAAAACTTTTATTGCGCGCTTAGTAACAAAAAGGTTGCCGATCCCTGCTCTACGACAAGCAAATAATCGGCAAGATGAAAGGAAGATTATACAAAGCTATGACAAAAGCTGCAATGATATAGGTGGGCAATTACAAGAGCCTAGGAAAGAAGAAGGAAATGGCGAAAATGAAAATGCTGAGATGGATGTGCGGTATGGCGAGAAAGGACAGAATTAGGAATGATTACATCAGAGGAATGGTCAATATGAGTCCTATAAGTAAGAAGATGCAGGAAGATAGATTAAGATAGTTTGGACATGTGGAGAGAAGAGGCGAGGAGTATGTTGCAAAAGAGTTGGGAAGTTGAAAATGACGGGAAGAAGGTATTGAGGAAAACCGAAGCTGAGGTGGAGACAAAGTGGCAGAAGATTTGGTAGAGAGAGATGAAGGAAACAGGACGCCCCGGACAGAAAGAAGTGGCGAGAACAGATCAGAGATGGAAATGCTGACCCCATATAAACATGGAAAAAAAGCGAAAACGAAGAAGAAAACTTTGTATGTCTGAACATGATAAATGTTGTCACCTGTTCATTGATATAATCGTACATTCATTGATGTGATTCGTTTTCTATTCTTTTTTGCATTAAGAATTTATATAGTTGTCACTATAGTGAAACACAATGAATTTTTCTATTATTCTTTTTTCTACCTCTTTTGGTATTCGGTTTTCGTTCTTCTGCTACTTAGACTATTCATCGCTACCTATTTTGTTTTTCAGTATATTCATTGTAATCGTCTGTATACAATCCAATCATTTATTGGTTTTATTTTACGTAAATCTGTATATATTTCAATTGATGCAATCTTGTTTCGTTCTCTATTTACGCTTTCATCTCAATCATTGTATATTCTACCAGTGGCCGAGTGAATAAAACCACTGAACATCAATTGGTCCAATTGGTGGCGGGTTTTCGCCTGACCAACAAGCTGGTCACGTGGAGTTTTTCGGGTTTCCAACCTCATGCTACAATAGTAAAATGTTAAAATATTAAGAGTACTGCTAGAAATAAGTTAATAATTTAGAATATTGCAATTTCAAGTTATAAATTAATTATTATTTACATTTTATTTAATTCGAATACGTGTTATTATTAATGAAAATTTATAAGCGATGAATAAAGTATTAAATTAATTGTGTGTGTTATTTCGTTTAATTCGTTTAGATAATTTAGATTTCTGATCATTTTTATCGTTTCAGAAAAGCATTTTGAACTAGAAAATAGAAACAAATTTGGGTTTATGTTCATGAAAATATGAGTTTTTGCAAAAGTTTGCTCGAATTTTAATAGACTATTATAATTACAGTATTAAATGGATACAGTAGATCGAAAATAATCAGTAGAGCCACCATTCTTGCTAAAAAAAAGTCTAAATAGTTCTTTCTTTCTTCGAAAAAATACATGGTGTCGCTACTTACAACTTCCACAATACGTGTTGTGTACAAATCCTCAAAATAAATTAAAAATTTGTTATAGGAACAGAAAATGAAGGCTAATGTCTTGCCTTCTTCCTATACACTTACTCAAGAATAGAGATTAAAACCCCTATAAATGTGAATTGAGTCTTCAAAAACTTACTTGTGTCAGTCTTTCTGACGTAATACAACGGTAAGTTTAATTACAGCGTATCTAGAAATCCCATATTAACATAAAAAAAGTTTTATGTAATCCGAAACACTCACTAATCCGAATAGATTCGGGTCCCAATTAGTTCGGATTAGAGAGATCTACTAGTGAAATATTCTTAATTAAGGTTTTTATATCATTGAAAGTTTTATTTTTACAAGATAATCGCCAAGATCTTATCAAGTAATTTATTTAATTATTCATACTATTGTGCTAATGGACTATATTTATTCGAAGCAAAAGAAATAATTAAAACAATATTTTATACTTTATTAAGAATTCTGTTGAAACGAATGTGTTAAGTCGGAAATAATATAAATTTCTTACTCTGTATTCTGCTTCTGTTATATTTTTGGGTGAGATTGAATCTATAGTTAGTATCAGGAAGACAAGCATAATTATTAATTAATATAAACAAAACTTTATTTTTTTGAGTTTGTTTGTTTGTATAACGCGACAAGTAGGCTATCTGTCGAAGGGCTGCCTCTTAGAAAGACTTTCAATGGGAACCTGGCCCCTACTTGAATGTTAAAAACCTGAAGAAAACCCTGGTTAACGAGGCGTGAACCCTCTAGTACTAATGTTCGGTGGTTTTATCAACTACTTGGCCACTTGTGGCTAAAGATAGAATAAGCTAACATGTTTCCATCTATAAAGTTATTTCGATAATTTCATATATAGAATATATAATATATTTATATATCAATTGTAACTTGGTTAAAATACTTCGATATGATTTACTCAATAAAAAGTACACTTTATTCTAAAACAAATAAAAAAAAATTTTAAATAATTGATATCTTATTAATATTAAACCATGCTTTAAATACATGAACATTATCTAACATATATTATGAAATAAATGATACAAATATCTATTGTATTACTAATACTGTAAAGAATCTAGTTAACATTGTGAACTATATTTTTTGTGAGATATCAATTATTTTTACAGTAGAAAATTTATGCTATAAGCGTTAATAAAATTGTATTCACAAGATTATTTGTAAATAGTTTCTGTTCCACACTTGTGTACAACTTGAAAACTACAATAGACCCCAATTTCAAACGCATACAACTGATAAAGTTGCAAACGGTACTACTAATGTATTAAACCTATTCGTCACAAAAAATGCATAATTGTACCGCTATAACATCTAGATAATATAACACATCCGAGTAGACTCTTTTTTTCTTAATATAACATATAATGCACGTGTTCATATTAAATTAGAAATACGGTTCGGTAGAGAAGAATCAAATGATTACCATATGGCATTATCGTTTGATTATTAGAATATATGCGTCTTGAGTTATCACTACATTTCTTCTTTCAAAGATCAGTTAATGTAAAATAGTAGTGTTTTATTATAATGGTACTATTTCATTTTCGTATACTCTTTTTCTGAGTACACTACACGGTGCAGTTTGGATCACAGAATTGAACTCTTAAACCGACATAAAACGGCATGACCGAAAAGACTTCCGAAAATAGATATTTCTGACAAATTCTCTATAAAGAAATACAGATATTTTATTCCAAAGCCGTTTATAAAATTTGAACTGGATCCGACAGACAATAAATCTCTTATAGTATTTCAAGAAATCGGTGGACTTTGCAACTTTGTGAGCGTATACCGTAAATATCGCACTGAAGACTTATTTTTCCACTCCTAATCGAATTTTCCATTTTTGACTAAAGACAGTTATTCATCCGTCTAAATCAGGAAGTGTGCAAAATTTCATTTTCTTACACTAAATAACCGTCGAAGTCGGACACAAAACTACAGATTTGTTTTGTTGTTAGGTGAGCAAGCTTAGAATTTTAAACAATAATATACGTTTCTATTTAAATTCTGAAGCGATGTTTACCCCCATTAAAGCTATAAGAAATGCTTTTATGTTTTTTTTTTTTTTTTTTTTTTTTTTGGAATTCGCACATGTATTTTAGTAATATGCTTTAAACCTTTGATTTTATCTTCGATGTTACCAGATGTTTTGAATTCCTTATATAAGCATCGTCTTGTAGACTCGTCATTCGAACGTTCTGCAGTTCTGTTTGATTGTTTTAACATTTATATTCTGTTTACGTACAGTACATTTGTTATTCCATTGAAAACGAAATCAGGAACAGATCTGCTGTTTTTGTTTTTTTTTAATATATATATATTAATTCGGTGATTATGTTATTAAATAATTTTATATTTTGTAATTTCCGTGCTGTTTTCTGCCTAGAGTTTGAAAAAAATTTGCCAATTTGCTGATTCTTATTAAAGTTTAAACTGTATTCTTATTCAAAAGTAATTTATCTAAAACCATTTTATTCGTAGACCGAACATTTCCATATTTCTAAACATTTAAAATCAAAAATTGTGTATTTGTATTATATTATACTTTCTCTATTTTTAAAAGAAGACAAATAAATGGGACAATAAAAATGACAATGTACGTGGAAAAAGCTCTGAGTCTAAATATAATCCAGGAATTAATGGATAAAAGTGTTTATGACGTACACACCGTGAATACTGGTAGTTTAGTCGCGAGTTCGCACCACACACGTGGAATTTATGACGAAAAGTGTTTATGACGTACACACCTTGAACACTGGTAGTTTAGTCGCGGGTTCGCACTACACACGTGGAATTTCTCGACTTTTCCTCAAGTGTTTTACCCCTAATTAGGGCCAGTTTCCCATAAAAGTCCTCTTGATATACACTTGATGGATCGTCCATGTGTTGATTTGCTTCATTCCACCATTTAAATCCAATTATGATATACTAAGAATCATTTAACGACTGATGACGAGTGGTGGAAATGGCAATGGCATTAATATCTGCGACTGCCGGCCGGCAGTCACAGATATTAATGCCATTGCCACTTCCACATAATAATGGTTAAAAGCATTATCTGCTAGGAAATCAGCGTTATTAGTGTATTATGAATGATGTGTCAATTAAAAGCATTAAGGAATCATAATACTTTTAATTAGATTGGTACTGAAATAAAATCAAATATAGTAGATACTCGTTAATTAGAACTCGTGTAATTAGAATTGGACACTACTTCCCATTCTGATTCCTGTTTAAATCAATGTAAAATCGATAATTCGAAGTCGATTATGCCGTCTCCTGTTTATTCGAATTAAAAGCGTATGTTACTACTTTAACATCTTCCCATTTTTGAAATTTAAAGATCGAATTTAAAATTTATCAATTAATTTTTTTAAACTTAAATTTAAGAATAAATTAATAAATTGAAATTTAAAAACATATCAAGACAATTAGAGCACGACGATTTATGGTTGCAGTGTTGCTTCTCGTGGTACAGTGCCTTTGTTTTGTATTTCTAATTCATTAAATATTATTATTTTTTGCCGTTTGGTGTTAATATCTTCTTAAAATTAATTATTTTCCCGGCTGTTATATATAACAAAGGGAAATTATGACGATCGGTCAAAAAATGACCCCCAAGATTTTTACATTTTTCGACTCAGGACATTGAAACGTCGGGAAATGCAATAAAAGGGGGGGGGTTTGTTTGTAAGGATGTTAGTGTGTGGGGAAGCACGATTTTGTTCACCTTCTTTCAAGCTTAACACCTTCTGTGGTTTTTGTCGAAAATTTCTGAATTTTGCAGGGAATTTTGTTTTGTTGAATAGGGGATTGCTATTAAATTTGGTGATTTAAGGTTGAGGGAATGGAGAGATAAAGGAGATCGTGTGTATCTCGAATAGGGTGGGACTTAATGACGATTTTACTCGTTATTAGCATTTACAATTTTTTTTTTATAAAACCCATCCTTACCCTCAAAATTAAGCTTTCTGCCATTTTTTTTAAACATAAAATATAATAACAGATGACGCCAGCAAATGTTGCCGGAAAAGTTAAGCAACTCATTGCTCGATTTTTGTTTTGTTCTGTAGTATCCAAAAATGTCTCTTATTAATCCAAACTCCTTAATGCCGTCTCTCTGAGTTCGAATTAACAAGAGTCCACTGTATTTATATATTTTTCTTCATTCAAAACAAAGAATTCTTATCAGTTTTACAATCACGTAACGGAAAAGATATATGGTATGACCTAAACCGATTACAGTGATGAAAAATAATACAAATATTACACTTAATATTATTTTCATCTTTAAATTTATTAAAATTTCATAATTCACTTTAATAATAATGTTATAGCCAATTCTGATAAAAACAGAAAAATTATTTTTTCAATAATTCCTGTATAAAGCAAATACAAATTTTTTAAATGCATAAATATTTAGTTTTAGAAGTGTTCAGCAGGGAAGTCACGTACTGTTTCGTGATTATGAATTTATAAGTGCAACTCCTCATAATAGAGCTTGTGTCATTGAATGTTTTTGGAGGACGTATAAAACTATGCACTATAACGGAGGTAATATACATAAAAAAAAGTTACGTGTAATTCGAAAATGACTTTATTTATTTTACGTGTTTCTTTATTTACAGAACGTCTGTCTTTAAAAGATTGTCATTCTGTTCTTCAATTATTATGGCCCGATTTTCCAGAAAGCATTGTTCAATTAACTGTTAGGTAATTTCATAAATATAATTAAAAATATAAATATTAGTTAAATTTTAATTGAAATGTAACTTGAATTTAAGGATTATTATACGAAATGGTTCCACTCCAAAATATTTACCATTTAAAGAGTTCCTGTATGGCTTTCAATTGCAATTTTGTTTTGAAGGTATATATATATATATATATACACATTTATTTCTTAGCTTTTTTTCCGTTTTAATATACGATTTAATTAATTAACTTTGTATTTTTTTCTAGAATTTCTTCAGATGGCAAAAGAAGTTTTTGAAGATATAATATTTTTGTTAAGAGAAGATGAAATTAAGGAAGTCAATACAGTTAAATTTTTATCTAGGTTAAAAGAAAATCTCAATACGGATAAACCGAAAACGTCTTTGTGAGTTTCTTTGTCAGATTTATTTTTTTAGTAAACAAATGAGTTTATGTTTTAAAATTTTATTTTAGTTATCCCACTTCACAAATTCTAGATAAATTTATGGAATTCCCCAATTTTAAGTCCTTTAAAGAATTTCAGAGAACTTTATTAATTCACGAAGACATTACTCAATTAGTAGGTTAGTAATTTTTAATTAATTCAAACTATGCTTAATATATGTTCATATATGATGATGCTCATATTTGAAATTTCTAAATTATATAAATTGCGGATGGAAAGTCACTAGACATTGAGAATTTGCTATAAATTCTGTAATAATAATACAATCATAATAAAATGTATGTGTGTATGTATACCAATCAATAGAATTTTGTAATTATTGCATTTTTTGGGAGTGACAAAGATAGGTTGCGCGTACAAAGGCAAAAAAGATGCCCGACCGATTGTCTATTCTGGAGCCAGCGCTTATTGCTATACGCTATGACGTTTCGAAATCAGTGGTTGCTGTGCAGAGATAGTGGCATAGGTGAAGAGACGTCATGCCACAAACAATCAAGAATTGTCATTCGAAGCTAATGACCTCAGGTTCGGTTGAGGACGCGCAGAAAGTGGCCCTTCATCCACATTACGATTCTCGGTCGTTTGAGGAAGTTAGTGGATGGTGCCGGTAATTACATTGAATTTTAAGGAATGAATCTATATTTCAATTTAATAAGGTACGTATCAAATAAATTTCATCAACTTTAGAAATGTAGGAATTATAGCGATTTCTTAATACCTAGTTACTTGGCACCCACCCTCTATATATTGATTTATTATGATTATATCCAAATCCGTAGTGATATTCAGAGTTTATTCGATTTGGACTATATTGATGTAGTTAGAGTAATCTTGATAAATCCGTTTAGATAGAAATTATAGTCGATATTATTCGATTGCATCAATGTTATTCGATTAATAGTAATTGCAGAACTATTTATTTTAGTAAATTACTCTCTAGCAAGATAATAGAATTTATTGTATTTTCGTTTTCATCATTCATCTACTGTAATTGAAATCTACAGTACATTTTGTTATTGTTATTATGATTGTTATAAATAAAAAATATATTATTTTATACGAAATATAGTTAAATATTAAGGTAATCGAATGTCATAATTATGACTGATTAGTTAACGCAACACACCAACACATGGGGTCTGCAGAAGGGGCAGACGGAATACTTAAAATATTACACAAATTGTAATCGTAAAATTGATTGAGATATGCAACTACAACCTCGACCATGGGACATTGATTGAGATATGCAATAGTGTATTCTACAACGTACTTGTGGATAAAATCCTCCAAAACTTAAATAAAAATTTATTAATTTAATTATTTGTTTTCAAGCATACCTTCCCCAGAAAATTTTCTGCTGGCGCTCATCCACCAACACATAAAATCTGTATGGCCGGCCACAGTTACATCCATTATGGACATCGCTAGCCATGATCCAACTCACATTATCCATGAAATATTATGAGTCATATTTGAACTTAGATCTCAATTGTGATAAACCGACACCTGGTCTGGCCAACTACTCTAGCCGTAACATTGCTGAACTATTGTTTAAACATACAAATTAGTAATAATTTTAATGTTTTTAAACGTTTTTCCGCTACATTTCAGAACTTAAAATGTATGTTGTTTAATAATTAAAACTTAGCATAAATAAAAAAAAAGGTTTTATTGATTAAATTCTAGATTACATCTGTTATTAGAAAGTTACAGCAATTATTTCATTCAGATGTTGACATTAATGTTCGATAAATGTTAAATAAAACGCCTTCAACTTTATAAAATATCTTAAAACTATAACAACATTGTAGTTATAATATTTAATTTAATTTTTTTAAATACATTAATGATGGGTATTGAATTTTTGGAAAATTAGATACTGTAATATGAACGCAATTTTAAATTAAAAATTATTCATGTTTTACTGAAAATCTTTTCTTTTAACATATATTCACGTAGTAATTATTTTTTTTAACCAAAAAACATAGAATAATAAAGAAATTACGATATAGATATCTTACCAAACTACTTCCATACTATTTCTATAATATGATTAACTCCAATCAATATACTCCTAACATTCCACCAGATTTTCGTTTAATGACAGCAAAGTCTTTAGAGATGATAGTCATCATAGAGTATTCTTTCTTTCTCATAAATTACGTAATAATTAGGTGAAAAGAATGAAATTTGATAATGTTTGTATTTCTTATTCAAATCTGTATATGACGCCTCTTAAAATAGGATTTAATTGTAAAGTTTTTAAGAAAATAATTTTTAGCTGAACATTTTTTCTTTCTCACACAGACGTACAGTAAAATTGCTGAAATAATTAGAGTTTGCGTATTAATTCAATTACTACTTTCCGATGTTCCTTTTAAGAATATCGATTGTTTAGACCTCTCGAGAATTGTGTAACTATTATTATCAAAGAAAATCTCATAAAGGAAACAATTTTTTTTCCTTAGATTCAGACTAACTTTTTAAGATATTAAGATTTTTATTTGATTATATTTTTTACTGCTGTTGATAATTCGGGGATTCAGTGGAAAAGTGGTGCAAATGGCGAATAGTATGACTTAAGTAAAATAGTGATAAAATTGTTTTAAAAATAATTGCAATTTAAAAAAATTGTAGACCTATAAATTCCCGCTATTGTCCGTCCGTCAGTCTGTCTGTCATTCCTTAATCTCGAGAACGGAGTTAGATAGATGAAAGACGAGACCAAATATGGAGAGCTTAGGGCAGGAGGCCCAGATTAACTGGTGTAAACTTCTGATTCAAACCGGAAGTCACGTTATTTCAATTTTAAAATTTTCCCACAAAGGTAACCGGCACGACTTTATTGTTAAAGGAAAAGTATGATTTACAGGGGCAAGCCAGTACTAATTTGAGGTGGAGAGCATATATTTTAAGTTAATAAATTAAAAATATGATTATAAATTGTAGCCCGGCATTGTGGCGATATTAAAATAGATAATTGCTCGTATTTAATTATGATTTTTAAATTCTAATAAAACCAATATTTAGAAATGTAGTTTTCTAAATATTGATTTGAAAACATTAAATTCTTATCACTGTGTTTACAACACTTAATTTTAAATTTATTTCAGTAAAAATGTTTGTAATGATATATTTCATTGATAATCACATCCAGCTGAAATCTAAAAAAAAGGCTTTTTTTAGTCTTTTTGGATTTTACTAAGGCAGTTTAATTACCCAAAGTAAATAACTAACTAATTAAAAATTCTCCAGCAATTTTTTTCCAGGCATGAGTCGAATGTGACTGCATAATGAAAACACATCGTTTTACTAAATTCTTATTAGTTATAACAGCGCAAAGATTTTATTAAACTATCCAACAGAAATTTTGTTACCATTGTGAAAAATCTTTAGTAAATATTCACATTGATTTTTAAAAAGCTTATCGCTAGAATCATGAATTTTTATTCACACTTTTTTCTCGGATCGATAAGTATTTAGTAATACTCCAATGCTGCATTATTTACATAACATAGTAGTGTAAGTCAAGTTGAATACGTTTTTATGGACAGAAGAAATTCTGTTTTAATATAAGCTGCTTGTTTCTGTAAAAAATTTCGATCGAAAAAGAAAATTAACACTTGACATCTAATCAGTAAATTAATTATTTTTAAATAGATGCCATCACGGTAGTGTTGATCATCCAATTAATTGATGTTCTCTCGTCGTGGAATTTTAATCTGCTAACTTTTCTATAAACTAATTTATCAAATCGCTAAGGTGGCTTTCTGGTCAAGTTTCGGTATTTAATGGTGCCACAATATTCTGTGTGGTCAGTGTGTACTGAGTTTTCATTTCGACCAGAATATCACAGTATAAGTGTAAAGAATACATAAAATGTCTGTAATTTTTATGCATTTTATTGAGTCGTTACACAAAAATAAATATTTATATAATCCTTATGAGTTGAAGGTTTATTGAAATGATTACTGTATTGTGAAATCGGGGATAGTACATTTAATTTCTGTTTTACTTTTCCGGCTGTTATGGATACGTAACAAGTGAAAGTATTAGAATCGTGTCAAATTTGGCCCTCCGAGTTTTTTGTAAATCTCCACGTTTTGACATCTGAAACCAAAAAAGAGAAAAGAATTGGCGTTGGCATCTATTTCGTTTAATATCTCAGAATGGAATAAAGATTAAGAAACGAAATTTGGCACGGTTATACGAGGTCTGTTCAAAAAGTTCCCGAACTTTATTTATTACAAAAATTCTATACAAAAGAGCTCATTTTCGCGGATCCGATTTTTCTCCGAACCCCACAAATACCCCTTCACATAAACGGCCATAACTAATCACCAGTTATCAACAAACGGATTGAAAAAGGTTATTCGGGAGGTTTTCGCGGACACAACGCTTTCAAGCGGATTAAAAAATAACCAACTGGAGGCGGGCTATTCAAAATGTTCGGAAACTTTTTGAACAGACCTCGTACATAAGGGGCATTATTGCAATTAAATTTTAGTTAGGAAAGGTAGAGGAGATGGAGAAATAGAGGGTATCATATCTCTCGTGGGGTTAATGAAGATTTTTTTAGTTGTTAGCATTTACAATTTTTTTATAAAACTCATCTCTATCCTCAAAATTAAGCGTTTTGCTGTTTTATATTAATTAAAAATATAGAAAGTTTATATAACAAAATCTCATAACATCTGAGAAAGTTACGCATCTCGTTGCTGGATTTTTTTTTGTTGTTGTTATAATTGTTAATTTTAATTTTGGTAAAACTAGAGAAGATATTTCTACTATGATATTACATAGTGTTGTACATACAATGAAATTATCGCAGCTGCTTACGGAATTACAGTTTAAGTATTCTAATTATAGCTTAATATAATAAGCTGTATTAATTTATTTTAGGAAAATTACCTCTGCCATCTCTAATTGAAAGAACAGATTCGAAAATACCAATTGGGACCATATCTAGACCAAGGTAAGTTGAAAAATGTATATTTTAGTTGTAGTTTGTACATTGTATTGTTTAGATACGATACGAATGAAGTGTTAGGAATAGAAATTAGGCTAGATGTATTAAACAACTCTGGGTTAAATACTGAAATATTTAGTCTACAATTTCTCCAAAGAACATACAAATAAAATTATTTGATAATCTTGAGTGTAAAATTAAGAATTCTCAAGAAACATTGAAGTTTGAAGAACGATATTCTACACTAAAAATTTAATTAAACTTTTTTTTATTATGATTTAAAACACTTCAGAATCATCCGTGAAATAATTTTATCTTTAAAAATATTTAAGCTTTCTTTTAAAGCTTATAACTTTGTATTTTTCAGACCTGTTTTTATTTAAATGCATATACAATGGTGTAATACAAGTTGTAATATAATTTGCAAATGTCTAGTATTTATCAAAAATTTGCTGTGTTACAAGTATTGAACATATCGAGACATAAAATATTGGGTTTTTTCCCCTTACTATAGTATATATAGTTGCACTTAATGTTTCACTTATTATGCTGTCTTCTTTAAGTGATTTTAAAAATGTTTATTAGTCATAACATCCAAAATTTACATTATCTTCGTGTATCGAGTACAGAGAAGACCTAGTGAATACTGACGAATTTTTTCTACATATTATTCCTGTTGGAAAATGAGTCAAGTGTAAATGATCCTCATTTCTTCCAAATCACAACCGATATTTTTCAATTATCCACCTGAGACTTCCAAATTATATTAATTTACTGGATGTAAGAATATTTTATGAAAATATTACCAGTAATGAAAGTCATTTAAAATGCTCTAAAAATTGACAGAAGAATTTTATATATTTTTCTCTATATATCAAACACAACCGTTGCTTACTAATATTTTATGAATTTTCATATACTGTATGAATAATATATTATTTGCAGGGGCGCTCATACATTGGAGCACTTGAGGCACTTGCCCCCTTTTTCTAATTTCCAAGGGTCGCAACCAGTGGCGGATTTAGCACTTGAGAGGTTCCAGGCTCAGTTTGAGGTCCCCTCTAAATATTTTCACTACCATTACAACATACCCGATACCATTTTTTACTCTGGTAGGCACTATACCAGTAGTCCAAAAAAAAACTGAGACATAGGAAAATAACATTGAATATTAACCAATATAAAATTACAAGTGCCTGGCTGTATTTAAAATGTTATTTACGTTCACATTGTATTAATTATTAAAATTGAAACCTGTTGGTACAAGAATTATTAACTTTCAATAGGTAAAAGTATTAAAAACAAAAAGAAATGTAGTAATCCATGGATATAAAAAATCATTTATTTTTAAATTTATTTCTGATTTTTATTTTAATAGCTGAATTTTGAGGCCCCTTGATTTATGAGGCCCCATGCGCCTGTGCAGAAAATCCGCCACTGGTCCAAATACAGGAAATTTTCATCTGTTCCCTTTTCATGTTTGGTTGAATTTTCGCAAAATGAATCGAAATTGAATATTTTGTAATTTTATTATTTTATTTATATAATTTCATGTCAATTTTTATATCAAGAAATATTTATATTTTATTCTGTTTATTTAAGTTTGTATTATACAGGCCTATACTGTTATGTTTTAAGATTCTTATCTAAAACTACTAGCAGAAATAAATACTTGTAAAAACATTAAAAAATTATAAATTTATATCACATACTTCTAATTATAATCCGTTTTAAATAAATACAATATATATATTTTTTTTTAATTAGAAAGCATTCAATATGTTGAGAAATTTATTCTATATTATAGTGATTACATATTCAATATCACCGCTAGTGAATTAATAGTTTTTTCTTTTATATTAGCATTGTCAGTGGTGTAAAAAGTTATATCAAATGAATTAAACAATTTAAATTTTTAAAATTTTATTTTCTGAGTCTGTAACAGATTTTAATGTTAATATGAATTGCTGTCCCCTACTTTTACTTTCCCGGCTGTTATATAACAGAGGGAAAATATGGCAATCTGTCGAAAATATTATTTTTCCAAGATTTTTACGCTTCTGGACTCGAAAATCTTGAAAAGTCGAAATATATACAGTATATAAAACTATATACTGTATGTATGTTAGCGTGTGTGGGGGCACTATTTTGTTCATTCACTTTGAAGCTTAATAATTCCTGTTCCTTTTGTTTAAAATATCTGAAATGTTGCAGGAAGGTCTGTGGAGTAGGGGCATTAAATTTTGGTGGTAAAAGAAAGAGGGAGTGGGGAGATAGAGAAGGGTCACTTGTCATATCTGGAGTGGGGTCGAACTTAATGTTTTTTGCCGGGAAAGTTACACAACTCGTTGCTGGAATTATTTTCTTGAATTTAAACAGATTGAAGTCCTATTTCTTTCTTAAATATTGAAACAAGCATCATTATTATCAAACTTGCTAGCACATCAGAAATTCAGATTTTTTTTTTTTAATATTGAATATGCAGTAATAGCATTACATTATATTAAATTATCGTTCAATGTAATTCAAATATGTTGGTAAATTTACAGCATTATTTTAAAATAATTAGCTTTATTAATAATTCGCTAACTTAAAAGGCATTATTTTGAAAAATAACCTCAGTGAATTTTCTCTTTATGAAGGCTGAACGAGAATAGATACGATAATTAGAATTTTAAAATATTTCACGAGAAGCACACATCAATTTTTTTACAAAAATGAAAGATTTCAATTCTATATTTGTAAGAATAGGAGTTTCAGTATTTAAATTCAAAGTACAACCACACTTTTTCTGCAGGTGCAGAAAAAAAATTAGATTTAATATCATACATTTTCAGATATTTCACGTTTGCCTTCCTCATACGTTAGTAATGTATAAGTTATACATTATTAAAATTAAAAATTAGTTTAAATTATATATACCGGTATAATCCAAATAATTAAAAAATTTTAGGAAAAATCGTGATTAATAAGATAAATAAAATGGAAAAACAATGCTTATACAATAATATTATAGCCGAAAAATTGATCTAATTTATAAAATAAACACGAAGAGTAGTAAATTTCCATCTTATTTCCCAAAGTACTCCATCTGTCTGTAGAATATCGATCATTTCAGCAGTTTTAGTTTTTCAAGAATACTTATTCTTTACAGATAAAAATTATATTGAAAATTGGTTACCACAGTCAAATTCTTTTGAATGAAATTTCAAAAATATTTAATTTATTTACTGTTCGTAAGTTATTTACTTGTTAAATTCATTTGTTACTTAAAGTAACAAATGAATTTAACAATCAATAATTAAGTCTCACTCCATCATTCTATTGAAGACGTTCCATCATAATATAAAGCGCAATTAAAGCATAACTTTAAAACTAAAATGAGGAAACAAGATAGAAAATCGTACTCTTTAATTATTACTTCTTTTGCTTGATTTTTCTGATCATTTCGATCTTGCAGCGATGGTATTGATAACTTCTTTGGCAGCTTAACCGATGCAGAGAAGAGGATAAAAACTTTGAACAGACGAAGATAGTAACATAGAAAAGAAACTTCATCAGGAAAGTAGAAGATTCTCTTACTATTTTTCTCCATCTAGATTATAGTATTACTTTCTGTCCTTTCTATTCTTTGGGTTAAATTTGTTGGATGATAACCACAGATCATAGATAGGCTATTTCATATTATTATTACATATTAATGAGATATTAAGCGGCCGGATGGCCGAGCAGTCAAGGTGGGAGCCTACCGCTCTGGGGGACCCGGGATCGAATCCGAACGGGTCGAAAAATCCCCAGGAATTTTTCGGGGGGTGGTCCGTTCGGATATGTCGGGCCCCGTCCCTCACCACCCGGTCGCCCCATTGTGGGCCTGGCCGAACCCATAATGGGCCTACTAAAAGAGGCCCTCTTAGTGCCCACAGGGCGGAAAGAGTTAAAAAAAAAGAGATATAAAAAAGTAAATATAGAAACTTTTAGAAAATATATAATTTTCTATTATATTCTAGTATAAAAAGTTTTATTTAGGGCAGATCTGATGAGAACTAAATATGTATTGTATGGTTTGACTATTAAGTAAATCATTATTGTTTACTTTGGTAATTGAAAGTTCATTTTCGTAATTTGTGTAAAGTGAAAAGTTGTTTCTGTAATTACAGAAATATTTGTAGCTTAATTGCTCAACAAAATTTAAAATGCAGTTAATTATGTAAAATAATTCATTAGGTATTATTGTAATACTGTATACCTTTTTTGTAATCTGTATTCGTTTGAATGAACATTTTAATATATATATGTTACAGTAAAAACCCGTTTTTAGTGAAAACGCGTTTTAACTAGTTGAAACTAGTTTTTACTGGATGTCATTGTTAAAACTAGAATTTACTGCTAGTCAAAAATGAATTTGAGTTAAAACTAGTTTTAACTAGACAAAACGGGTTTTAACAAACTGACTTAGTAAAAACTGTTTCGACCAAGGTCATTCAGCTAACACGTTTTTATAGTGTATGATGAACTTCGTATCGCTTTAACCCTTTTCCCCCGACATATTGTTTACGTTTATTTCGCGATCCCTCCTAAGGCAATATAGGTCAGTCAGGCGATATTATTTTAAAAGTTCACCAAAAATCAAATTATCATTATATCTATATGAAAAAAATCACTTACATTTATTAATATCTTTAGTTTTAAATACGATATTTTTCAATGCATTTTATTAGAAAAATTTATAAGAAAAAAAGTAATATATATCAGAACTGACACATAAACTTGATAATTTGTAACCTGAAAATTAGCATTGTCTAGTTACATAGTTGTTTGCTGGCACTGAAAGACGTACAATATTGTTTTGTACAATTCGATATAACACTTATGCATGTATGTTTATTCGTTGTGAAATTATCGCACATTATATCAAACATTTGTTTGAAATCAAAATTTTATACTGCTATCAACTAATATAATGAATTATTATACTTTACTCACTTCATATCGAACGAGATTATATCTGTTGTTAATAAATTTTACAAAAATCGATATTTACCAAAGTAACGATGAATCGGTACCCTCGAAGTTTTGCTTAAAAAGCCAGGGTACCGATCGATCGGTGCCTTCGGGGACAAAGGGTTAATTAATGTTAATAACACAGATGTGTGACCAATATTTTCAATAAATATCGTATTAAATAATACAAATGTTTTAATCCCAATCCTCACTTTATTTATTTCCCCCAAACATATTTATGTAGCTAAAATTAGTTTTAACTAATGTTAAAAGTTAAAACTAGTTTTATCTAAAATCAGAACATGTACAGCAGTAAATTCTAGTTTTAACTAGACAAAACGGGTTTTAACAAAGGCATCCAGTAAAAACTAGTTTCAACTAGTTAAAACTCGTTTTCACTAAAAACGGGTTTTTACTGTAACATATATATTACAATAAATTCTAGAAAATTAATTTCGATGATTATTTTCATAAAGTGGTGTTTTATTTTGTTTTAGTGTAGAGGCAGTAATTCTTTTTATGTATTTTTTGGGTCTAATTGTAGGGTTGCCAGATGTCCCTATTTTTACGGTTGCCATCTAGCAACAGGAGGACTTTATTCCAAATAAACTGTTTTACAATGAAGTATCTTTTTCTTTTTCATATTTAAAATGTATTATTGTCCTGGCAGAATAAAAATACACATCTATTGCAGGTCCCGGAGTTGAAGCTTCCCGATATCTTTCGGGAAAAAGTCATTTTGTCCCGGATTTTATACCCAAGTAACCGGCGACCCTTACCTAGTTGAAATTTTTATTATTTCTTTCTATAAAGTTCTCTAAGTATTTTTCATTTTTATCATTAGGATACAATAAGAATGTTATCAAAAGATATGGAAAGGAAGTACCGCCTTTTGTTATAACTATTATTACGTATTGATCTTTCTATAGATGTAATAGGCTATTCTTCAATTAACTAATTGTAAACACTGTTTAACATTTCAATTATAAAATTTAATATTAAAAAAAATAGCAACATTCAGATTTTCGAGTTTTAATATGATTAGACAGGCGGCCGAATAAGCGATTAGAACATCCGCTTAAGGCTCTGGGAAATCCATGATCAAATCCGGACAAGCAACTGACAAATATTTTAAATTTTTCTTGGTAAAACTAACATTAATTTATAGTAATTGGAACTAAAATTCCCAACTTTACTCCTAACCTACAGAAATGTCCCCATCTGTTTCCTCTCGATGGCCTTGATAGGAAAAAGTAGTCAATTTTAAAATTAGTTCAAGTATTTAGAAATAATGTCAAATTTATTCTGTAACTACTGACAATTTTTTGTTCACAGCAGTTAATCAAAATCCAGCAACGAGTTACTTAACTTTCCCGGCAACATTAAGCAACTCGTTGCTGGATTTATTCCTAAAGAATTTTTAAAAATCTAAAATCTATGATAGGCTACGTACAGTACTGTACCGTATTTTAAACCATTATTGTAGATATTATCTTTTTTCCATCTTAATTTCACACTTGTAAATTCTAACTTAGTTATATATTTTTATACAAAGAACCGAAGAACAATTATACCATCTGCCTTTCAGGATTCTCATTTTTTGCTCCTCTTTAACAAATGACATTTGAAAGAAACAAAGTAGTATAGCCGAAATATGCTTTTATAGATCTGCGATGAAAAATCTGTTAGATCATAATTCTCTATTATATTTTAACAAATGTACTGTATCTTTCTAGTTTATATTTAGGTCCATCTTTAGCTTCTATGATAAAAGTTCTGCGTCACGATATATTGATATTTTCTGATAAAAATTTGTTATAAAACGAAAAATAACACTTTTTTTTTTTTTTTTTAATATTCCGATAATTGGAACTTTGAATGTTTTCTCAAAGCTGACTGTAATTTAGAAATCGATCCTCTTTACCATCCACTAAATCGACTCGATCTTATTGAATTATTTTCACTATAAACAGTTCGTTTATTATATTAGACTTCCAAATTAACCAAATCTTCGTGACTAATCTAGCAAATTCTAAAAAGTTACTACCTGTATTCACTAAGTATCTTTACAAAAAAGAGGAATAAGTATTTTTACTTGCATATTTGCCAAGAAGAGATGAAAGTAAAGAATATTTTTAAAGGATTCTTATGAAAAAATCAATGCTTGAGAAAATATTGCTTGACAAATTATAGGAGAGTAGAAAATTGCGTTAATTGGCTATCTATTTTCTATAAATATTAAGGAATCTATTTCGGTTAACAAAATACAAGATATTTATCAACATTTAAAACTTTTCTATTTTTTTTTTTTTTCATTTTTAATTTTTCATCTATAATTGCACTCGGTTATGTAATTTATAAGGGCTTCTTGTAAATTGTTAATATTAAACACGTAATGGAATACAAGCGAACTAAACAATTAGCAGCCACCTTCTATAGATAATACTAGGATTTCAATTTATTCCTAAACGTTGGATTCTCGAAAGGACCTTTGCTTTCGCCTTCCAATTTCAGACGTACGGGCAACTATTATAAGTGTTTTCCTCATATTTTAAAAATCAATATTTTCTTTAATATGAATTGATAAATTAGCTCCTCGACTTCTTTCGTGACTGGTTCTGAGAGCGCTAAATTAAAGGAAATGCTTGGTTTAAATTCAGAAAATTTGTGCTCCAGCTCTAAGGAATTGTACAGAATAAAGGATAAGCCAAAAAGCGAGGGAAAAGTATCTAAAAATTTTAAATAACCTGTTTTTTTAAAACATAATCTATTGATACAATAAATGTAAAGCCGTTGATGATATGAAAAGAAAGTTTCTTTATTGAATAATTTGAAAAAATTAAACTAGAATTTGTATAAGAGAAAAAATAAATTGAAAGGCACGAAAAAAAATTTTTTTTTAAGTAATCCAAAGTTATTCCGAAAGGATTTATTTTAAGTACAGTATAAAAGAAATGTCATATTTAATGTTTATTCATACAAAAATGAAGATAATCTTTGAGACATTCATTACATTTCTACAACTTTTAATTTAATTTGAAATATTTAGAGTTACAACATATACAACGACCCGATAATTTTATTTAGAGCAATAAACATTCCTAAATTATATCTACGCCTGAGTTTTTTTTTTTATTTAAATTTTTACCATTTATATTTCTGTGCCTTTTTGTTACTTTCCTGGCTGTTAAATATAACAGAGGGAAAGTACAGTACAGTATGACAATTAGTCAAAAAGTGACCACCTAAGATTTTTACATCAATGGACTTAGGAGACCTTGAAAAGTCGAGAAATGCAAAAAATTTGGGGATTTTTTTCTGTATGTATGTATGAGTGTGTGGCATGATTTTGTTCACCCTCTTTGAAGCTTAATAACTCCTGTCTTGTCAAAATTTTCTGAAGTTTTGCAGGGAGATTTTTGTATTAGGGAAATTGATACTATTAAATTTTGATGGTTAAAAGTCAAAGGGGTGTGGAGATAGGAGTCACGTGTCATATCTGAGTGGGTAGAACTTAACGAAAATGTTACTCGTTATTAGCAATTACAATTTGTATAAAACTGATCTCTACCCTAAAAATTAAACTTTTTTCTATTTTATAATAATTAATAACATAAAAAGATTTATAATAAAATCTCATAATATTGTGTGTGGTGCCATCTGTTAACTTTTTGCCGGGAAAGTCATGCAACTCATTGCTGGATTCTTTTAGATGTTTTCGGGAGTTTGAATTGCGTGTTTTAAATGAAAATGTTCTCTTACACGTGCTGCATATGGCATATTGATCTGGATTCTTGTCAGAGTAAAAAATTTTAAACTTACTTTTTTGTATAAACGCTATTTTGAATTTAATTTTCTATTGAAAATACGTAATAATTACAGCAAATCATAATTTAGGTGGAGTTGTTTATATTAGTAAATGCTGAAGTAATTACTCGCCAGATCAGATTAGATTCTTTCCGGTGAAACAAAATTAAATTATTGGTGGCTGATAATGAAATACAATCAGCAACAGGATAATCCACTAATGTTTTTAGCAAAATCACCAAGCTATGGTATTGTAATTGTACAGTAGACTTGCTGTAATTGTCGCTCACTAAGAAGTGATTTCCAGTTTCTTGTTGTTTCACTTATTTCATGTCTTTCGTTAGAATCTATTTTCGGAATTACATTTCTTTCCATTCCAGATTAAAGAAATTACGCACCCCTTGGATGTTGCGCCCTGTGCATGAAAAGCCAGTCTTATTTTCTAGTTTAAAAAGTCAGTGCAATATAAACTACACAATTTATTTAGCAACGAGTTGCTTAACTTTCCCGGCAATATTTGGTGGCTCCATCTGTTACGGTATTTTATTTTAAAACCTTTTTTTTATTTTTAATTATTAGAAAATGGTAAAAAAAACTTAATTTTAAGGGTAGTGATGCTTTATAAAAAGTTGTAATCTACTAATTTGCTTTATTTGTAACAATCTAGCCTTAAATTTGGTTTTTATTCAAAAATTGAATCCTTCATATATATAAGAACCACTGTAGCATTAGTGTTGAATACAGAGGCTAGCCACTGTAGTGTTGAAAACACCACCTATTGTTTTAACGCCATCTGGTGAATAGAAGCAACAGACATTACAAAATGAGTGGAAAGTAATCTAACATTATGAATACTATAGAAATATTTTCTTTAAAAAAAAGGAGGAAAACGTGATTCATTCGACTGACCATGAAAAACCTATTAATAAATATTTTTCTTGTTTCAAAAACTGGTATTAACAATTGAAAATGACTTTACAATATTAAAAAAAAAGATATATCGTTTAACATAATTTGTTAAATATTAGAATTTATCTTTCTGCAATAGGTACGGTACACAGGAAGAAACTTTCTTGAAACCGTAGAAAATAAAAGTGTGCCCATCGTTATGTCATAAATTCACAGTCTCGCCTATTGCTCACTAACGATCTATAAGCCACCACTTCCGTGTAAATTGAGGAACTTTGTGTACTTAGGGAAGTTTTCCTTCTTCAAAAAACAGTAAAGTCATGATTTGCGGTAAGTTTAATATAAAGTTATCACGCATCACTATTTTTGAAGAAAGAATTTCCCTAATTACAAAAGTCTCTCAACTCAGAAGGAAATGGTCGTAACTAAGCAACAAATGAGACTACAAAATTCTGTTTTATATGTGTCAAAAAATACTTTCCTGTTTACCAGTCTTGCGTGTGCACTCATTTCAAATATGTAAATGTTAATAAAATATTTAATAAATGATGTTAGATGTCACTGGTATCATAATTGCAATATTTTATTGAGGTTCTTCGTTAAGCATCCTGTGAAAAGATCAGAATATATTTTAAAAATTATAGCGTTAGATTCTAGTAAAATAACCTTAATTGTTAGAAAATAAATCGTTTTTTTCACTCTTCATACTTATTTTAAACATTTTTTAAAGTCTTTACTGTTTTATATTTTTTAAAAAAATAGCGTTTTATGTCCGAGACATTATATGCTATATAATGTTAAAAATAATAATACTCATCATTAATATTTAAAAAAAAATCTAAGTCACGAATAAATATTAGTACAGATGTTACATGAAGTCAAATAGAACATCGTTTTGACATCATGACTATGATGTTTACGCAATTTTTCTACATCAGGTGATTAAATCAAAGTATTTAAATAATAGTAATAAAAAATAGACTGGTAAAATTCATCAAAATAGTTGAATAGCCATCGAAATTGGGTATTTCTAGTTTTAACAGTCCACGTGAGAGCCAAATTTGGACATTTCTAGTTCTCAACAGCCTATGAGAGAGCCAAATTTGAAGTTTTTCTTTTTCTATTCTTTCCATCCAGTTTAGATGAATTTCCGTTATTTCGACGTATCATATTCTTTGTCATATCCTTTGACAATGACTATTTCCGAAAGGAAATGTGTTCTTTTTCCGCTTTAAGTCTAACCGACGTATTGGTTAGGTTAAAAATTCTTACTTAAATTTATTATAAACTACTAAATACCGTATTAAGTAGATAAAATGGCTATAATAGCCTAGATCATCACAATAATAAATTTCCAAACAAGTAATTTGGTCCGAAAAGGAACAATGCGAATAGACTAAAAAACTATTTCCGAAAATAGGCGAAATCGTTTTTTATTGCTAACCTGTTACTGACAGGATGGAAGAACTAAATAGATACAGACAGAACGGTTCTGGAAATCCAGGACGAATAAAATGAATAACTTTGTACATATGGCATCAGAAGAACTCGAATGAACTGTCTTAATTATTTTTGAAAGGAAAAATCTTTATATTTTAAAGAGCAAAACAAATTTTCTTCGGGCTTTTGAGGAAGTGAGGAATTAGTGAGGTTGGGTTGGAAGAGGGTGATAGAAACAATAGTCTTAGTACCTAAAATGTACATTTATTGACCCGAGTATTTACAATAAATTACTCCGGATTAAGTTAAAAAGGACTGAGTGGGCTTTAGGAATGGTTAAAGAACCGCACGGTCTTTTTTCTGGACATTGTTATATTATTGTACATATTTTGACTTTATATATATATATATTTTTTAAGTATATTGTATCTACTTCAACAGAAAGATATTATTAACCAACAGCTATGTTAGTAAATATGACTTTTTGTATGGTATATTCGATTTATATGTTATTATTATTTTAAAAGTTATCTTAAATTAAGGAAAATGTAAATGTAATATTTAAAAAAAAGGCATAATTTCTGTTCCATTAAACTTGGTGTATTGATATATTTTTTAAATGAAACTTATATTTTTCTTTCTAATAAAAGAACAAACATAAATACTTATCGATCCGAATTGAATATTTGCAGACCTGTCAGTTGCCTTGGACATGCCAGTCATTTATCCAGCAGTCTTCATTCTTTACCTGTGAAATTAACTGACTCCGATGTCAAAACTTCTGCCATTCGTTCGAAATCAGCGACCCATATTAACAAAAGATTATCTAGTACAAGACATCACTCTCAATAAAAATAAATATTGCATTGATTTGTATGTAATTTTAATTCTTCTTTTATTTTGAATGCTATAAAAATTTTTATACTGAAATATTGTACGTTTTAATACAAAAATTTATTATGATTATATATAAAAGTAGTGAATTCTGACTTATGTAAAAGTCAGAATTCACTAGAAATAAAAACAAAATTTTGTTTTCTTTTTTGTAAGATATTAAAGTCAGTTCTTTATAAATAATTATTTATATGTATTAATTATCCTAAATATTTAAATAATTACCTAAATGTATATCTAATAATTATTCATAAAATATGGAAATTATTCAGAAAGGAAACATTCACATTATATGTAAAATCATAAAGGAATATTTGTTATTTATTGCTAATTAATTTTGAATTCATGTATAAATACTGTATTTGTATTATTATTTAATATTTAAAAATTAATTATAATAAAATGTTTTAATGTTATTGCAATAATTAAATATACTAAATACAATCCATTGATAAACAAATTAATTATTTATTAGAAATGTTGTAATCAGCAGTACTTTTATTATAGTTTATAAACATTACTTTCCTTTTGATGGTTGATAAAATATTTAAAAGTAATTCCTATTTATTATCAGACTAAACATACATTTCCTTATTTTTCAAAGTTACAAAAGTTTTGATTTTGATTATGTAAAATTTACTTTAAACAAATATTCAAATTGGACAATAATTAATACAAATTTATTTGTTATATAAATATTTTAAAACAAACAATTCATACAAAAATATGCCTTGTTAACAATTAGTGATATTTTAATATATTAAAATTCTTTCAAATTTTCATGTTGTTAATCATCTTTCGTATCTTTTTTCATTTATTCTGCATACTAATAACATAGCTGATATTAAACCAAATAGCTGAATAAATGCAAACAACATACATATAATTGCAACTATGTACAATTGTTCCATTAACCACATGTGCATCCTCTGATAACAACCCTGTCATCATTAAAAAGTAATTAATTAATTTTAAATATTTTTAATATATTTTTTCTTAATTTTAATATACCAACCTCATTGTGCCATATTTCTGTTTCATTTCTCATGCCACAAGTTTCATTTTTATACGCTTCAATGCAACAAGACGTTGGCACCCAAGTTTTTTCGGGCCATGCATTGATATTATACCAATCATTAATTCCATTAACTCCGCAACATTCAAACTATAGATTTTTAAAACTACATATTATAATTTCATAATTAATTAATAAATTTTTAATTCAATTTACCTTTAATTGAATATGATCCCATGCTTCTGTTAAACCATTAACATCATTCACTTTGTACTTTTCTTGAATACCCATTAATAATTCGTCTCTAAGCGTTTCACCTACCTAAATGTTAGCCCATGATTAATTTCTTAAATAATTAATAATATTAATAAAATATATATATAAAATACTCACGTGTTTTCTGTATATAAACCCAAGTGTTCCAGCGGTAAATTCAAGTAGAAAAATTAATATTACTAATATAAAATACTGCAATTCAAAATAATATATATTTTTTTTAAACCAAAGTAATAATATTTTAAACATAAATTTTCTTTAAATTTCAGATCTTACCGAAACTAAAAGGCATTTATTTTGGAACCAGGAACCGCAACATCCAAGAAAACCGACAATAAACGTAATTATTCCGGATGCTATTGATAAGCTACCAGCACTAATTATTTGGTAGGAGGGCAATAAAGTAGCGTATCCGCCATAAACTATATGTAACCAAATTCCAATTCCAAGCATTCCACAACCGACCACCTAAAATTTCAATTACTTAAATATTGCCATATAAATACAATAACCATGATAATAATAATCATAATCAAAACAAGTTATCCACTTACCCAAAAGAGCAAATTAATTATACAAAGTGAATGGCGGATACATGTATATCCTGATCTACCCATTTTCATTAACTGAAATACCTGTAAGTAAAATTATTTAAATTATAAATATTCAAAAGGATAAAAAATAATATTTTTAATACCGCTTATTATTGAAAAAAAGGCCCAAAATATATATCTTATAATTAATATTTATAATTTATGAAAACAAGTTATTTGCATTTATAAGTTTTACAATTCATCTATATTGTTGCAACACAAGTTTTCTTTAATCGCATGTAATATATAAAGAGAATTATAAACAAATAAATAACGTTATAAAACAGAAATAAATACAGATTTTTAATTATCTGTCTCGTGCTAAAGAAGTAAATCTAAATCGGTCGACGAACTTCGCCATGAAATTCACTTCAAGCTATTTTCTTTTCTTTTTTTTTTTTAATCTAAAAATATCATTCAGGAAACAACGGTTACCGATTTAACATATTTTACATAATTAATACAAATTTTATTGATTTTTATTCCTGCTTAAATAATCAAAATAGTTATTCTATTAAATTTAAAATAATCAAAACTGACGATACGTAGCTTATATATATATATATAGGTCTATATATGATATTTATGTCCCATTTTCGATTTAAAGTACACGTGTTATCACAACACTCTCGGTTATTTACAGAAATCGGTCTTTATGTAACACTTTACTCTAAATAATACTTCTTTAATTTATTGACAATAAATTTTTAAAAGTTTATTAGAATTATAAAAGTAATTTCTCTGCTAAAGATTTTTTTACGACAGGATATGACAATAATCAATTTTCTTGGGCGTCTAGAGTTAGCTCTGTAGATATGTTTTATTTCTAAATTCAAGGTCTTTATTCAATTGAAATGAAATAAAAAGTTATATATATATATATATATATTCACATATTAAAAATGAAAAGCGTGACAGATTTTTATACGCTTTATACTCAATTAAAATGTATATTCGGTTAGAAATTAACAATTCTTGAAAGGTACGGTACTTACTTTTTTAAGGCAGTCAGAAAACGCAAGAATAAACAAAAATAGAAGACGTTATAAACTATAATTAAACCTTAGTCTCATAAACTTTCCCTTCGGCAATCGCTTGGAGTTTCAATTACTTTTTTATAGTGTTGTGTCTGATCAGAAATAGAATAAAACTACAAATAAGCAGCGCGAAGTTTCTGGTTTGTGTTAACCAAAATCATTTATTAACTAAAAACGTAGGCCAAGATTTCAATCTTAAACGTGACACTACAATTGAGGAATTCCTGTCGAAGGTAAATACATATTTAACGATGACGATTATGACTACATAAATTATATAAATTCTAAAATAAACAATTACTTAAGCAGTCAGAAATTGTTCGAAACACAATACGTCGAAAATTTTAATAATAATTTGACCCATAAATTGAAATTACTTTTGTACTCGTAAGTGATTGTCACTGAATGTCTCCCGGAGAGTAACGATTTGTCAAGGATACAATAAACTATAAGAAAGTAGCTAAATGAAATTGTTATTTTCGTATAAAATTAAAGAAAAATATCACCCCGACTGCTGTCGCCAATTAAGAATAAATTGAATTTAACACAGAAACAACTGTTAAAATAATCGAAGAATTAGTTTTAAAACGAAGGTTACCGTTCAGAATTTTATTTCGTTGACCTGTTAGACGTCCTTGAGAACCTCAGATAACCTTATGACTGACATCTCGGTATAACCCAGGGACGTTTCACCACCCACTTTAACATCTGTTGACCCGCAGGAAGGTTAAATGCGATATAGTAAAGTAATCGACAAACAGAAACACGCATCGAAAACGTCTCGATTCATAAAACCGATTTTATAAGTTGGATACGACGTGTTATCGATAATACAAACGAAAATACACAACGTGATCTGGAAAGGCCACACCTGTGTGTAGGATTTCCGACGAACACCTATTCACGCCTCCACTCAGATTCTGCACGAAATGCATCGAGCATTGTCCTTTTAAAAATACAAACACTCTGTTAAGCAAAATTCAATGTAGAGGTAAACAAAAAAGGTAAGAACAATACAAATTAAGTTATTCAGTCACATGTAACGCAAACTCACGTGAAGCTTTCTTACACGTTAAAATTCCATGTATTATATAAATACACACCTACATTATTATATTTAAAAATTATATACGTTTAAGTAAAATGCTTTTATTTATTTATTTATTTGTTTGTTTATTTATCTATTAAATTAATTAATTAAAGTAATATTGTTTACTTACAGGTGATTATATTCTTTCGATTTGTTCCGATTGGATTTATACTTCTTCATCCATTCATATTTTGCTTACATCGTACGATTCTATACACAGGAACTTTCTACACGTACCGAGTATTAAACTTCCTTGTTTATAACGTGAAACAGCACTGCACTTGTGAGTCTTATATAAAAGCGACCTCTACCGATTTTTCTCCTCCTTTTTTCTTTACCTTTACAATTTACTATCGTGTTTACCACAATTTATTATGTTTACTATCCAATTTACACAGATTTATTACTTTAATCCAAGAAATATTTAATAATAATAATAAATTTATAGAAAAATTGAGTACATTTCTTTTAATATAAATTGTATATATAAGAAAACTGTAAACAGTTTATTAGATGGGCTTATATAAAAATAAACGAATGTAAAATCAATTAAAAATAATATCTATCATATACAGTATATATAATATTATGTGATAGATATTGATTTTTAATTGATTTTACATTCGTTTATTTTTATATAAGCCCATCTAATAAACTGTTTACAGTTATTTTCTTATAAACTTATACAGAATTTATATTAAAAGGAGTTTACTCGTTCATATTTATCCAAAATTTTGTTGTAAACTTTAATCAGAGTCGTCTTTCCGTCTGTCCGTCCGTCTGTCCTTCGTTAATCTCGAGTTAATTACATAAAAATCGAGACCAGATATGGAAAGCTTAGGAGTCGAACACATCGATTAATAATATATATTTTCGAATTTCATTCTTCGAATATAATTAATGCCTTTATATTACAGATATAAACTATATTATAATATTAATCTGATGGTTAGAAATTATTTTATCAAATTAGTGACTCGTTAAACGTGAGAGAGAATATTCAAAAGAAAGAAAAAAAAAATGTAAAGTTTTTGTTCCGAATGATCGAGAAAAATGGGTTTTATTCATCAACATCACGAACAGTTTTAATTAAATATACTTGATAACAAAACGATAACGGAACAAGGATAGAAAAAAAAGAAAGATCAGCTTGAAATTTTGTTTAATTAGAACTTTTTCGCTTATATCGTAATTTTATATGACTACGTCTGGCGTTTAAGTGTCTGCAAAATAGAATTATTATTATTTTTTTTCGAATTTAGAATGCAAACTGATGTAATGTACAATACTGGACATTGGAGCCCGTAGAATGTTTTCCAGGGTGAAAAGCTTGGAAACAATAATTACATCAATACATTTTTATTTAATTATTTAATTTTTTCTGTTTTTTTTTTCAAGGCAGAGAAGAAATTTTAAGATAAATAAAGAATCCGTGGTTGAGGGTGGAAAGTTACATTTTTCGATTATAATTTTGGGAATTTTTTTTACTCCATTTCAATGAGGAGCGAGTGCCCCGTTTGCCGCTGTCTGTACACGCCCATAGTATTGGAATTTATTTCTAAAACAATGTATTAATATCCTTAAAGCGTAAAAATATTTAAAATGGTTGAACTTAAATTAATCCTTTTTATTTTCTGATTGAAAAGAATGTTCATTTTTATATGTAACATTATATTTTAAATTTAAATTGATAGTGGAATTTACTAGATAACGGAAAGATAGGATTTAATATTTCTGTCCGAATAGAAGTTCAATGCGTTTTTAAAACTTCCCTTAAATACAGTGAAACCTGCTAATGTGACCACTGAAGGGATCAAAACTCAAAGTGGTCATCTTACACCATGGGTGGTCGCATTAGCAGGTTTCACTGTAGGTGAATAAATCTTATTTTTAATTTTTAATATTTGTATATTTACAAAACCTTCGTCTGAGTAGAAACAATTGTACATTTTTTGTTTAACTTATATTTTAGTTAAGTGAGTAGACACAGGTTCATAAATTAATCTGAAGATATACTAAAATGATTCGAAGATAAAGAATCATTTCTTATATTATCAAATAAAATAATAGTAATTCTAAATTGTTAACCATTAGCTAAAAAAATATAAATATATAAAATTGCATGTCCTGACTGACTGACTGACTGACTGACTGACTGATTGATTCGTCATCGCCCAGAGCAAACCGCTGAACCTAGAGGTGAAATTTGGTACACAGTTAGGGTACGTCATGAAAATGCACACTAAGACGGGATTTTTTGAAATTCCCCCCCCCGGCGAGGGAGGGGGAAAGGATTAAGGCTTAACCTGAAGAACGGCTTCTACTGTATTATTTTAAATGCGATTCTTTGTATTAATTGCGTTTTAATAGAGTACGCAATGAGAATGAACACTAAGAAGGGAATTTTTGGAAATTCCCCGCGGGGGGAAGAGGGAGAGGATTGAGGCTTACCTTTATCTTTATCAGTAAACGTCATTATTATTTATAAATTAATTTCATATTTAAATTTTTATTAAATAAACATTTAAAATTGATTGATGATAAAATTCACTTGAAAATTAATCTATTTTTAATCTATTTAAAAATTTTTGAGAAAATTCTGTATAAATGCTTAATTAATTGTATATAATTACTTTAAAATAAATTACATTTACATAAAATATACCATAATTTTTACATTGAAACGTGGATAAATCTATTTAAAAAAATTGGGTTTATTCCTGTATGTATGGATGTTTGTGTGTGTGGGGAGAATAATTTTTTCTATCCACTTTAAAGCTTAATAACTCCTGTATAACTCCTAAAATTTCTGAAATTTTGCAGGGAGATTTGTGTATTAAGTTTTGGTGATTAAATGTCAAGGTGGTAGGGAGATAAAGGGTCGGAATAGGGTCGGACTTAATGAAGATTTTGCTCATAAGCAATTACAAGTTTTACTTTATAAAAAGTCATCTCCACCCTGAAAAATTAAGCTTTATATCATTTGATAATGATAATATAAAAAGATTTTTTTATAAAATATCGTAACAGATGGCGACACGTACAATTTTAACTCTTGCCGGGAAAGTTACGCAATTCGTTGATAGAAATTTGTGTTTTTTTTTTTTTTTCTTTAATAACCGAAATTCTATTTTATCAATGGCCAAACTATGCTGTATATTATTACGAAACACTGAGTTTTAATTCGATTTACTGTATTCACAATGAGTTATTTTTATCAATTTTATAATATCGAAAACAATTTTAAAATAATTCTATAACTCGAGTAATTTAACAAGTTATATAATTAAATGAAAAATAATGTAAGGGCTGAAAGATAAATACTAATCATCGGGGATAATGTGTGTCTATCAGAAAATAATTAATATTTTTCTATAATATAGTATAATCTAGCTTGTAACAGAAACTTTTATTTTTATTGATTTTAATTGGGTTTTTTTTAATGTGGGAGTGCTTATTTTGTTCATTGGGCATCGTCACATATCTTTTGAGTAAAGAATAATCTATTAATATATTCAATAGTTCAAATACAGTAAAACCTGTCCAAAACGGAAACCTGCCTAAACGGAAAAAATCTTAGAAATACGGAGATTTATTATATTTAAAAAAAAACCGTGTTCAAATAGAAAGCGTGCCAAGCTGGGAAAAAATATTCGGTATCGTCCGGTTTACGCAGGTTTTACTGTACCACTAATTTCCAAAGATAAACAAAACATGTCTTTTATACAGTTTACTAAAATAAGGATAAAATATATTTAAAAATGATACAAATTAAAGACTAAACACAAATAAAATTTGCTATTTTTTTAAATCCTTCAGATTCGACCTTTCCTTTGAGGCTCTTCCCTGCCTACAATTACGTAAATTAATTTAAAAAGTCTCAAAGGAAAGGTCGAATCTGCCAGCGTTAATTGTTTCCTTGGAAAGGATTTAAGAAAACGGCAAATTTTATTTGCTTTTAGTCTTCAATTTTTATTCATTATTAATAATAATAATATTTTAAAAATTTACAATAATAATTTTAAATGCCTTTTATAAGAACATCTAATATTTTAATAATTAATGATCGTATTGAATGATTTTAATTTAATTTTTATAAAAATTCTTTATGAGTTATGATTTAAATTAAAATATTTATTAAATAACTTATATATTTAACTTTTAATAATTAAAAAAAATTACCGATAATTATTAAAATTTCATAATTAATTAGCGCTCGTATTTAATTAATTTTATTCCCAGCGCATATTAATTTTAATTAGTAGCCTACACAATGGAAATATATTTTATATTGTATAATGAATGGCAAACGGGGCACTTACACCTTACACCGTGGAGTTCTTTGATTTAATACTGTATTCTATAATCTAATTGTGAAAAATCTCCAAAAGAATCCAGCAACGAGTTGCTTAACTTTCCCGGTAATATTTAAAATTTTAGTGGTGTCAACTGTCATGATATTTTATTTTAAAAACTTTTTATATTTTTAATTATTATAAAATGGCAAAACGCTTAATTTTGAGGGTAGGAATAGGCTTTATATAAATTATAAAATCTAACGAGCAATTATTTATTGTGGCATCGTCATAATGCCGGGCTGCAATTTTTAATGATATTTTTAATTTATTTAATTTAAAATATATGCTCTCCAACTCAAATTAGTAGTGGCTTGCCCCTGTACATCATACTTTCCCGTTAGCAATGGTGTCATGCTGGTTATCTATCTAGCTACGTTCAGGGAGAAATATTTGAATTGAAATAACGTGACTTTAAGTTCGTATGTGGCTAATAAAGGTCTGCTGCCCCTAATCTTTCTATATTCGGCCTTCAATTTCATTTATCTAACACCGTTCTCGAGGTTAAGGAAAGACAGACGGACGAGAGTAGGTCTACAATTTTTTTCAAACTGCAGCCTAATAACGAGTAAAATCGTAATTAAGTCCGACCCTACTGGAGATACACACGACCCCCATTATCTCACCACTCCTCAACGTTTAACCACTAAAATTTAATAGCATCAATCCCTCTAATAAACAAATTTCCCTGCAAAATTTCAGAAATTTTTGACATAAAATACAGGAGTTATTAAGCTTCAGATAGGATGAACAAAATCGTGCCACTCCATACATACATACCCCATATTGTATGGGGTGGCACGATTTTGTTCATCCTATCTGAAGCTTAATAATTTGTAGAAAAAAAATCCCGAATTTTTTGTATTTCTCCATGTTTCAAGGTCCCCCGAGTCCAAAAAAAAAAAAATGTGTAAAAATCTTGGGAAGTCATTTCTTGACCGATCGTCACACTTTCCCTCTGTTATATACCACAAAACAGAGCCGATAAAGTAAAAATTACATAATAATTTTTTTATGTAATTATTTGTCTCCAAGCTTTTAGCCCCCCCCCCGAAAATTTTCTGTCAGCGCACATGCTCGGGGCCCAAGGCAGTTTGCTTTTTTTGCCTCCCTCTGGGTATCTCTATTATTAGCAATAAGCTAAACATATTTCTGAGATTATTACAACGAGAAGCACTTCAAATATACTTTATCTGTTTAGATCTTAAACTTGTGGAGATAAGACAGTTTCCTTAATTAATGCTCTCTGATGTGTACATATTTTGAGTATTATATTCGAGCGGATGTATTTCGTACCGTTATTACTTTGTTTGTAAACAACCAAAGTGATAAAATAGATATAATGGCGGCCATCTGAAACGGAAATTACATCTTCTGATTAATTTATTCCATTGAATAAACTTCAATACATTGAAAACAGATAAGTTTCTAAGCAGGCAGTTTGTAGAATTTATAATTTATAGTTTAAATATTAATTTATATGCTTATTGGATTTTATTGGGTTAACCATTGTTCATATACTTTATTATTTTATTACTTCATTGTTCGAATTTCGAATTCAAAATCTTATATATATAGTATATCTCGCAGTGCAGTGACTTATTCAGGAATAAATTACTGTATATCAGCTTTGAATGAAATTTATTCGATGAAATAAGGCAATCACAGAGCGAAGCTTTCATTACATTGACTAAAAGTTGCATCTATTAAAATCCTGTTGCTGGACTTTCCCGGTATTCTTTATTTGTTTTTATCCCTAATAACTGCTACCCTTAGTTTTAAGTCTTCAGATTGGTTCGGGAAATATTAAGGGAGTTGGCCATATCTCCCGAACCAATAGTTCGATTTTCCTGAAAATTTTTATAAACATTTCTCCTTAATACACAAACATCCCTGCAAAATTCTAGAGATTTTTGACGAGAGGCACATGAGTTATTAAGCTTCAAAATAGGTGAAAAAAATCGTGCCCCACACACTCACATCCGTACATACAGAAAAAAAAAAACCAATTCTTTTACATTTCTGGACGTTTCAAGGACCTCCGAGTCCAAAAATATAAAAGTTTTTTTTTTGACCATTGCCATACTTTCCCTCTGTTTATAATCATTTTCGAATTCATTGATTATAAAGAAAAGAGTAAGTAGATTAATTTTGATATCAAGAATCTGAATTAAAGTTACTCTTTGTTTTAATTTCGAGATACGAATAAATAAAATTTTTTTTATTATTTCGTGTCTCTAAATACAAATTAAAATTTAATTCTTCCTGTTTGAAAAAAAAATAAAAATATATTTCTGCGAGGTAAATTTTGTTTTTCTGCTTCAATACGTTTTACTTTTAAAAAGGATTTTTGAGTTTATTTTCTTTTTTTAATCCTCGTTATTTTAATTAAATCTATTTTTCTATTCTTTGAATTGAAATATAATTTCGTTTTGATCTCTATATTTCCAATTATCATCGAAATAAATTGAAAAACTTTAAAGAAATGTTGCCATAAATGGAAGCTTCTTTAATAATAAACTTATCATGAATTTACAAACAAAAGCACTTATATCTTAAATTATATTTTACATAAACAAAACATAATTTAATACATTAAATAAAATTAATAATTGTCTTTAAACATGAAATTTCACTTCTAAGTTAATATTATTAACTTAGAAATGGAATCACATAAAGCTAAATTATTATATCATTGCGCTTAATTAACGGGTTTCATCTGTTTACTAAACATGTGAACATTGTTTAGGAACACGCTACTAACTGTGTGAGACTTTACTTTTATGTTTCTAATTGCTAAAAATATATACAATAAAAATGTCTATTGTTTAATTACTTAGTGTGTATATATTCCCTGAACTCCTTGGCTTCTAAAGGAGTCCGCAGAGAGGGTAGACGGAGTCTTCTCCCTCCCAGGGATCGAGTTAAATTTCCGCTAATAATAACTCTGCAACACACTATTTCGTGGATATACTTACACAGAAAAAATTACGTCACAATATCGAGTGTACATCAATTTGTTTCTGTAACATTACACCTTTATCCACCCCTGTCTTCTATTATAAAACGTATTAAATATATTAACAATTAAATTATTATATTGTAATGAATATAATTTTTATTTTGTAAACCATTATTACTGTCGCTGTTTACAGGGAACAAATTCTAAATAAGAAAATTAAAAATAACATTAACTTGTTCTCTCTAGTTATGTTTAGTTTTTTTCATAAATGAAAATTCATTTTTTTTGTATTAGGGCTACAGATTTTAATTTTTAATGAATGAAAGATTTACTATTAATCGATTTATTTAAAGATTTTACCGATAAGAAAACAAATTTACTCGCAATTAATCTGATAAAGTCAGGGGAAATTTGATGATTGCCAAAAATTAACTTTATCGACGTCAATTCTTATCCGATATCGCTACATTTTAATTTATAAAAATGAATAATTACAATTAATTATGTACTTAATACTTATATTATTAAACATAATTTTATCATATTAAAACAGTATAGGAAATACTCTACAGTATTAACTGGGATTGGAATTCTGAGGAAGTGACATTTTGCTATTTTTCTAAAATGTAATAAATGAAATATTTGCTAATTGTTTCAGTTAATTACTTCAACATTTTTGTATCGTCACTAAACGAAAATAAATGGGTGAAAAAATTCAATTCAATGTCACTTTCCCAACCGAAAACAATGCGTGTAATTTTATTTTTCTTGTTTAATTCCATAGCATCCTGTCTGAACGTAAACAAATTATACGCATCCTTAATTATTACGAACGATAAAAATTTTCAAACTTGTAAAATTAAAAAATAATACTGTAATAAAGAGAATATTCACCTTAGGAATGGGAAGTTTTCATTACCAGTGTATTAGGCTTTGTTCCCTCCACGATGTTCTCTTTCCTATCATTTCGTACTGCGTAAAACGACTACTTCGAGATATATTAGCCATTTCCTAGTCAACTTACTAGATTATAACTTAGTGACTTGTGGGTTCATCTCGTTTCCCGACACTTTTAATGGATGATTTTCCCAGGATCCGATCGCAGACGTCATCAATTCATTACTTTGGTTTCGGTGAGAGATGACATCGATAATTTTCCGGTCACTGCTTTTTCCCAAGCCGTGCCGAATATATTCTATAAAACGTATTTATATAATATAAAACCCGAACTAGTTGATTTTTTAAACTGTTATAAACCGTAACTAACACGAATAATTGCTGAAAAAACCGTAACTAATTTGATTAATTGAGTGATAAAATTACAAATATAATAAAATTCATTTCTACCGTTGCTTACTTATTAATTAATTTAAATTAGTTGGAAAGAGCCATCTATTCTAATTGATTTTATATTAAAATTCCAGCTATCACCAGATATTATGAATTCCTGTGTCGATGTTACGGACAAGCATTGCAAATCAATAGATACCCCTTTTATTGGCTGACTGAACACCAAAGTTTGACGATCGATCAAACACGAAAGTTACTTGTTCACATAGAACGTATTTGAAGCCATTGACCTTTACTGACATTGCCACTATACAGATTAGGTTGATTAAAATTATCTTTTCATCCAAGCGTACGCTGGATATAAAGAACTATCTTTAAAATCCTGAAATATTTGTTCTTTAATAATTAAATAATTATAGTATTAGTTTACTTTAATTTGGTTTTATTCACGTAAGCAATCTGCCCTGTCTTTTATCAGAAATTTGTCCCTATTTGGATGTTGCGAACGTGAAGAAAACCCAGAAAACTTCACGTGGATAGGTGCGAACCCACGACAGGCTATCGATGTTCAGTAGTTTTATTCACTTAGTCACCGATGGGCTCTTTTTATTTTGTTCTTTTCTTTATTTACAGAGACAGAACATTAATTTATATTACTGAAATTGTGAGAAATTTGAATTCTGACTAACGATGACTCGCTTAACGACTGTTTATCATAAACTCAATTAGGTCTTCAATGTTTAAGATTTTTGCACGAGTATTATATATATACTAGCAGATAAGCCCGGCGTTGCTCGGGCAAAAGTAACGATAGTGAAGATTAAGATTATTACCTTATAGTCAATCCTTTTCACAGAATGCAAGAATTGGGTTCCCCTGTTTCCAGACTAATTGGAGAATTTTTAGGTGGATTTAAAAAAATTTCGATTCCCGCAAAAACGAAAAAAAAATACATCTGCGTCTTGCACGTCGCTTTCTCTTAACACTTCCATTGTTACGTAACACTTCCATCGTTGAAGGAAGTGTTAAGACTTAATCCTGTCTCTCTGCCCCGTGGGGAGGAATTTCGAAAAATCCCTTTTTAGGGTGCGTTCTTGTGACGTACCCTAACT
Organism: Centruroides vittatus; assembly: GCF_030686945.1. Classification (NCBI taxonomy): domain Eukaryota; kingdom Metazoa; phylum Arthropoda; class Arachnida; order Scorpiones; family Buthidae; genus Centruroides; species Centruroides vittatus. The sequence goes on from NW_027120796.1 coordinate 665,447, forward strand.
GTGTACCAAATTTCAACTTTCAACTCCTATCCGTTTGGGCTTTGCGCTGATTATTATTATCAACTCGTCTCGATTATATATATATATAGATTTATACAGCATAACACTATGAGAACATATTTTTAATTATTTACGCTCTGCTAGCATTGAGGGCCTTTTTAGGGTCCATTATGCGTTACGCCAGTCCTACAATGAGGTAGCCAAAGTGCTGAAGGACGGGCCCGATTTAAGCGGGAAGATCAACCCCGAAAATACCTAATTTTTCGAATGACCGGATTTGAACTCGGATCCCCAGGAGGTACGCCGACATCTATACATTACAAGAATTTAATCTTATTACTGGCCACCAGTGGCCGAGCGGTTCCGTTTCTTGAACACTGGGGGTTCGCCCTTCACCAGGACGGGCTGGCCACGTGGGGTTTTCCGGATTTTCTCCACGTCTGTAACGCCTGAATAGGGGCCAGTTACCCTTAAAAAGGCATTCCCTGAAATTTGCTCTTTACTTATTTTCATACAAGATATTTTTTTAAGTTTTATTTTTCTTATAAAATTGAAATTAATTTCATATTTTCAATCTTGATATTTATTAAACATCTGACAGTTTTTAATAAATACAGGGAATTTTTTTTCTTGAAAAATTCTCGTTTATTAAATGTTTTGAATATTATTTTATAAATGAAATAAATAAAAATTCAATTTTAAATTACTATATTTTATTAAAGAAAAGTAAGATTGACTATTTCTCGTATGCCCATTAAAAAGAAATGTATGTATATGTTCGTGCAAAATTCTTACGTAAAAGATGAATGATTTCTGTTAGAGAGCTCATACTATTATATTTTCATTAGGTCCAGACAGATCATAGGGCCAAGGTGAACCGTAGGGGAAAAGCATGAGCATTTGATACACACAACGACTCCTAAAATACAATCTTTAACGTGAAACAATTAATAAGTGATAAAACATTTCGTACATTTGTTTTCTTTATGAATTTTTATGGCTTTTGGACAGGAGTGAGACATTTCGTCTCTTCATACTGTCTCCAGCTATTTAAAGCTATACAAAACTGCAGTAATTCGCGTGTAATTTTAACCATTTTTTAAAAATCAATATATCCTTTAATGTTCGTAATTTTATTTTGTAATAAAGTTTTACAAAATTTTCTAAAGTCTAAATAAATATCGATTTTTGGAATTAACAAACAAATACATATTGGCATCCCATATTGAATTACACTTCGACAAACTAATAATTGATTTGGAATCAGAGAATGTGGGGAATTTATGAATGTAATTTCTCTATCTTACTATCTAAACGAAACCCACATTTCTTTGTATTGATGAAATATATGGGAATTGATGTATTGACAGAAAGCAGTAAAGGTGATTCTATCGAATACAAAGAAAAATTGTACTCAGATTGTCTGTCTGTACAGCTGTGTCGAAAGTTGGAGCGAAACGTCAATATTCGTGGCACATCTCATACAGGAGTACAGTTTGAGAACCACTTTATAGGGGAAAAAATCCAGCAAGAGTTGCGTAACTTTCCCGGCGAAAAATATATACGTTTAAAAAACATATTAGCAAAGTTTAAAGAATTGTGAGTGACGCCATCTGTTATAAGATTTTATTTTAAAAAATAACTTTTATATTATTAATTATAATAAAATAACAAAAGGCATAATTTTGAGAGTAGAGATGAGTTTTTATTTGGTAAACTAAAAATTTGTACTTGTAAAAAAATTTCGTAACTTGGAAGCTGTTTCAGATATGGCCCCATTCTCCTTAATATCTCCCGAAATAATAGCCCGATTTTGCTGAAAATTTCTAGAAACGTTTCTCCCTAATACAAAAACCTCTGTGCAAAATTTCAGAAATTTTTGACGAAAGGCACAAGAGTTATTAAGCTTCAAAATGGGTGAAAAAAACAATTATTCCACCCACCCATACTAACATTCGTACATACAGAAACACTCCGCAACTCATTTCTTGACGTTTCGAGGTCTAAAAAATGTAAAAAAATCTTCGGGAAGGGTCATTTTTTTGACAGATTGCCATACTTTTCCTCGATTATATAACAGTCGGGAAAGTAAAATCGATATCAGACAGCTAAAAATAAATATCAGATTTTAATTAAAGGCGAAATTTAGGCAAATAATTAATAAAATAAAAATATTTTAATATTATAAATTAACAGTACATAAAATTAGATGACTTGGTCACTCGAAAGAAGTACTTATCTAATAATAAATATGCGATTTTCCGGTCAGACATCCGATTAATATACATCCTAAGAGGATGCATAGCATACCAATAGTCTTACTGCCGGATACAAAATACCTGATAATGAGAATGTTTACATTTCTGTAAAGATTCGTGGACTTTTTGGATTTATCTAAACGACAAACATTTGATTAAAAATAAGATTATTATTTATCAATTAGTATTGCATTTTATTATAAATAAGTCCAAAAATATGTAAAATCATTCTGAATTTATATTTTTATACTTTAAAATGTTATATTTCTTATTATTTACATTAAAAATTATTTTATTAAAAAAGAAATGTTCCTTTAAGCACATTTATTTAAAAATCCAGCAAGGAGTTGCTTAACTTTCCAAGCGACACTTAGTGGCGCCATCTGTTATGATATTTTGTTTTAAAAACTTTTTATATTTTGAACTATTATAAAATGGTAAAAAATGATTAATTTTGAGGATAGGGATGGGTTTTATAGAACGTTGTAAATGCTAATAACGAGTAAAATCGTCGTTTAGTTTAACCTTATTGGAGATACACACGACCCTCTTTTTCTCTCCACACCCTCGACCTTTAATCACCAAAATTTAATAGCATTAATCTCCTAATAAACAAACATTCCTGCAAAATTTCAGAAATTTTCGACAAAAAGCGCAGGAGGTATTAAGCTTCGAAGAAGGTGAACAAAATCTTGCCCACCACAAACACACGCACTCTAACATCCATACATGCCGAAATTATCCCCGATTTTTTTTTTTTTTTTTTTTTTTTTTTTTTTGCATTTCTCGAAGTTTCAAGGTGTTCTGAGTCCGAAAATATAAAAATCTCGGGGGGTAACGTTTCGACCGATCGCCATACTTTCCAGCTGTTATATATAACAGCTGGGAAAGTAAAAAAGAGAATTAATTTAATGTAATTTATACTAGGACATGGCGCGATTTAATCGTATTGCGATAGAATTGAAGCGAATCCGGAAGGAAAGAGGCGATCCTTGTACTTGCCGCCACGGAAAGGCGATCCAAGAACAAAGCAATCGGCATCGATTGCTTTGTTCTTGGATCGCGGTGCTGTTTTTATTTATTTATTTTGCCCCTAAATTCCGTTAGGCGCGCTCAAGAGCGTTAGGGAGCATGGACGTTATCTCTTTGATTTCACTGTATCTCGAATACGAAGTCATGTACCTCATATTTTTATTGTAATTTTGGCGTCGCAATTAATAGAAAATGGCAAAGTTTATTCAAAGAAGTTCGATTGTATTTTGAGAACGAACTTAATTTTGTAAACCACATTTCTATGGGACTTATTTAAATATTAGGAAAAGATCGGGTAATCTTTATTGAAGTATCATTATTTAATGCTCTCTCTTTTTTTACTCTTTCCGTCCTGTGGGCACTAAGAGGGTCTGTTTTAGCAAATCCTTTACGGGTTCGGCCAGGCTGACAATGGGAGCCGCTTCATTTTGAGCCTGTTATCCTATTCCTAAAAAATTCCTCTTCCAGAGGAATTTTTCAGAGATAGATAAAACCACTGAACACTGGTAGTTGGTGGTGGGTTCGTGTTCCGCCAACAGACTGGCCACGTGCAGTTTTCCGTGTTTTCTTTACATTAACACCTAAATAGGGGCCAATTTCCCATAGAAAGGTCTCCCGGGAGGTGGGATACTTCCCGTGAGAACTTTCTATGGGAAACTGCAGATAATCCACGTGTCGCGTTTTCGTATGCAAAAGCAAAAAACATGGAAAGTTTTCGGCTGGAAATAAAATACGATTCGTCGTGTAAATTTTATATCAAAGTACTGTATTTAAATAACATTTTTTATAACATTAACATTTAAATATTTAAATATTTTAAAGTTAAACTTTACATTATTCAAATTATTCTTTCATGAGATAAACTAGAAAAAAGACGATCGTATATAGGTTATTATTATAAAACGAAAAGAAATTATTCGCTAAAATTAAATTTTATGTTGACACCTTTTCCATTTTTTCGATTTTAAGAAGTTGATTGATGGAAATGAATCTTTGATGTCACTAGCCGTCAAGCGAATTTGCAGAAAAGTTTATCTAATATCAGATTTTGAACAGATGTCCACCAGATGTTTGCATGATCTACATCTAGTCAACTAAAGTATCATTCCGGAGCCGCAAGGAATCTGGATTCAAATCTTATCTGGATCTCATGGATAGATTGTAAGGAGTCATTAGTTTCCACTACTCGCTGTATGACTGTATGACCTCGCTATTTTAGAGTGCTGCTGTCACGCGTTACGAAACATAAAAACAATTGATATCAAATATCATTTTTATCTGATAGATTTATAATTGTTTATAGATAGAGATATAAATATAAACGGATAGTTCGAGGCATTATCATCCTTAAACCAATGTGCACATACTCAAAAAGTACAGGTAACAATTACATATTTGCAGGGCCGTGGAAAGGCAGGAGCGCGTGCTGAGGGCGCCAAAATTCCAAAATTGTTACATGGGCGAACTAATAAATTCATAGAAACTGTCACATACAGTATGAAAAATTATATTACTAAAAGTGTATATTTATGATTTTTAAATTCGTAACAAACTAATGAAAGTTTATTGTAAAGGCGCCGTATTTAAGTTGTTCTTGGTGCCAAATGTTCTAGTCATTGCCCTGCGTATTTCGGTAATTTAAATCAAATGTTTGTTGCTCACCATATACTAAAAAGTACACCGAAAGGTCTGACATCAGTATTTTAGTTTATTGAGTTGTGAAAGGATATGGTTTTCAGATACGGTTGTCACTTGCCCAGTTTGTACAGGACATCAAGTACTTTAAGCGCAACATATTATCGTGTTAATTAATTAATGTCGTGTTTTAAAACACGGACATTATTTAACGCCTTTAATTATTATTGTTTTCCATTCTACAAGTATATATAATGTATATTCAGTATACTTCGAGTTTTCGATAGTTCGTGGTTGTCTCATTCCCGGTCAACTCGAACTATCAAGACTACTGTATATTGCGTACCGTAATATAAAAGTAGATGTAGATATAAACATAATAGAGAACATAAATTAAGACTCTTGCAATACGATTGAAAATCGTCAGGTATTCACATTTTTCACTTGATTCTTTAACAGGTAGAGAGTTTTTGCAAGCCCGTCGTAGATTTGATCTGCCATAGTGGGTACACTGAGTAGCTGTTAGGACAGAACTTGACGTATTCGAGTGGAATCATGAAAATCTTGAAGGATCCAATCCTAGCAGGAATCCATCTCTCCCAAAATAGAGAATTATCTTCACTATTTGGGCCATTCTTCGGTCATATTTATAATAATGGTGGCATAAAATATGACATCTTTAACAAACCATTACATAATAAATGTTCTCTGATGATGATATATACCTTCACAAAACTGTGGACTGTCAAACTAAGCAAACTGACGAAAATAGAGAAGAATGCCAGCTTACAGAAGATTCTGATCTTTTAAATCAAAGTTTTTAACTGCATAAACCGGAAATTTAGGAAAGATAAAGAAGACCAAGAACTTTTTGGTAAGGCTACAGACATCGAAATTCTTTTCAAAACGTCATTTAAAAAATCCAAAGTCAACTAAAAGTTATTTTAATTTTTTAAACTTTTAATTAAGGAATGAACTATTAACACTTATTTCTATGCAAAATCTTAAATATATATGCAGCCAAGTACAATTCGAATGAACATATGTAAAAGAGAAATGGACCTTCACCCATTCTCATAAAATGGAAGAAGATTTTCGAGGCATTTATATAGGCAATAGAAAGATGAGACTATAGGTAAGACTATAGTCTATCAATGGTGAACCTGCGAGACAGGAAAAAATAAGGTAATCCAATGGAGTTCCGTCTTTTGCAGGTTTTAGATGCTCTAACGAAGAGATCAATTAAGTCGTAAGGTGTATCGTATACAAACTCTCCACTTCGCAAATAAACACAGAACGAAATTCTCGACTCGTTCGAATTATTAAACATATCTGGAAATCAAGAATAATCTGAAGAGTGTAACTGGAAATATGTTCATGGATATCACGAGGCATGTTTGCGTATTCAAATTTATGTATTTATCAAAGATTTTTAAATTATTAATTTAAAATTTATAATAATAATAAAGTACAAATAAAACATGATTAATGTTAGATATTCACATTTTTTAATGTGTAATTACTCTAATTATGTGAATCACTGAAACGTTATTCAGAAAAAGTCAACTTGTATTTACAGATTGTGTAAGATAACCGTAAAAAAAAAAGTCATATTTGTGTTTATTGAGAACATAACCCGAATACATTCTACACATTATAAATAGACAATTAAACACAATACTAAAATATCTACTTCAGATATATTCTGCAAAATATTCATAATCAGGATAATTTTGTGATAGCTGAAGTTTTTTTACACATTACTTTTCATTGAGTAGGTATACTAATGTTGCCCTATTTGAAATATTTGAAATCATTTGCTAATGGTAATTCTTTTAAATGATATGAGTTGATGCCAATTATCAGGAAATTACATTAAATGAAAACAAATGGCAAGTCATCTGCCATAATTTACTTTTTTCAACAGAACCATTAACTTGTACAAATGATTTGTGTTCTTATATTCACATCGGTTACAGAAAATTTTATAATATTTGTAACTTGAAGCTTGTTCTGTAGAGGGTCTAAAGCCTGAAATGTATATACATTAAAGATCAGGGCTTCATAATCTAAAAGTTCAAACCCTAAGAGCTCATTAGCGTGGTTGAGGCCGAAGGTTTAATTGCGAAAACGTGTACGTCGGACGTTCAGCGCTGCTTTCCTGTAAGCCTAGAAGTTTGGCAATGGAATTTGGAATGTCGAACATGGTTCCACTGACTTTCCAAACACCATTGTTAAACTTCTAGGCTTACAGGAAAGCGGCGCTGAACGTCCGACGTACACGTTTTTGCGTTTAAAACTTCGGTCTCAACCTCGCTATTACCAACCAATTACATTAAAGATTTTAATAAAATATACTGGATAATATCCTCCTCTGCCTGCTGTTTTCGAAAGAAGTGTTAGCCGTTTACATCGGGAATAGATAAATACGATATTTAGTTTTACTAAATTTACATATTGGTGGTTTAATGTAAAACAATAGCGAGGTTGCTGCTGAAGCCGCCTTCCTATAAAACCTGGAAATTTGACAATGGCGTTTGAAACGTCAATGGAATCATGGTCAACGACCTCGCTATTAATTTACCTGTGAAATGTGTAGTCGCAGCCTATAATTAATTTATTATTAAATACGAATTAAAGTGTGACTTTTGTATGTAATAATAAATTATGTAATAATAAATAATACAATTTGTCCGCCAAGTACCTTCGGTAACATGGCGGACAAATTGTATTAGAGAGAATTTGCGCCTCAATACGACGGTCGAATTGTCGCCTACCTCTCTGGGGAATTAGGGATACAAAAACCCGCAGAAGGAAGGTAGCTTGGTCTTCGACCCTGCTGGTGAACTTTGGTCAATACCTAGGATTGGCTCCAGAGTTGATTGCTCGCAGACAGTGCAACGTTTGTTTTTGTTTTCATTCAACGAGGCGGCTCCAGATACCGAGTAGGTGTTGTCTTAGGACGTTCGGTGTTTTCTCTGGTTTTTCTCCCAGGTAGGAGTGCGGTACGCGGGTCTCCACCGACGTGGACTGTTCCTTGGGTTCGAGGGCGGCGTCGCCCCCGCGCTGTCGCCTCCTGCCCCCGGAGTCGGGCCTAGAGGGCCCCCTCCCCTCGGAGCTTCGTTTTTTGGCTCCTTTTGCGGAGGCAGATAAACTCGGCTTCATTCGCCCATCCCTCCCCTCGGACTTCCTGTACATGGTTTTCCTGGAGGGCCAGGGTCCCCTTCGCCGGCTCTGTCCGGCCGATCTCCATGCGGAACTCCAGCGGCGGTTTTCCGCCCAGACCTATTAGTGGATGTTCGGTATTCCAGGAGTGGATCCCTGCTGTTGAAAACGAGGGATTTTTCAACCGCTCAGACAGCTCTCACCCTAACGACTCTCGGGGGATGCATGTGCGGGGCAGGTTGGCCCCTGTTAACGAGACGTCCACTCCTCGGCGTACCTCCTAAGAGGAGTGGACGTCTCGTTAACAGCAAACGAAATATACGATCTACTTATGGAGGCTACACTACCCGTAATTGAGGTTCGCCGCTTTATGCAGAAAGACTGTGACCAGGCCGAGGCGACCTCCAGTATGACGGTCTACTTCTCCGTTGCCAGCGCGGAACTGCTGGAGTCGGTGAAATTGTACTACCAGCGGTTTTGCTGTGAGCGGTTTTTCCCTAAGCCATAAGATCTGTGGGCGCTGCCTGGCCTTCGGCCATGCTCAGGACTTTTGCCGCGGCTGCCGTCGATGTATCAACTGCGGGGCGGATCACGACCCCGCGGGGTGTTCGATCCCGGCGGAAAAGTGCGTTTGCTGCGGGGGCACTCACCGGGTGGATTCACCAAGCTGTCCGGCCTACCTATTGGAAGCGCATTTGCTCGAATTGAGCGTAACCCATCGTTGCTCCCACACGGAGGCAAAACGTCTTCTGCCAGAGGGGCCATCTTCATACGCACAGGTGGCGGCGATGCCCAAACGCAACCCGGTAAACGAGGCCAAGAACGGGCCTGCCAGAAAGGAACAGACATCCCGTCAAGCAGACCTTGCACAGGTCACGAAAACTCAAGAATTGGCTCGACAAATTACTCAACTGGAAGTAGTCATCAAAACGCTACACGAAGAAATCCGACAACTACAGTCGGAACATCGGCCCAACTCCTCTACCCAGGAACTGGGGATCCCCCAGCCAGCTCACGACTCGCTTCAGCATCAGTCACTACCTTCTCCTTCGGCTCACAAACGTCCGCCGTAACAGAAGGAGCGCATGGCTGTTTCTGGCCCGCCGAGGAAGAAAAAGGGCCACAAACAGCGGAAGGCCGCTCCAAAGGTGACATCTGATACAGACGGCCAGCCTTAAATATGGACCTTTCCTCTTCAGCCCTGCCCAACCCAAACGGTCTCGCTAGACGACTTCTGTACCGCCAACCCGGCAGAAAAAGTCAAACTCCGCCTCCGCCAGTCAACGCAGTCGGCCCACAATGCCTAACTTTACAAACCAAATTTTGGCTCTCCACATAGTACACTGGAACGCTCAAGGTCTGCGCTCAAAAAAAGATCTTTTCATGGCGGAGCTGTGGCTCCGCAAAGCGGACGTTCTCCTAATTCAAGGGACGTGGCTTGCCCTATTCCTCCCTTTCTCCATCCCCAGGTTCTCTATTCTTCAGTCTGACCGGTCTGCCACCCGCGGCAGGGGGCTCTTAGTGGCGGTGGTTACGGCCTTGCCAGCAAGGCTTCTTCCGGCTGGCCCAGGGGTCGCAGGCTTGGAAACCCAGAAGCTTCGCATTTATTTTCTGAGTCGCTCCCTCTCCCTCTTGAACGTTTACGCCCCTCACGGTGTACAGCCAGACACAGACCTCGACACCTTGATCCGAGACGATTTTTGCCCACGGATCATATGCGGGGACTGGAATGCACATCATCCTTATTGGGATGACAGCTGCTGCCGCCCCAATACAGCGGGCCGTTCTCTTTTTGAATGGTTCTCTTCGGCCGACCTGTGCTGTTTGAACTCCGGCGCACCCACTCGTTTCAGCGTAACTGGGGCATTGGCGTTCGATCTGTCTTTCTGTACCTTGGACTTGCTGGATTTGGCAAATTGGGAAGTCCACACAAACACCTTGACCAGCGACCATGCCCCAATCCACCTCATACTAACCTCTCTTGCAAGTAGACAGGGGCCCCAGGCACGATTTCGCAGCACCACTAACTGAAATGGTTACTCTTCCTGGCTTGAGAACTCCTACTCTTCGCCAGCCCACCTCCCCACTTTGTACTCCCAGTTAGTCTGCCAACTCAAGGAGGCAGCAGCGGCCTGCATGGTGCGGTGCGCTCTTCCTCCCCCGGGTCCCCACCATGGTGGACTCCTGCGTGCAGCCTCCTCTGCGCCAAGAAACGGAGGGCCTTCCGTAGGGCTTGCAAGCCCGCGTTCCTGTCCCTCTGGACCCGCTATAAAAATCTCGGAGCCCAGCTCCGATGACAATCTCGGCAAGCTAGACGGGAATGATGGGGCCGCCTGTGCTCCTCCCCTCCTTCTCCATCCACGATTTACAGGATTTTCCGCCGCCTCCGCTCGCCTGCAGATGCGCCAACGACCCACTTTATTATCCAGACGACCGAGGCAATAATGTCACCTGTCCAGCAGGCAAAGGCGTTGGCCTCCCACTTTGGTCGATCTCGCCCATTGGGCGCTTTCGCACCTCTCAAAGTGCACCATAGCGTACAAGCACACTTAGACAATGGGCCTTTTTTACCATCTGAGTTACTTTGGGCCCTTCGCAGCCTTCGCCCTACCACTCCAGGCCCAGACCGGATTCAAGTGCAGGCCATTAGGACACTTCCCCGGCAGGCCTCGCAACTCTCCTGGGGGCCATGAACCGCGAATGGATGGCGGGGTCTTGTCCCCCAGAGTGGAAGTTGGCCCACATTATCCGAATTCGCAAACCGGGCCACCCAGCCACTTCCTGTGCCTCCTACCGGCCAATCTCCTTAACGTCACACATGGCCAAACTCTTTGAGCGGTTAATTTTGCATTGATTTCACCTTTTTGCAATCAGTTCTAACCTCTTCCACCCACATCACTTCGGATTCTTGCCTTATCGAGGCGCCAAAGAAGCGCTGCTCCTCCTTCACCACCAGATCGCTATGGCAAGGGCCCAAAGGAAGTAAGTCTACATGTTGGCCCTGGACTTGGAAGGGGCTTATGACTCAGTTTGCCAGCCGGGTCTTCTTGTTAAGATTCAGTCCTATGGCATCGGTAAAAGGTACCTTACCTGGCTTACGTCGTTCTTACTCGGCCAACGGTTCCAGATCCGCTGGAGAGGCGAGCTCTCCCGCCCCCACTTCTTTTCGCAAGGGATTCCTCAGAGGCAGTGCGCTGGCTCCCCTCCTGTTCACTCTGTATATGGCGGATATTTGGAGTGCCGTACCACCTGACGTAACAACGATTGTGTATGCAGACATTTACCTCATCTCCACAAGTTCTAGCCCAACCAGGGCCTTCGCCTGCGCCCAAAGGGCATTGGATCACTTAGAGCACATAGGAGCATGTCCCTATCGGCCAATAAGAGCGCATGAATCGACTTCTCCTCAAAAACCCACTGCAAACCGCTTTCTTTTGCCCTTAGCTTGGGGACAATCCCACAGCGTACGACCGTACGTGTTTTGGGACTCCAGCTCTCGCACACGTTTACCTGGAATAGCCACGCCCAGTTCCTGCGGGTCAAGCTAACGAGGACCGGCTCCTACCTCAAGTACTTCGCCTCGCGCCAAAATGGTGCCCAGACCACCGACCTCCTGTGCCTTATTAACACAGTGTTACATCCAATGACGGAATTTGGTGCTCCGCTCCTTGAAGGGGCCCCGCCCACCAGCATCCACCGCATGGAGCAAACAATAAACGAAGCCCTCAGGATTGCGCTAGGGGTGCCTAAATCGATCCCCCTGCTATCGCTCTATACAGAAACCGGCTACATCCCGCTCCAGCTCCGCCTTCGCTACAGGGCGATCGCACACGCGGTGACCCACCTCTCACGGGACCCATTTAGCTCTCTCTACCAGATTTTCCAAGCTGCACCCAGCCTGGCTTTCTACCGCTGGCGTAGGTACCAGGACCCTTACATCAGTCGGGTCCTCTCTCACATAGGCAAAGGGAGTCTTCCACTCGCCCATCTTTACCGTCAATGACTACATCCACCGTGCGCGGACCAGGTCCGGCTCAAGGTTCGCCTACACGAGTGGGCCACAGCTGGAGCAGCCCATGTCGAGGGGCTTAAAAGCCACTTTTCTGAATTCACGGCCTCCCACTGGCATGATAGGTTATGCATCGGAACAGATGCGTCAAAAATTAACCTCAGAACGCAGATCGGCATTGCCATTCCAAAAGAAGGCATCCGGGAGACATGGCGGCTCCACGATGCCTGCAGCGTTTCGTCGGCATCCAGAGAGCGATCATGCTCGCCACCCCATTAAACCAACCAACTGTCATTTTCTCGGACAGCCGAGCTGTATTGCTGGCTATTGCCAACGTATCTTTCTCCTCTGCGGCGATTATTTCGGACATCGCGGCTGCAGTCAGTACGTTCCCCGCCCCCTGGATCTCGTCTGGACCTCCGGTCATTCGGGCATCCCGATAAACGAAGAGGCTGATAAGGCCGCAAGCCATGCCCATATCACCGGGTCCTGGAACCACTCTTTAACTCTGACAGAAATACAGAGGCTCTGTAGGGACAACTTAATAATCACCTTTATGGACACTTGGTCGGAAGCCCACCGGCTCAAGGGGAGGGAACACCTCCGTCCGTTCTCCCCTAGGCCTCCCGGAAATTAAGCCCTTCACCGGAATGCCAGCATTGCGGTTCGGAGGAATCCCCCGAACACTTTTGGCTCTGGGAGACTCGAGATCGAATCCGGAGGAATCAAAAAATCCCCAAGAATTTTTCTGGGGTGGTCCGTCCGGATGTGTCGGGCCCCGTTCCTCACCTCCCGGTCGCCCAATTATGGCCCTAGCCGAACTCATAATAGGCTTGCTTAGTGCCCACAGGGCGGAAAGAGTTAAAAAAAAAGCGAAGTCTCGTTATACTTCTTTACCGTATGGTATTTTTAGTTTTTACTGTATCTCACCTCTAGATAAATAAAGTTTCTTTTAAAAAATTTCTTTTTAAAAAAACCAAAACAAAATTTTAATAAATACAAATAAAAGATTTTCAATTACATCTAATATTTAGGTACAAACATCTAAATAAAAATAAAACATTATTATTATTATTATTATTATAGTTAATTTTGATTGATTAATATATTCCGTTTTCTTAAATCGCTTTCTGTAAATCCATTTAATTTTTTCCAAATATTATTATTTGTCAAAGCTGGCAACCCTCGTGAGATATTCGCCATTCGCCTGTGACGTATTTCAAATCAACACAAGGTTTATAAAGGTATTTATTTTATTAAAATTAATAATTGAAATTACTTTTAATTTAGATTTAAAAATAAACTGTGGTTTATTTATATCATACAATTCTCAAAAATAATGAATGAACGATAATTTATTATTGTATATTGTGCCTCTCTTTGATATTTGTCTTATTGATGAGACAATGAGGGAATAAAGCCACAAATTAATCACTTCCATGTTTAATATTTCCATTCTAATTCTTTTTAAAATGTACCAATGTTACATAAGACAATATATATTTATTAATGATTAGGTAATATTAAATAAGCCATAAATATTACTATTAGTACAGTTTGTCTTCAAGTAAAGGAAGATCAGAGTTATACTTAATCTTTTTGAGGAAGCTTTGTGATGAAATAAAGCATTTTGGAGATTAATTTGGATGTCTTACAGTATAATTGCAAGATATCTCTTGTTTAAAATTGGTGAAGTCAATCCTTTTAGATTTTCATCTTCAGGTTTTACATACATTATAAATTATGAAAAGTTAACATTTGTGATCTGAACTTTGAGTATACGGTGCAACTGAAGGTCTGAATGAGGCAGTTGGGATGTTATTGGAGCTGTAAACCATGTTGGTAGGAGTAAAAAATGTCAAATTGACAGTCTATGTGATTCTTTGTGAGGCCTATCAGGTATAGTCTCCTGAAATCAGTTTATCTGAAATTTTGAAGGTCCACCCTCAAAAATATGATAAAATTTTAAAGGAATTCAGAACCACAAATTTTACCCAAAATTCCAGACAGGTTGATTTCACTGTGTCTTGTTAACTGTCGATTCCTCTGACTTATTTTATTCCTAGGAATGTGAACTACAGCTCTGATGAGGTTCAAACCACCTTGTTTGGGGGTGCAATTTTATTGAGTAGTTGGTTAATGTGTGGCAACATTTGTGTGCTCACAACTTTTCAAAATATGAATCGAGATTTTAGTAAAGATTAAATAAGTCTTATTAATAACTGCTTCATGCCCTTAAATTAATATTATTTAACATATTCTTACATAAATGAAGATTTGCATGTGTGTGTTAAGCTCTTAAATATAAATTACAATGGTCTTTGTTTATAAAGGCACAAGTGAGTTCGATTTATATTTTATACACCCCGGTGTGTAGGATGATGATAAGTTCTGGTGTTAAAAGTGTTCAGCATTTATTTACTTTTTGAAACAGTTTTATAATTTAAATACTAGAAATATAAAAATTTCTGTTGTTTTAATTTTTTTTAAATATATTATTGTTTGAAATTTCAGAAGAACAGTTGAACCTGTATATCAAATTTCATGGAAACAAGAAAAAATTTGAGATAGGTTTTGAGATATAGAGGTTCCTACACAGTAAATAGTAATATGTTTGACTGAAGGTATATACTATACTTGGTATTGTAATTTATTAATACAATAGCAAGCACAGTTCATACCTTATTAAGTATAAATATTTTTGACTTACCTTAACAGAAATAATTTGTAAATAGTTTCTGATGCCTGACTTTCTTCAATCCATAAGATGCAAACCAAACTTGTAACCATAGAAAAGTAGCATTAATTGCAACTATTATATTGCAAGAGCTGTTTCTCAACTACAATTTATGCTATCAAAATGCTGAGCTTTGAATTTATAATTGACACTTCAGTTTATAATTTGAGATAGAGATGTTTTGGGAGAAAATTATTTGAGATAAACATGGAAAGTACATAGAATTTAGCCTGAAAATGCAAGGAGAAAAATAATTTTTGAGATGATGAGGTTTTTGAGACAAACTGTATTCATTATGCTCACATACATTTTACAGATTTATACTAAACAGTCTCAATTTCAATTAAAGATAGTGAAAATTTCTATGGTGCATTCACATATTGTTTGTAAACTGAGTTTATACTTTTGTGACTAATCTTGTGTATATCAATCTTCCATACTTAATATTACTTCAGTCAGTCATTAGAGTAGGTATTAAGAATTTTAATATTTAGAACTATTCTAAATTCTAACAATTCTTTTATAACATTTTAATAATAATAAAAAAGAAATTTTATTGAAAACAGTTAAGCTATTGCTTAGTAACTTTTTATAATAATCATTTATAATAAAATTTCTTTCCTAATTAAAAAACATCTATTATATCTAAGATCTGTATATTTTTTAAGGAAGGACATTTAATTCTGAAACTTTGTATACATATATAAACATATCGGGCTTTTCAAAAGTAATGCACCTTAAGAGATTGTGCAGAGAAGTTTGTATGCAAAGCATCAAGGACAAGTGTATGGTGTACTGGTCTGCAATATTGCCAAACGGAAATTAATTGCACAAAAGTAGTGTGTGTGCTGGAATCATTTTCAACTAATGTAGCCCAGCTACATAAGTCTATAACTCCCAAGTAGGTATGTTGTGAGGATTGAAATTATTCTATATAATACTTGAAACATTACCAGTTAATTTTAGTTTTATTTAAATAAAACTAAACACAATAAAACTAGTTGGGCCTACATTAATTGAAAGTGATTTACCCATATACAGTATATGAATTTTGTGCATTTAATTTCTGTTTGACAATATTGCAGACCTGAAATAATGCATCATATAACCAGTACACTATGTATTTGCCCCTGATGCTTTATATACAAATCTCTGCACAATCTCCTATGGCTAGGGATTGCAATTGCTGGATCCCTCATCCAGCAATCCAGCTGGATCCAGCGCATTCTTCAGCCTGCTGGATCCAGCGCTGTGGATCCGCAAATACTCAATTAACTTTCTAAATAATTGCGCAAAAGTCTACGTTGTCGCGTTGCCGCTTTGCTAACTACTAGACTGCTACTAATTACTTACTCACTACTTTACTAACACTAATAATTAAATTACTTATAAATAAACTATACCTTAATCAATCCAGCAAAATTTAATAAAATAATAACGTATTCAATCGCTTTTAATGATCTTCCTCAGTTACAAAAAAAATACAACATTAACTATAGAACATAAAATGTGTTTGGAATAAATATAAAAATAATAGTGCTTAATTACATCCCTTTTTTTTAAACAAGATACATAGATGTACTGCCAAGGTCTGATAATTTTCATATTGTATACCGACGTAATCCCACTGTTTTCAAACTTTTAAGAAACGATAAAAAGAAAGAGGATCGGAATTCAACAACTGGTATATATTCGATGCCTTTACACAACCAACGTTTCAATTCCAATTGTTTGTGGATGCAACGATGCGCAGTTTCAAACAAAGGCTCAAGGAGCACAAATATACAATCAGTAAGAACCTTGACAACACTGCGCTGGCATCATACGCAAGACAGAAGGATGTTAACGTCCAATGGGATCAAGCGGCAATTATAAAAACGACGACGAATAGGCAAACGGTCAAACATCTTGAGAGATTGGAAATCTGCAAGGCGCACAGTGACAACTGTGTAACTCACCGTTTTCGGAAACAACAATAGGTTACATAATAATGAGGCAAGTACCAGACCAGGACTTTATTTAAAACTAATAATTTCCACAAACCACAGACAATATCAAAATCTTGTACAGCTTTCTCATAATAAAGAAAACGTTTTATCTCCTCCTCAAGCTATAAATAGTGTACAGCCAAACACAATTTCCTCGAACTTATCACTGACGTTTACCACCTTGGTCACCTGAAGCTCTCTCTCCTTTTGGTCCTGGCTGTTCCGCTTTTAATTGTTCATCCAGTGTAGCTCCGCACTGTCTAATTTACATAGGATGATGTTCCAGGATCGGGCAACGATGCAAACTAAGTTAAAAATTTTCGTTTTTTTTGTTCTTTTGGTCATTGGTGCTTGGGAGTTTGTCCGTAACAACAAAAAAAAAGGAACCAAGAAAAAGAAAAGAATAAAATAAAAATAACGCCCCAAAACAAAAATTAACGATCGGACATTGACTCCTTTACACCCCTCCCCTCTTAAAAAAAAAGAAATACTGGATATTTCTTTTATAGGGCTTGAAAAATTTTATATACCAGTAAGGGTGCCCGTCCTGGTGCCGTAATATTGGTAATAAAGCTGTTGTTGTAGATATTTGTCGATGAGGAGGAGATTTACAGTTTCCTAACATCGATGATTGACAATAAATTGTAACTATTATCGGTGCTATTGTTTTCTTTATTCATTTCTTAGACCTCCGTTTGGCAGTCTGTCGGTAGTCTATTTTCTTTCGGGGCCGGAGTCGTCGGGGTGCTGGTGACGTCTGATCAAGAGGAACTGGTGATACGGTTGGAAATAAGTTGTATTTCTTAAGGTTTGATATATGATGTCGTCCATGTTTGGCTCCTGTAGCGGGGTCCTGTAGTTCGTAGACTAATGGCGATATCACCTTGGAAATTTCATAAGGTCCAGACCATTTCGGGGCAAATTTTGCACTAAAACGTTTGGGAGAACAAGAAATTGGATGAGTTTTTAATAATACAGGTGTACCCACCTTATATGAGAGTGGCTGCCGTCTTAGATTATACGTTCTTTCTTGTTGGCGTTGAGCCTTTCTTATGTTTCTCTGTGCTTGTTCTAGAATCTTTTGAAGTTCGTCATATTTTTCTTCTACACTTTGAGGTTGGTTAGGCAGATTTATGAGACGATCCCAAGGAAGTGTTATGTCTCTGCCGAGGTGTAATTTCGAGGGTGTAAATTTCGTAGAATCTTGTACACTGGTACGTACAGCAAGAGCTAACTTCTGGAGGTGTAGATCCCAATCCCTATGGTTTTTCTTTACGTATGCTGCGATCATTCTGCCTAAGGTTCTATTCACTCGCTCCGTGAAGTTCGACTGTGGGTGATAAGGAGTAGTTAATATGTGGTTTATAGCTAGTTTCTCACATACCTCACTCATAAGTCTTGAGATGAATTGGGGTCCGTTGTCGGATACTAGATTTTTCGGCATGCCGTATCGGCAACAAAATTCATTAACAAAACAATTTACAACAGTAGGTGCTGTAATGTCTTTTAGTGGGAATAATTCCACCCATTTGCTAAAGTAATCAACTATTACGAGCATATAGGCATTACCTCTTTTAGATCTAGGATATGGTCCTACTATGTCAATACCTACTTTCTCCCCTGGCTCTGACGTTTTCGTACTTTGCAGGAACCCTGCAGGTTTTTGTTGTATCCATTTAGTAGTTTGGCAGGTGTGGCAGCTGGATACATATTGTTTAATCTCCTTATTCATACCGGGCCAATAACATCTTTGCCCGATTTTTTTGACCGTTTTTCTCGATCCGAGGTGCCCTGCCGTCGGATGATCATGTAATTCATTTAATACTGCAGGCCTGAGTGCCTTTGGAATTACGGGTCGCGGGCATCCTCTGTCGTTCTTCCTACGATGGTAATGTAATAAATCATCAATAATTTCATAGTGTCGTGACTTACCAATTAATTCGGATGCCAGTTTTGGATCTGAGGGTAAATCCCCCTCCTGTAAGTATTTATACAACTCTTTCCATTCGGCGTCGTTTCGCTGTGCCTGGATTATTTCCTCTCTATTAGTTATACTCACGATGGTTAATAACTTCGTAGAAAGATCCGTTTCCTTTACATTGTCCGCTTCGAGTGGTAAGCGAGATAAAGCATCCGGAAGCTGGTTATCTTTGCCACCCCTGTGTCTAATAGAAAAGTTAAATTCTTGTAGGCGTAATGCCCACCTCATTAGCCTACCTGAAAGATTTTTCGAACTCTGTAGCCATCGCAGAGCTGCGTGATCGGTAACTACCGTGAAGTCCGTCCCATCAAGGTATTCGCGGAACTTTTCCACAGCCCAAACGATGGCGAGGCATTCCAATTCGGTCGTTGTATAATTTCTCTCAGCTTTCTGAAGGGTTCGGCTTGCATAGGCTATGGGGCGGTCTTGACAGAGGACAGCTCCAAGTCCTACGGTGCTGGCATCGGTGTAGAGTACAAATGGGACGTTGGGTTCAGGTAGCTGTAAAACAGGAGCAGTTATAAGGTGCTCTTTTAATAATTGGAAGGATTTCTCACAGTCGGGACTCCAATTCCATTTGATACGTTTTCGTCGCAGACAGTACAGTGGTTCGGCTATAGTTGCATAATGTGGAATAAAGCGGCTGTACCAACTACACATACCTAAAAACGTGCTTAGCTGCTTCGTGTTGTTAGGTTGTGGAAATTGTCTGACTGCTTCCACCTTACCTTGGTCTGTGGACAACCCTTTTTCAGTTACATGGAACCCTAAGTAATGTACATCGGGTCGACAAAAATGACTTTTGGTTAGTTTGATTGTCAGGCCTGCCTCCGACAGTCGCCGCAGAACGTTCTCAAGGTGTTGAAGGTGGTCTGAAAAGGTAGACGAGTAGATAATTATGTCATCTAAATATACCTCGCAATAGCGGGACCTCATTCCATTCAGGATTTTATTCATCAGGCGTTGAAAAGTTGCCGGTGCGTTTTTTAATCCGAATGGCATTACTAAAAACTCGTAGAGTCCTTCGCTAGTAATGAAGCTTGTCTTGGCCCTATCGCCCTCTTTTACCGGTACTTGCCAGTACCCTGACGACAAATCCAGTGTAGTAATGAATTTGGCCTTTTTTAGCGACTTCAACAAATCTGAAATGATAGGTAAAGGAAATCTATCTGTTACTGTTATACTATTTAACTTACGATAATCTACACACAGTCTCCAGTCTCCCGTCTTCTTCTTCACCATCACTACAGGCGACGCCCATGGCGAATTGGAAGGTCTGATTATCCCTTCTTTTAGCATTTCTGCTATTTGCCTTTGCATTTCTTTTTGCTTTACAGGCGAATACCTATACGGTCTGCTCGAAACTGGAGGGGCATCCCCCGTCTCGATGGCATGTTCTACGTAGTTGGTGAGTCCAGGGTGGTCACTAAAAATATGTGAGAATTTATTCAAAACAGTTTTTAGTTTTGTTAACTCTTCTCCTTTCAATGGCGTCTGCAATTCCTTTAAGTTGTATTTAATCCCTACCCCTGTCTCGGGGATAGTAATTTCCATTTCTGAGTTACTAAAATCCAACACTGCCTTATATTTCTGTAGGAAGTCTCTTCCGAGCAGGCATGGAAGTAAAAGTCCGTCAATCACAACGAGTTCATGGGACAATAAGGTGCCATTTAATCGAAGGTTGGCCACAAATCTGCCCTTTGTTTTATAATACCTGCCCTTTATGGCTAATTTAATATCAGGGCCTGGGCGAAGAATTATCCCCGGGGATTTTCGAATAATTTGGCGCCATATGTCCGCACTTATTAACGAATGGTCCGCACCAGTGTCAATTCTAGCACTAGTCATTATATCGTTAATAATCAATGTTAGTCCTGGTAAGTTTGTTTTAGTTTTTAGTATTAGCCCCAGTTGAGAGGATTTTTCATACCTCGAGGACCAAGCCCCCCTTCTTGGCCTCGGTATTAGTTTAACTTCCGGGTTCCCCTCTTACCTTGGTCCTGTATAGGGTCAGACGTTTTCGGAACTGTTTGGTATCCGGCTCGCTTATTTTGGGGGCAGTTCCTTGAATAATGCCCAGTAATTCCACAAGTATAACATCGTACCGGAACTCTATGGGTCGTCTGAGGCTTTCTTTCCGCACTAAGGGGTTGAGTTAGTGCGCGTTCAGGTAAACTTTCTCTCGAATTATCGGTTCGTTCCGCAGATCGGTGACTGGTCGGCTTTCTCCGAAATTCGTACTCCTTGGCAGTTCGCACTAAGTCATTAATAGAATAACAATGTCTAATTTCTAGATACTCACGTAAATTTAAAGGCATTTGAGTCGTTATACATTGGACGATTTCTTCGTCCCTGGAGTAGGGTTTCCACGCACGGTACAGCTGAACAGTGTCCCAAATGTACTGTTCGACACCAGACATACCATCATACGATTGGCTGAATAATTTCTTTGCTAGAGCGACTTCGTCTGTAAGAGGAGAATACAATTCTTTAAGTAAATGGGAAAAGAGAGGCCAGCTATTACCTACTCTTTTCCGTCCATCGTTTCTCCACCATTTAGCTGGAGAACCCTCTAATAAGAAGGCGGCTGTATCAACCCAACGATTAGCTGAGACCTGATTAACGAAAAAATATTGTTCCATATCTTGGATAAAGTCGGCCGCCGGGTATTCAGATGTCCCGTTAAATGTTTTAGATGGCGTAGGTTGAGCATTGACAATCACCACCGAGGTATTTGGTGTCACTGGTGGGAGGGGAGTAGATGTACCTGTTGGCGGCCTATTGGGAATGCTTCCCCCCGGACTGGTTTGGCTCACTTCCCTGGGATCGGGTCGGTTCTCGGCTGGCGGCTCCGCCTGCTTAAAAGATAAGGCAGAAGCGATACTTGCCATACTTTGCGTCAGTGCAGCGACTTGCTGCGATAACGTTGTCAGCTGGTTTTGTAAAGTCCTGAACTCTTCACGAGTAATGGAATCTTCCTCAGACATTATTTTCTCGTCCATACAAAACAAATACACTAACGGTTCGATCTGAAATAAACTCAAAAAAAACTTGCTTATGACCCATAAGGTCCCTGTTCGGGCGCCAGTTATGTAACTCACCGTTTTCGGAAACAACAATAGGTTACATAATAATGAGGCAAGTACCAGACCAGGACTTTATTTAAAACTAATAATTTCCACAAACCACAGACAATATCAAAATCTTGTACAGCTTTCTCATAATAAAGAAAACGTTTTATCTCCTCCTCAAGCTATAAATAGTGTACAGCCAAACACAATTTCCTCGAACTTATCACTGACGTTTACCACCTTGGTCACCTGAAGCTCTCTCTCCTTTTGGTCCTGGCTGTTCCGCTTTTAATTGTTCATCCAGTGTAGCTCCGCACTGTCTAATTTACATAGGATGATGTTCCAGGATCGGGCAACGATGCAAACTAAGTTAAAAATTTTCGTTTTTTTTGTTCTTTTGGTCATTGGTGCTTGGGAGTTTGTCCGTAACAACAAAAAAAAGGAACCAAGAAAAAGAAAAGAACAAAATAAAAATAACGCCCCAAAACAAAAATTAATGATCGGACATTGACTCCTTTACAACTGGTTGTATAAACCATAGAGATGCGGACTCATTGTCTACCGTGTGGAGATCCTTTTACATTAATTAATGTTATTAACGGACAATGCTGGTTTCGTTGTTATATCTTATATACAGTAATACCCGAACTTACGTGATAGGTGCGATCGAGCGATAACTGCGAAAGTCGAATTCGCGTAAGTCGGGGTATAACTTCGCAAATAAATACATACAAATTATTTTTAATTGGGCCGGAGACTAAAGAAAACAACAATTTAGAAAAGAATGTTTAATAAAATCTTAGATAATACATATGTATAACAAATTATATTATTAAAATCGTAAATCGAAGTTATTTTGTTATAGAAGGCTTCCTAAAATCTAACAAATTCGTCTGACAGCTCAAAGATTTTTTCTCCTGCAAAATTTCCTCGTAGCATGCTAATAATTTTTTTTTATTTTTCGTTTTGTAGAAGAAATGCGCTCTTCGTTGGAGTCTATATTTTCTAAAATTTGTAACCTCTTTTTAATTAAACTGAGGCCTTCTGTCAAGTTTCCAACCGTCATTCGATCATCTGATTGAACTGGGTCTAAAGGATCAAGTTTTGCCAATTTACAAATTTTCATTTTTGTATCGAAGTCTTTGGAATGTAAAGTTAACATTATTAAAGATGGAGTTTTTCTTTTCTTGATCAGAACGAAGTAGAACTGATTCTTCTGCATCAAACAGATGTAGAACTGATTTCTTCTGCATCAAACAGATGCAGAAGAAATCAGTTCTACTTCGTTTGGATGACACAGTAGAGTCTCAAGTCTCCGTAGATATAAACAAACACAGAAATAAATAAGACAAAATAAATTGTAGCTATGCGTCGATTCCACACGACACGTCCGAACCTGTAAGCTGAACAATAGTTTGGGGGGAGTGAGTAATCAAGGGTTGCGTGACACTCAAGCAAAAGAAGAATCGTCGAGATTTGAAAATTGCGTAACTCCGGGTTCGCGTAAGTCGGGGTAGCGTTAGTCGAGGTATTACTGTACAGGGTTGTTTTTTTTTTTTTTTTTTTTTTAACTGACGGTACTCAGAGACATCTGTAGAGTAACCTAACAGCCTGGACTGTCGCTAAATTTGGGAGAGTGACTAAGGACGACATGGGAAAGAGATTCCGCGAAGAAAAAAGTAGTACTTCAAATTTACCGGTAGGTGGATTTGGCGCTGTTGTAGTGAAACAGCTAAGAATCTGCATAAAATCCAGCTGCAATTAACAAACACACGAATGAATAATCAGACAGAGGTTTCAGTGTAATAACGAAAGTTTAATTAATCAGCAAATAACCTTCTCCCTTCTTCAATGTGATCACCGTCCTGCTGGACAACTCATTGCATCCTGAACACCGTGTTCTCTACGGCCGAACATAACACATCTGCAGGAATGTTCATCACAGTTCAAGAAATGTTGTCCTTCAAAGTCATCAAGTTTGGGACACTACCAAGATAGACCTTGGACTTTAAGTAACTCCACAGGAAAAAGTAACATGAGGTTATCCAGGATATTATCTGGGGAGCGAGGCGGCCATGCAAGTGGAAAAAAGCGACTGATGACCCTTTTTTTCTGTGAAGTGCTGGTAGCTTTTTCACTACAACAGCACCAAATCCTCCTCTACCGGCGAATTTAGGTAATACTTTTTTCTTCGCGGAATCTCTTTTCCATGTCATCCTTAGTCACTCTCCCAAATTTGGCGACAGTCTGGCTGTTAAGATTGCTCTACAGATGTTTCTGAGTACCGTCAGTTTAAAAAAAAAACACCCTGTATATATTTTTTTTCGCTATTTATTTTGTTTATTTATCTATATTTTGTCCGTTTGGACGTTTTCCGTTAATTTTTATATTTATTCCGAACACATTTTATGTTCTATTTTTTTTTGTAACCGAGGAAGATCGTTAAAAACGATTGATACGTTATTATTTTATTAAATTTTGCTGGATTGATAAAGGTGTAGTTTATTTAACTTATTCTACTTCCAGTACATAGTTTTATATACTGTACTTATAAATAACTACAGACTAATATGTAGAGCCTATATATGAAAACTGGTAAGACTGATAGCCACTTAGCCACTGATTATCCGTCCTTACATTATTATAATATATTAATATAAATTAATCAGTAGAATTACCTTTGCTATTATTTAACTTAAAGATTACATTATAATCTAACTAAACATTTAAAGTTAATTATCTCTATCTCAAGTGTTAAACCGAACCAAAGTTAAGTTTACTACCTAAATGTGTAAGAAGTTTTACTGATTTATAGTGACCAGTCTAAATAATAAAAGCTTCTTAAGTATTTTTTAAAAATGTTTTATTTCATTAAAAAACATAAGGATAGATAGATAGACAGATAATACTATTGCACCAAAAATACTTCCACGCTGGATCCAGCTGGAATGATTTCAATCCAGCAAAAATCCAGCTGGATTTAAAACACTGCTGGATTGCAATCCCTACCTATGGCATGTTACTATTGAAAAACCCTGTATAAACTTTAAAATATTTGTGTAGGCTCTGTTGCAGATTGTACCTGTACCGAAGAGAGATCGGTAGGAATTCAGATCCAAAATGCATTTAAATAAAATAGCTGAGAATTAATTCTTGAACTCGGATAAACCTTGGATTTGAAGGACATAACGTTTTGGTTTATTCATTTGAAAAACCCCTTATAAGTGCTTATAAAAATGAATCATAAGTTTTCATTAGATTTTTTTTTTTTTAAGTCTTTTTCCCTTGTGGACACTAAGACGGTCTTTTTAGAAAGCCCATTATGGGATTGATCATGCTAGGTGGTAAGAGATGGAGTCCAACATATTCAGACAGAACATCTCCAAAAATTTCTGGGGTAGTTTTATCTGTCTGGATTTGATTCTGGATCCCCAGAGCAGAAGGCTGCCGTCATAATCACTTGGCCATCCAGCCTACCTTCTTTATATTAACCATAACTAATCATGATTTTCATACTGATATAGTGAAAATGTTTAGATCTCTTAAAAGTCTTTCTTCTGTACAGTTTGTTTAAAAAATTCCTTCAAAATTTTCTTACATTTTCTTTTCCAACCAATAAAACAATATATAAGTAGATTTTATTATATCATAATTTCTTGCATATAACCTGCAAAAATTAATAGAAAGCATAGCCTATACTTGCTTTAAAGACAGATAATGTGGGTAAGGTACAGGAAATTTCATTAAACTATATTACAGTTATTGATTTTCATATAGTGTATATATTAAATACATTTTTAAAAAATGTGTAATATTTATATAGATATATACTATTGGGATGATTGATTATCAAAGAATTGCTTATTAACTCATTTTATTAAACTATTTTTAATATATTTAACTTTTATTGTGTTGAGTTTCAAGTTAGATTTTGGTTCCATCATACAGTAAGTGACAGTAATTTATATATATTACAGATGATTATACCCATTCGTTGTTTCACTTGTGGAAAAGTTATCGGTAATAAATGGGAAGCATATCTTGGTCTTCTACAAGCAGAATATACCGAGGGGTAAGAAACTTTACTCGTTGAAACGATGATTTTAATATGCATTAAAAACTTTTACTTTGATAATCACGTAATGGTGAAATTTCTTTCAATGTGTAAGATGAAAAAATTTTATTGATTTCTTTCAGAGATGCTCTGGACGCCTTGGGATTGAAACGATACTGTTGCCGAAGAATGCTTCTCGGTCACGTAGATTTAATTGAGAAATTGCTTAATTATGCTCCACTAGAAAAATAGTTCTACATAAATTCTGTATATTTTCTTTCCTGAATTAATTTATAATAAATTTTATAAATAAAATCTATTATTGTAAAGCATTTTTCATTAGGTAATATGCAAACAAGATAGTCCACAACAATTTGTAATTAGATAAGAACATTTCAAAGAACATAAATACGTTAAATACTAGCTAACAAGTATTAAGTAAGTACATCAACGTTTTTTAATTACAATGAAATACTTCAGATGAGCTTAGCAAAATAACTTTTATATGTAGTTTAAGCATAAGATCAAATATTCACTCATTCTTTACAAATGGCATGTTTCTTTTTACAATAAAATGACTTTGCCAATGACACTTTTGGATTTTAACCTAAATTTAAAGCAATGACAAAATTCTGCACGTGTATTTTGTATATTATTACTTGTAAACAGCAAAATATTTGTTGAATTTATAATTTATTTGAGTTGACTTACAATAGTGTTTGGCATGACCTTTTCATAGCTGTTCCGATTAAAAACAACAAAAAGTAATGCAAAAAACAGAGGTTAGGATACAAAAACTGGTTATTCCATAATGATATTTTTTACAGTATTTCTTAAAAGAATAAATAGGGATATTGAGGCATGAAGGTTTAGAACAAATTATTAATGTTAGATTTAAAAACTACTGAGAATTGATGCTTCTTCCACAGGTGAAAAAGTGATCTCTCCAGACGCTGCCACTCTGACTGACAACTAGTCCAACAGTTCTGGACTCTGATCAGTTCCAGAAGTGGAACTGAATTGCCTATCTCTAGTTTTCAGATTGGGGATTTTTTATCGACTGATAGAAAATTTCGGAAATTTCTTTAGGTGAATTTTTCACTTTGATCTTTTTTCGGTAGACTAAAACAAAAGTTTTGACATTACAGAATCTATGAAATAGCTCTCTATCCTGTGGGCACTTTTAGCAAGCCCATTATGGGTTTGGCCAGGCCCAGAATGGAACGGTCGGGTGGTGAGTGACGGTGCCCGACATAACTGGACCGACTACCTCCCGAAAAATTCCTGGGGATTTTTCCACTCATCCGGATGTGATCCTGGTTCCCCAGAATGGTAGGCTGCCACCCTGACCGCTCCGCCGTCATTGTGAAATACTGTTTAAACATTGTGATCGAATGATTTATTTGAAATTATTAAAAAATGATTCTATTGTTAACAAGGAGAGGACCAGACGTTCGGACCTCTGATTCAAACAAAACTTGGTGAACATGTAGCCTTAAATACAAACAGTTTCTTGTCCAAATAACAGGATCTACTTCTCAAGCATTTACCAGAAGGGGACCTCTGAGAATTTACTGTTTAGCTTGTGAGTCTGAAAGTTCCAACTCTGTTCATTGGGAGCAGAATGGATAACTCTTATGTTGTTAAATAAAAATGTTAACAATTAAAAAAATAAAACGCTGCGACTATGCTACCCTATTTTCATATCACTTGTTTTTTTCGTCCATGTGCTATAACGTCTGAAGCTTAGGATGTAGTGTGTAAAATATATGAAAACCGGAGATCCAAATGTCTGATCCCCTCCTCTGTAACATACTTCACATGTTACGTTTGTTTTCCAGTGTCTACATTAATTAGTATCAAAATTTGAGCCTGTTACAAGCGAACATTTAAGAAAGTCGTTCGAGAACCCCTCACATTACTCGAAGATATACAAAATGAACCATATTTTTCTACTGGGACAAAAGGTTCGAAAGACCATTGATGTTGTTATTAATGATTGTAAATATTATAGCATAAATTGTACTCCGGATATCAACAGAATCAAGCGAATGTCTTTGATTATTCTAGCAAGGTTCTGGATATTTACTCAAAGAACATTTTAGCAAGTTTTTGCCCGTGAAAATATAACTACCAGAGCTGGTTGGATTGAATCAATATTGCAAGGCCTAAACATTGAAAATGTGAGTAGACAGGGCTTCGGTATTGAAGTAAATGCGAAAGATGCCTATTCCGGTGTCCAAAGGCGAATTTGAAATCAAAATTCCGAAGATTCCCCACTGGTGTCATTCTAAACCTTGTCAGTGATGCAGTTGAAGCTTCTGGAGAATCATTATTTTTTTACTGGTACAAGAAATATTTGTATTTTTTCCGGTTCCACGAACAGATGAAGTGTATTAAAAAGTATGTAACATCCTTAGCCTGAAAAGGTTTACAAAGTCTCATCGATGCATTAGAACCATCGAGATACAATTTAAGAGGCGCATATGATGAGCTAATAGTAATTTATTTGGATGAACAGAGAGATAGAGGTGCATAGCAACTAAAGCGCTGGACTCTGACTTCAATTATCTCTCTCATTCAGTGCCGTAACTAGCCATTCTTGTGCCCTGTGCAAGAATTTGCATTTAGGCCCCTTAACTAATTAGGTTTGGGAAATTAATAAAACAAATATATGCATTTTGGGCCCCCCTTCCAAGTAGGCCCTGTGCGGGTGCACCTGTTTCACCTGCCTAGTTACGGCGCTGGTTTAAAATATCTTAATTCAAATTTTTGTGCGGAATTGTTATTTGGTACGAAGTAACAGCATCAAAATTATTAAAAAGCTTAGTCTTCAGAATTTTAAAATGCGTTAGTTCATTTTTAGAGGAATGCCATCTGAATGGATTGCAGCAAATGTTCTGCTGTGCTCAAGAAATAGCTATCGCCATGGAAATATTTCCAGATTTCGAGCTCGAACCTCGGATCAGAATTGGGCATAAAAAGATACGATATGATTACAATGGAGAAGATGTAACAATTCTTGACACCACCAAAAACTTTGATGTAAGTTTTTTAATTATTTAGTGGATATTTGTATAAAAATTCCAAGAAGGAGAAATTTTTCCAAGTGCGAAATCACAATAAATTATTTAAGATTTTATATGATAAAGATTCTGAAGTTATTTTTAATCCTTTCCGTGTCCGTTGTTAGTGGAGAACGATCTTTTTCAAAATTAAAACCGATTTAAAATTATTTACGTTAGACAATAGCGCAGAAAAGTTCGACATAACTAGCTTCAAGTATATTCATTGGCGTAGCCAGGGCTTTGTTATGGGGGAGTCTAGTAGAGGCTGTAATTTTCTGTGGAGGGGCACCAGGTTAACTGGGGGGCCGTGCCCACCCATGCCCCTTCCTAGCTACGCCCATGAGTATATTATCGAATAAACAGAAGATTTCGATGATTTAATATACTCTTTAAAATTGCATTTACCACGTATTTGTAATTACTTGAGGGCGGTTTTCGTTTTCTGTCTGTAATAAATAATCGCGCATAAAATATTATGAAAATCTCTATTTCGTTTCTATTGTCACGTACCGGTATCCATAAAAAGGTAGCCTTTTTTTACTGCAAAATTGTAAATTAAAGAAATGCAATTCATAAGATGTACGATAAGAATGTTTAGTGGGATCGCTATTTACACGGGAGTTGCATTTCTTTTGTTGAAACCGTTCCTTCCTTTTTAATGTCTGTCTGTCTTTTCTTAATTTTGAGAACGGTGTTAGATAGATGAAATCCGAGACCAGATTTGGAAACCTTGGGGGCTGGAGGCCCTCGATTAATTACATACAAACTTCCGATGCAAACCGGAAGTCATGTTATTTCGATTTAAAAATTTTCCCCTGAAAGGAGTTAATAGATGGCCGACTGTATTGTTAAAAGAAAAGTATGGTGTACAGGAGCAAGCCACTACTAATTTAAGGTGGATAGCATATATTTTAAATGAAATAAATTAAAAATATGATTAAAAAATTGCAGTCTGACATTGTGACCGTGTCACAATAAATAATTGCTGGTATTTTTATATACAATAAATACATTTGCTTATCAAAATTTACAGCCAAATTTATAATTCTATGAACGTTTTATTTTTATATTTATTTATTTATTTAAAAAACAACTGAAAATTATTTTTATGCTTTTAATTTATAACGTAAATAAATCTAAACTTTCGTTCGAGAATTTTTAAAAAATTGAGATATTTTATTATATTAGAACAATACCGTAGTGACATATTGCTTAATAAAACAAAACTTAGAGATTTTTTTAAGATTAAAAAATTTATATCAATTTTTTATTTCTCAGTAAGATTTACTTTTCAAAACAGATTATAGGATACTGGACATAAATTTCTATAAGCAGACAGACTATATAAATACTATTCACTAAAAAGCACTTGTGTAAATACAGCTGACACAACAAAACTTCAAACATTCGCCAGCGCTAAATTATTGATCTGTGTCTGAAAACTTTGTTTAAATCGTTTTTAATTTTCCAGGTTTTTTTTAAAAAATCACAATTTAAATTCAGTCGCGGAACTTCAAGTATTATACAGTAGAATCGAAGTTGATGAAGGAAACGTAGATTTTGGAGATTTGACAATATGTTTCTTTAATTAATTACAGTGTACAAGAGAAAACTACAAGACTAGTGTTTCCCAAATTTTGCTCGTGTCCATCAGTGGCCGAGTGGATGAAAATAACTGAACGCTGGTCGTGGGTTCGCGCCTCACCTGGCCACGTGGAGTTTTCCGTGTTTTCTTCAGTTAGTAACACCTAAATAGGTGCCAGTCTGTGCCATTTGTATACGGAAACGCGAATCACGAGGAACGTACACAAATAAACCAATCTTTTACATTTGTTGTCCTGTAGGCAGTAAGAGGGCCATTCTTCGGGACATGCAATAGATGGGTTCTTGACTCTGCCAGGACAGAAATACATTTAAAATGTGGGAAAAGAAAACAATACTTCATTGTAGAACAGGTTTTTTTTGAATAAAGGTCTCCTGTCGCTGGATGGCAAAATCTGGGACAATCTCGATAAACCGGGACATCTGGCAAATCTCGGATAGATTATTAATAAAAAAATTCCTACACGTGGGTCATCCAGAGTGTACTTGACCATCCGGCCATCAGTTCTGAGGTCTCTAACGTCATCGACTATAGCTTAATGGATCTATATATCAGCCAAGCAAGCAAATTCGATAAGGCAATCAAACAGAAGTCTTCTTAACTTGCTAAATCAGTATAAAACTCATTTATTAAAGTCTTTCTTTTAAAGCGTATTCTGCCCACGTCTTCAAACTACAAAGGGAATTTCTTCAATATTTCAGCAAGATTTAATGACATCCATTTTTATTCAAGTTTTTGCTTCAAGATGCTACTTCTTAGCTTTGTTGCCAGTCTCCCTGGAGAACGTTATAATGCAGTCAGTTCGCTAAAGGAGCAACAACTTTCACTTAATTTAAACTTATCTCGTCTACTAGTACCTTATCAATTAATAGGACTTATTATACTGGATTTATGGATGCAGCAATTTAAATCACCTGGTATCATACTAGGTGATTTAAATAAACAATATTATGTCTGATCTGTAAGACCTAATTGCTGCATCCATAAATCCAGTATAATAAGTTCTATTAATTAATTGATAAGGCACTAGTAGACGAGATAAGTTTAAATTAAGTTAAAGACACAAAGGCATATTAATTAAACAACTTTCACTCTTTCCATTAAGACAAATCGCACAAAAATTGGGCAAGGAAAAGGGGAAGGATGAGCTTCAGTGGACGTCCGTATGTTTCATTAAAATGTATAGTTTATGCATTTTATTACGTTTATTTCAAATATCTTGTACGTTTCGTTTCTACTTATTGTATCTATCGTTGGTAAAATGATAAAGGTTTAAGGAGGATCGAGTTGTATTAGACGTCCGAAGAGGAGAGGGAGTTACGGAAGCTTGGAAAAACTGGGACGAGAGGGAGGAAATTTCAAGAAAAATGCGGACGTAATTTATGGAGAGCCTCATATGAATATTTTAAAATGCAGTAACCCACCAATAGACATAATTTATTGGCCTTTAAAGCGAACAAGTTTGGTGTCTTACAGAAATACCGCGACGAGCCTGATTATCCGATGTGGTGGGTCAAGCATTTGAGCTTTATCTTTCTGCTGCACACTCCGCTCATCATAGGTATCATCAATTCGTTGGGTATTATTATCTATGTTAGCCAAAGATAGTTGCCGTAGTGGTCTTCGTGGCACTACTGGCCCTCTCCGTAGATGAAAAAAGAAAGAAAAAATTAAAAATTTCTTTAGTGAGTCTTTTTTTGGTAGAATTCGCTGTTTGACAAGCAAATTTGTATGATAACGATCGCAGGATGAAATTGTTTGTATTCAAGTTTTTATTTTAGGAAATTAATTCCGCATTGGAAAAAATGTTTGTAAAGTCCAAAGGAACAAAACCTGGAAATTTCTTTCTCGAAAAAGCTTGGACGAGTTCTTGGTTTTATTCGTTTACGGCAACGCGAAACACGGTTCCTATT
Source organism: Centruroides vittatus (assembly GCF_030686945.1). NCBI lineage: Eukaryota > Metazoa > Arthropoda > Arachnida > Scorpiones > Buthidae > Centruroides > Centruroides vittatus. The sequence goes on from NW_027120796.1 coordinate 697,961, forward strand.
TAAGTGTTACTAACGTGAAGAAAACCCGAAAAGTGTTCTTGTGGTTTTATCCACTCGGCCACTGATGGGCTGGAAAAGTTCTTAACACAAAGAAATCAGATTATCAAAAAATCACATTCCAAAAATGAAGTCGTCTTCCTCAGACTATTTAGTCGAATTGAATCTTCTATATCTTTGCAAGAGCGCGTTATTCTAAGGGCCAAAAGAGACCTCCATTAACAGAGGACTCCAATCAATCTATTATAAGAAAACATTTCTCCAAATACTCCTCCGAAGAAAAACGTCTGAAGTTCTCAAACTGTGATTGCCGCTTCCATCAAGGACGATAGACGTACTTATCGCCCCTAGTAGGATTTACATTAAGATAAATACCATAAATAATATTGTGTGTTAATCCATAAATAGGTGGATGTAAAAGAGTCTAAATCTCTCTTACATCCAGAGTTCGTCGAAATCAACTTCTCCTTCTCTGACTTGACATCGTATATCGGGATTCTTGATAATGTTAAAGAAATAGTTACGCTGTCAATACTTTTAAATCTGATTAACATCTCAAAAGAATTTGCCTCCAATCTCCTTCCTTACGGACTTATGCACTCATTACCATGAAAGCGTAAATGCCTCCACAGACGTAAGCCGACTTTATCGATTCTCATTAGAAAAATCGATTGGTGCTATCCTGATGAAATTATTCAATCGAGTAGATAAAGTAGTACAATGTACAACCTTGTAATTATATAAATAAATCTTGTAAGGATGTGATTTGCACTTAAGCACAATAAATTAAATCAGTGTTTTCCTTAGGTTACAACTTGCGATTTTTCTAATCTACAAACGAGATTTTCGTTCTTATTTTCTATCATGCCATCAATTCTGTTATTTGATGGTGTAAGCTTAGTTATCTCCTCGACAGTTTTCTCATTTATCACTCACCTATACGGCAGAAAAGCTCAGATTTTCATACCACGTGTGATGTACTCTTTCTGAAAATTTATTATGTTCCATGAAGCAAGTGCAATGCATCTGCAAGAAGTTCCTTAAGTAAACTTTTCAATTTTTTGTATTTTTCCCCTTTCTTTTGTAAATTTCCACTTAATTTATTATTATAAAATGGCAAAAAGATAAATTTTGACGGTAGGGATGAGTTTTATAAGAAAAAAATATCGTAAATGCTAATAACGAGTAAAATCTTTATTAAACCCGACTCATTCGAGATATGACACACGATACCCTCTAACTCCCCAACCCTTTAACCTTTCACCACCAAAATTTAATAGCATCACTGCCCCTGATAAACAAACCTCTCTGCAAACTTTCAGAATTTTTCGACAAAAGGCACAGGAGTAATTAGCCTTTCAAACTGGGTGAACATAATCGCTCCCCCAAACACATTAGCATAAATACATAAAGGAGAAAACCCCACAATACAACGTTTTCATATTGAATTGTTTCCCTTGTGTTCATTTAATTCTGGAATTTTTTTTCCAGGATGAAATGGAAAAGTAAATAGGTTCATGAATTATTAATTACGTATGTTAATCCTCGTTCAGAAATGAACCAAATAACAAGGAAAGAAACAGTTGTTTGGAATTTAGTGTTATATAAAATCAGTCACTACACGGATTTTAAGCTAGTTTTAATATGGTGCTTTGCATGATTAACATGGCTTCACATTCTATCTTTCTTGTATATTTTTGGATTTTTCCGTCCTACAGGTAGTAAGAATGTATACCAATCAAGGGTTCATCCATGCCCGCAATGGAGGGATGCGGCGAGGATAGTCTAGCATACCCGAATAAAAATAACCCTGAAAACTTTTATGGATCGTCGGAAATGTAAATACAGTATACAGCTGGATCCTATTTCTCATATGCTCAGTATCATAAATTGATACAGCAAAACCTGTTTAAAGCGGAATTACACAGTACCGAATATATTTTCCGTTTTGAAGAGGGTTTTTTCAACATAAAAAATCGCTTCGTTTCGAAGATTTTTTTTCTTTTTAGACAGGTTTCCGTTTTGAACAGGTTTTACTGTATTTATATTTCTGAAAATGACAGTTTTAGTCATGCAAAATCGCATCAAAAGAAGATATACACCATTGTATATCCAGTATTAAATCAAAATTTGTCAGGACCCTCAACTCTTGCAATAGGTCGAACCACGTATCAAAACTTTATTGACTTTTTATCTGGAAATCGATACGACCCAAAGGCTAAGTTTAAATTGAAACCGGTGATGTATGCCCTAAAGTATCAGAAGTGACGTGTGAGAATTTAATCCGATTCGAGACGACGTTATCAGATGATAACTCTTATATCTAAAATATAAACAAATTTCCAATAATCGAAATTTGTACATACAGTACAGCCGAATGTTTTGTTAATTTATTGACAAGAGTATTAAACGAATTTCTAAAATATTCGATAATATTAAAAGCACTTTAAATTCCAAACACGTTAATTTATTTGAGCAAGTGACAAGTGTTTGTAGAAGTAATGAAAGTACTTAAAATTGCGATGAGAATTTGCATAAAATATGCTCGGTATTTGTAGATTGTTTTCTTTTTTACTCTATTTCAGATAATCTTACTTTTTCGCCTGTTATGTATATAACACGGGAAAGTATTATATTTGTACGATCGTATAGGGAAACGCGACACAAGGGCGATCAGCCAAAGAGGGAATGCCTCCCGGGAAATCTTTAGAAAAGAATAGAAAACTGGGCCCTAATTAGGTGTTATTGACGTTAAAAAACCCGAAAAACTCTTCGTGGCCGTCCCAGGCCACGAGGAGTTTTTGGATGAGAACCCATGCCAACTACCGGGTCCTGGGTTCGCGCTGTAACACGTTATAGATTCATGGGGCTCCAGGCAAATTTGACTTATGGGCCCCACGTACAGTGTTGACTTTAAATATTTTCATTCGGGAAATTTTGGGGGAATTCCCTGGTATCCCCATTCGTTCTTTTTAACGCGACCTCTGTGACATTACATTCTGCGCCTGCACTACACCGGTAATATATTCTTCAGATATGGCCCAAATTTAAATTTCGATGTTCTTATATGTAATGAGTTTATAAAAGACTGGTTTGAGGCCCCTGTTGGAAGGCCCAGGGCAATTTCATTTTTTGCCTATAAGATGTGCGAGTGAAAACCAGTGCAATTTCAGTCTTGGTCTTGTAAGAGTTGTGGCCATAAGCAGCGAATTTGTGCATGGGGAAAATCCCATGAATTATTTAATTATAAATTCGGTTTTTATTGTTTTATGGCTTATATTTTTCTTTCTAATAGTTTTTATGGGTAACTCGAAATGCACTTGCCGAATAATTAATAAAAAATTTTTGTAGAAAGGTTTATCGGTCGTTTCATCTATCTATCCAAACACTTGAACACCGTAGCCCACCAGTGGCGGAGTGGATAATACCACGAACATTAGTTGTCGCGTGTTTGCGTCTCTCCAACAGGCTGGCTACCTAAGGTTTTTCGGGCTTTCTTCACGTTTGTAACACCTGAATAGGGACCAGTTTCCTATAAAATGATCTCCCGGGAGGCATTCCCCTCGGCACATCGTCCACGTTACGCGTGGCAAACTAAACCAACTTGAACATCGGAGAAGAAATTAGAATAAAAAAAGAATATTTTCGGGTATAATTCTTAAACAATTTTGTTTTTAATTGTCCTATTGGTTTAACTCAACTTTTTGTACAGTCTGCAACTGAAGAGGGGTCTAGACCCAAAAGGCATCTTGCAGAATGAATATCTGAAAGATTTGATTTGTCATTCTAAATGAAGTGCCTTCCTGTATGATAAGTCCTTGAGTCGTCAATGTACTATATAGTTTAAAGGATAGTGCTAGACACGTGAAGAAAATTCGAAAAATCCCAATAGACCGGACGTTGATCAGGCGTGAACACAGATCCTATTAACAATATTCGGGAATTTTATTCACTGCCATTGATGAGAGTTAATCTTTCGAATAACTTGTAATGTATATTAGAAATTCTCGTTCTCACCGTTGAAAAACTTGAGCATGAGAATTGATATCTACGGATAGACAATTTTTTAACATCTTCAAATTTTTGAATATTTTTTCCATTAAAGTAACTTTATAACGGTTGGAATAAATGGAAATTTTAGTGTATAAGGTTAGGGTATATGATAGACTGATGAAAGCATGGATTTCTGCAGAGGATGGTAAACAGGGCACTTACTCCCTGGTTTGTTTGTTTATTAAGTTACGGCAACGCAACACTTGGGCGATCTGCCTAGAGGCATGCTTTCCGGGAGGTCTTTTTAAGGGTAACTGGCCCCTATATAGGCGTTACAAACGAGAAAACCAGGAAAACTCCACGTGGCCAGCCCGTCCTAGGCGAGGCGCGAACCCACGACCGAACTCCCGGTGTTCAGGGAACGGAACCGCTTGGTTACTAGTGGGCCCTTATTCCCTGGAATCGATAAAAAAAATTCTACAAATTATAATCGTATAAGTGATTGAAATATGTAACTTTATACCCCCGACTATGGGACACTTTGATGCAGTACTGTTCTGTACAATAATCTACTATAAAAATCCCCGAAACTTAAATTATTAAATAAAAATTTATTGATGTATTTATTTGTTTCCAAGCTTTCCCCCTGAAAAGTTTTTTGCGGATGCCCATGGATAAGAGCATCCCATCCAAATTGCCGTAATTTGTATCGGACAGACAAAGAAACGTACGATTGGCATTGTCTCGGTGAAAAATAGATTGGTCTGACTTGCAATACGATCGAATGCGGTGTACGAGGAAGGAGAATACCAGTGGCGTGCCGTCATTGGAAGCGATGGAAGCGCCGATTCCACCTTCCAATGACCTTCCCTTGTATTTCATAAAATATAAATTTTCATATTTTAACGTACTTTGCATTAATTAAAATTAATATTTTATTATAACCGCATTATGTATCTTTTACAAATATCTATACTACATGTGAAAAAAACGATAAGATTGCTATTGTATATTCGAATAATTCGGTAGCGGAAGGAGTGTCGAAACCGGGTCAGTTTCCAATCAGCCAGATTATATAGGCATTGTCACATGCGGTTTACAGAGCACCAACCTCACCCGGTTTAGCTGGTAGAAGCGACACACGCATAAAGAGTCCTACTTTATATCCCGGAGCGGTTGTGGGCTGTTAGCCGCCTGCTAGATATTCGGCCACCCTCGCCCGATTATGTGAATCGTGAGCAGACTAGATCAACGGCGGACAACCCCCGGCCCGCGGGCCAGCTACGGATGGCGAAAAGTTTCTATCCGGCCCGCGAGATCTTTAATAGATTATTAAATTGGAAAAATAACTAATTAATAGTTATTTTTCCAATTCTTTGTAATTTTCGAAAACGATAAGAGAAATAAATGTAGTAATTAACTTTTTATTTATTTATTTCATATTTGAAGACTAAAAAAATTACGAGTCACAAGAAAGCGTCAATTAACTACTACGGCCCGCGGAAAAAAAACGTAAAATTTATTCTGGCCCACGTTATAAAAAAGGTTGCCCACCGTAGACTAGATTTATAGCTTAACCCAACCGATAGGAATTTACTGGCATGTTTTTATGATAGTTCTGTATAGTTGACAGGAGTTTTAAAAAAAATCCATTAAAATATTTGATACATTTATTCCGCGTTTATTCCGCTCTCCCATCTTATATTACTTACGGATTTCAATGTTAAACCGGTGATATTACGATTTCGTATGTCCCATCTGTAAGGGGATGCAGAAAAAACGTGTACAATTCTAGTACAGTGATAAAAAATTAACTGTTACTTTGGTTGCATCGTTTACAACCAAATTTAATGAATGAGACGTACAATGGTACAAAAAAGCTCTAGAATTTATTTTCCTTAAATTTACGATTTATGTATCGGTTGTCAAAAATTTCTTTCCACTTCTTTCCCGAGACTACAGATATTCGAGTACAAAGTAACCGGTTTCGACTTATTTCTATTTAAGAAGTAGTTAAATAATTAAGCGATTAGGGAATTAGAAACATAAATAAAACCCCGATGAAAGAGCCGAAATTTTACTTAAGCAGAAGCTTAACCGAACCAATCTCTTGCCGAGTACAGTTGGGTCTGATCTCTTCGTAATATTAGATGTAATAAAGACAGAAATTTCTCCAGTTCAATGAGAGTGACCGAAAAGTTGTAAATTTTGGAAATTTCCGTGAACACTCGGTCCTAAAACGAATTAGTTAGAAAACGAACGACGGACAATCTGTTAAGTTTAACGTATTTAGATTTTTACAGCTATGGTGAGAAACGTTTAAAATCTACAACAACCCCGTCGCGTCCTTTGATATATATTGAATACTAGTGACGCGACAAAAGAGGCATTTGACATTGACCGGTATCGGCACCCTCGGGATTTGGCACGGACACACCTACCTGGACCGTCTCTGATTCCATTCATTAGCCACTCATAGGGAGCTACAGTATTTCACTAAGTGGATTGTTTTAAGATTTAAAAAGTAAAGAATATTTTGTTATTTTTATGTACGTTTCTTCACAAAGTTATATTTAATTATAAGTTTCATTAAAAGTATATTCGTACAATTGAAAAATTTTTTGTACTAGGTATGTGTATTCGTCACACATTTTGTTTTACCAAGTAAGTTTTTCTGATAATTTTAATTTTAGCCCTTATATCGTGGCTAGTGATTCAAAAATTTATTTTAAAAAAGTTTTGGCTCGAGACCGTATAATGAAAAAGAAAACATTATTAAAAGAGAAAGACCGATGCCTAAATTAAATATAAATACGTCGACAAAAAATTTCGACATTTTGACGATAAAATTTATGACGAATGACGATTCTTTCGTAGAAGTGAAGCAATTTGGAAATCAAAGAGGAATAGAATTTAACATTGGTAGACAATATAAAATAAATATTGAAAATTATAACGAGATAATTACGATTAATAGATATATGTAAATTAATAGATGTTATATGTTTTTTCTCAAAGCGAGAATTGGCATTTAGAGGGCGTAGGGAATTTATTGAATCTAATAACGGAGGTAATTATATTGAACTTTTTTATTTATTAAGTACGTCGTATAATCTATTAAAAATACATTTAAAGAAGTATACGGTTTTTACTGGCTTATCGAACAAACGAATACGAACGGGCCCTGACGAGCGGCCGGATGGCCGAGCGGTCAAGGTTAACAGCCTGCCGCCCTGGGGGACCCGGTATCGAATCCGGACGGGTCGAAAAATCCCCAGGAATTTTTCGGGGGGTGGTTCTTCCGGATATGTCGGTCCCCGTCCCTTACCACCCGGTCGCCCCATTGTGGGCCTGGCCGAACCCATAATGGGCTTGCTATAAGAGGCCCTCTTAGTGCCCACTGGGTGAAAAGAGTTACAAAAAAAAAAAAAAAAAAACGGGCCCTGACGCGCAATTAATTGCTTGCCCCTGAAAGTCGGCTTCTTACAGAAACACAACTTCCCTATCATCAAATGTCACGGCACGCCACTGGAGAATACAACACTATTCATTAAAAATTCCTCCACCATCTGACGAATGTTTAAAATTAGGCATGGAAACAATATATTACAATAATAAATCAAATCAATAGATACGAGGCAAGGCTGTACATCAACGTCGCCGTAGTAGTACTCGTCGGTGTCACTTTCATAAAAGTTGTTTACTTGATTTAGTATACACTAAATTATTAAAATAATCAGAATATTTGCATCAAATACTTTAGGTTAGGTTTATAATAAAGGCAAATTATTATTATTATTTTGTTTTGTTGTTAATTTTGGAAAGTGTTGGGTGAAAAGCCCTTTTTGACTTATGAAAAATTAATTGAAAATGTTTCGTTTTTTGCGAAATTTAATATTTTTCACACGCTTGATTATCTCTTGTTACTTACCAGTGGTAGAGTGAATACATTCACTAAACACCGAGAGGGGTTGGTCGTGGGTTCGCACCTCTGGCCACGTGAAGTTTTCCGGGTTTTCTTCAAGTTTAAACCACGTCAATAGGGTCGGTTTTTCATAGAAAGTCCTCCCGAGGAATCTCCCTCGTCAGATCGCCCGCGTGTCGCGTTGACGTAACTTAATAAAAATTATAAAAAATTAATTCTTCATTTAAATATAGATTAAATTGATAAAAGTTTAACTTATTGTACGGAAAATATTGTTTGGTTTCAAAGCTTTCTCGCTAATACAAAATGAAAAATTATTTTATTCGATGTTTCTATTCGCCCGTACACGTTTACGTCAATTTGATGTCATCTCATTATTTTTACATGGAGAAAATCTAAAAATGACGTCAAATTGACGTAAGGGTAAGGTTATCAACCGCATCGTTTAATTGAAAATTTGATGATCCGAGGAAACTTTACTTGCAATTAATTTCCTACGAGAATAAAATTATACATTTAATGCAAATAATATATTATATATATATATATATATATATATATAGTAGAGAGAGAGAGAGAGAGAGTAAAGTCTATGTATGAGCCAGGGTCGGATTTAGGGGGATGAGCAGCTGTACCACCTCTCGCTATTGATGGGCTCTGTTAAAATATATTGATATGATAAACACAAATTACGTATAAATTTATTATATAAAGTTTTATATACGGTTGTGAATGGGAGAAATACAGTTGTTTATTGTTCGTTATTATTATTTTGTATTCCTTATTTGTGATTTAATTTATGCATACAAATGAATGATTTTTTCTTCTATGTTTTCTCTATAACAACAACTGTAAACCTACTTTTCATCCCTTTCTGTATATAATATATTTAATAAATTAAAAATATATAACATTAACAATTATTTAATACTTCAGTATCTACATTAAAAATTACTTATATGAGGTATCTTTTACAGATGTTTGTCTTGTTCCTATACCTCAAATAATTATTCTGTATCGAAGTTTGTGTTTTAGTAATAATAAACCGTTCTATTATATAATTTATTTATATATTTCAACTTTCAGTCCTATAGACAAACTACTATAACGTAAGACTTTTTATAATCTAAGAAATTCTTGCTTCAATTAGAACAAAAGAGGTCAAAGAAGAGAGAAAAAACAACGATTTTTATCCATTAGTCCTCTCGAGTTTTTGTTTTACACTATCCAATTTTCTCTGAATTACAGCTTTAAAAAATCCTTACGTTTTATAAAATACTTTTAAACCACATTGTTTGACTCTTTAAAAATTATTTTTTTTATCTTAAAATCTTTAAAAAAATTTCCATTTAAATTATAAATGTTTACAGCTTCCTTTGAAAATACTAATGATTATTTTGTGGACTTATCACTTAGCTCTTCATGGCTCCTTTGTTCTCCCCAATTCTTTTATTCAATCTTCCCCGAAAATATTCGTCTCCAATTTCCAAACTTGTGTTATTTTTTTACACCTTACTTAAAATCTCAGCATTATTTTTATCTATAAAACAATCATATTGCACACAATCATGAAAACTGAAGTTGATCGCTTACTCTACGTCAGTGGCGTAGCGAACATAACTGGCGCCCGACACTTTATTGGCGCCCCTCTCCCTCTCCAGAAACACATATAGTTTGTCTTGGAGATCATTTGGGCGCCCCCCCTGCGAGTGGCGCCCGGTGCATGATACACCCCCTCGCTACGCCACTGCTCTACGTATGAGATATGCTCCTTGACTAACTTCCATAGTTTCACTGACGTAATATTGTTTATGCATGTGTAGGGTTTATATATTTAACTCTTGTTACATTCATACGTCACCTTACCGTTACTTAACAACTGCTTTTGTAACTTATCTATTATACTGGAACAACTTCCACGTTAAAACTCTTAAATATTTTTTTCAATTTATCATACATATCATTTACGTACGGAAACTAAATATATTTATTTATTCTCTTCACTTTATTTCCATTGTCGTCCGTCTGTTTGTCCGTCTTTCGTTAATTCCGAGAACGGAGTTAGATAGATGACCGGCACGACTCGATTGTTATCAGGAGAAGTATGTTGTACGGGGGCAAGACAACACCATAGAAAGATTAGGAGCCGGAGACCCCGATTAACTATATACGAAGTCACGCGAATTTCCGGTCCAGACCGGAAGTACTGTACCTCTAAGCTTTTCATATCTGGTCTCGATTTTTATGTATCTAACTCCGTTCTCAAGATTAACAGACAGACATTACGGTGTCTATTTTTGATACTCAAGCTTGATTTACATAGGCTATAAGTTAAATAATTTCATCTTAAATAAATAAAGTACGATATTTTAAAATTTATTATTATTTTGTAAGATGGAAAGGCCACTTAGGCCCTATACTGTACCGGTTACGGCGAGAGTTGCCAGACATCTTTTACCAGTAACGTACCGGGTTTAGCAGTGGTAATGGAGAAATTTTCATATAAATATAGACTCATTCTTATCACACCGTAGAAAAACTATAATTTACCGTTAAATATTTAAAATTCTGGTGTAGAGTGAATGTTGAAGAGTGGGAAATTCTGGCGATAAATGTTTAGATTAAGGCAAAGTCTATGAACCCCTCTAAAGATTTCTGGATCCGCTATTGATTGCCACTGTTGATACTCATTAAATTGACATAATAAACACATAAAAATTTGTCTAGAAATGTAAAAACCTATCTAAAACGGAAGAATTCTTGGTAAAGAATCGATTTTCTGCGTTAAAAGGAACCTGTTCTAACCGGAAAAAAAATATTCGGTGCCGCGCTAACCGGCTTAAACAGGTTTTACTGTATATAATGACGTATTTGACGAGCCGCAGAAGAAATAAAAGGGAAATGAATGTAATTATCTTAATATAAAATGTAATAAACGTTCGCCAACGTTAGGGAAATTCATGTACGAAGGTAGATCGATTGTATTCCTTGCATCGAAGTTCAAGTAACCCCAGGTAACGATATAAAGTTGATCTCCCCAGGTATCAACCGCTGTTACCATAGCAACCGCGATTGGAATTATGACGTTGATACAATATAAGATTATTTATATATAAATAAATAAATAAATAAAAATAAAAGAGGAACAAAAACAAACACATAAAACATTTCCCTGTACTTATATGACTCATTAAATAATACAAAATTAATCCGGTAGATGTCAGGATTTTGTAATACGTAATTTTTTTCCATTAATTTGCTTCGTTAATAAATACGATTTAATTTACAGTTTGAATTAAAGGCCACACCTCTCGTACATTAATTATATTCCGCGAGGAATCACGTGGATCGATTTTCGGAACGGTGACGTAGGCGGTCATGTGACCGTACTGGTGAAAGCTAGTGTGTGCCGAGAGCGTAGAATGGATCATTGTTATCGTTGTCTGTATCGAAGAAATGTCTTAATAGATTTTATAATGTCACGGGTAAGGCTGTTTATATATTTATTTAAATATATTTTATTAAAAAATCATTTTTAAAAAAAGAGTCAACGTTTCTGATTCGTTATCTCCGTGTGACGTCATTTCGCTTATGAAATTAATGATTCGTTGTTTAAATAGTCGACACTTTTTCAAATTTCGTTCGACATTTTTCAATTATTATATTATTTTTATCGTGTTTTAATTTAATTTATTTAATTTTTAAATATGCCAAAGTGTATTTTACATTTTTAAATATTTAACTTAAACTTAATCAAATTTCAAAATATTTTATATTGATTTTTTGGATAATTCGGCTAAACGAAAAGAAATTCCATTTATTTTTTTATTTTTTATTTAAATAAAAAAAATTAATTAATTCCTGAAATATTCTTAATTATAATTTTAAAAAAATTACATTTGGTTAATTGTAATAATTGAATTTTCATTTAATAGATTTATTTATATTAATGAAACCACTTTTTGATATCATTTATGTAATAATCAATATATACGTAATTTATTTGTCCATTAAAGACGTATTAATCCCAACCGAAGGGTTAAATCGTCCATTAATCTTTGACATTTTGTTAGAATGGTAAACACTTTTAAAAGATTAAATTTAATAAGCCATAATGTAAAATATCTTAATTATTGTGTATTGTCTTTATAGACAAAATGACCGGGGAAGAACTTCAATTAAAAACTGTATCGAGCGAGACCTCGCCCAATCTTGGTTCGCCTGATGATATCATGTGGACTTTAATATCCACCAGCGAACTAAAGACGAACCAGATGTCAACATGGATACCAGCCAAACGTATAATGACATTCATGGGCATGGTATCCGCCCTGTGTACCATTATTGTAATAGCAATCGTCATAGTGGCGGCACTCTTCTTGCAGCAATCCTCTAAGCCGACATCCGGCATTGTTTACATCATACCAATACCCGAAAAACTTCATAACAAACCTCAAACTGTTATCATAAGAAGGAAAAACGTGCAAAGTTTGAAGAAACAGATAGCCGAAATGGCCATAGCCTTAAAGACGTATTATGATAAACAGAACACTTCAGAAGTGAGATCGTGCAATTTTGCAATGGCTCCAACCCACGATGGTTTGTGCCGCTTCCCACTGGAGTTAATTAACAAGAATTGCACTATTAATAATTTATTCGGATACGATACTGGAAATCCTTGTGTTGCCTTAATTTTTCACGTGCAACCCAAATGGCAACCGATATCTTACGATCTAGAAGTGCCAGACACCAGTCTAGACGGTGATTACGATCCCATGTTGGTGTATCTTACATGTAATACTGATTTTAATTATGGGATGAAGATGGATTATTCACCTTTTCATGGTTTTCCACGTCACTTTTTCCCACCTTCTGCTCGCGATTCCTACTTACCACCGTTAGTTATGGTCCAGTTTATTGGGGTCCCCATAAATGTCGAAATGGATATTAAATGTCGTTTGTGGGCCAAAAATATCGATCGCGTAAGTCATCAATATCCTGTATTTGTCGAAACGGCTTTTAACTTATTAATAAAATAATAATTATTATTATTTTCGTGATTATTTTAAATAATAGTTTAAAATTCACTAATTCTCCATATATAAATATATGCACGGTTGTAACGAATGAGAAAAAAATGGTTCTGAAAAATGTTTTCACAATTCTTAAATAAATAATTAAATGAATAGTAAATTTATAATACTTTTTATTATAAAATTCTACTAAATTTAGCCTAAATTGTTACCTTTATTAAAGGCTTTTACAGAAATAACTATGATCAATGAGCAATTACCACAAGCGTAAATCCAGGATGCCTCTTAAATCTGAATCCATAAGAAAAATAATTCCTGTATTTTAGTTTTAAACTTAAGTAAACATCTTTTAACTTTTTTAAAATGAAATCCGAGAGTTATAGCCCAAGAGCTGAAGTAAGAACTGATGAAATAAGGTAACTCGATGCTTGGGAGAACTGCAAAAGGGGGATGCCTCCGAGAAGGATTTTATAAGAAACTGGCTCATAATTGCACGAGTAGGAAATTTCGAAACCTCCAGGCGTGGGTTCGCACCCGATTAACAGGCACGAACTCCCGACTAACAAGGTTTTATCCACTCGGCTTCGGGATATTTAAGAGGGAAACACGTATATTCAAATACGTGTTGTCCTCTTAAACATTCGTAGATGAATAATACGATGGAATTATATGTTTAATGGCTATGGTTTTACAAATTTAATAAAGTGACAGTAAAATATTTATCATTTATTTCTCTGTAGATCCAGGCATCTTATATAAAGCACACATTAAATAAAGATAACAAGACCTAAATTTAGATCAAGATTTCTGGATGTTTATCTTGATCTTCGTCTACGTTAAGAACTTTGTTTGTTGGATTAATATATAATTTACATGCATTATTTATAAGTTATAATTCCTTGCTCGTCTTCTATATTTGCATTATATTAATTTTTAATTCAAATATTTTTATTGAAATTGAAAAAAAACAATATTAAGTTAGCGATTATAAATTTTATATTTCTGAGTAATCTATATTTAATAACTGGACGTGAGCCAAATTAAAATGTAATTATATTCCGTTCTCTCTTGTTACATTTGCTTAAATTTTAAACATATTTAATTAAACTACAAGTTAATGTGCAATTCAGTTTAGGCAACATAATTTTAGCCTGACTTTTATGGGCATAGAAAGTGCAGCTCTGTGAATATTAACGAATTTATGTTTATTATTTTCTCTACTTACCCTTCACAGATTAAATTTTCTAGATTAAAATTACAGGACATTATTTTCTATCTTTATAATATAATAGCTGCGTGTGCCTGGAGTTGCTCGGGTTTTTTAAGGAAGTAGACGTGGGCAAAAAATGGCAATTGCCTGGGGCCTTTACCGATAAGGACCCCAAACTAATCTTTTATAAGAAAATATTTCCCTAAAGGAAAATGTCTCGGGTCAACACTGTATGTGGAGCCTTCTAATTCAAATTTGCCTGGGCTCCCACGAAGTTATAATGCACCGCTGGAAGCGGAGGATTGGTGAAGTTGGATTGGGAGAGGATGATAAAAAACAGTAACTAAAATTTACGTTTATTGACCCGAGTGTTTACAATAATAAAACTGCAGAACACTAAAACTGCTCGGGCTTCAGTGAAGTGGGAGTGGGACCACAGTATTTTTATAGAGTTCTATACGTTTAACGTATAGAACCCTTTATCTAACATGCGTACAGATGAACCCTTTAGACTATTAAAGCGGAAACTTATTTTAAAATTTTATATACCGGTAATTTAATTGTTAATTTGCTTTAAAATTTACGTGATATTGTCTAGAAAATGTTATGGATGAAATTTTAATCTCGCGGACAAATTAACTTATATGATATTGCATTTAGACTAATTAATTGTATACTTAATACACCAAAAACTCAATATTTTGATTATTTTAATGTTTTATTTTTTAAATTTCCTTCTATTGATTCAGAAATTAATATTATTTTCCTTTTTATATTGGTTTAACTGACGTGTCGACATTTAATGGACAGTGTTAGATCGATGAGATTGACTTGTTTGACTGATAATATCTAATAAAAATAGAACTTTATTTAAACAGGGCGGAAGAAGGGAAAAAAACACAAATATTTTCCTTAAATATCAAATTTTAATTTCAATTAATAAATTTTAAATCGAAATTATTATAAGAAATGCTGAAGACACACGAACTTTACCCTATTCTGCGTGCTGCTGAAGTGAAAATACGTTGAATGTAATTAATTAAATTTTATAATTAAAAATTTTTAAAACTCTGTACAGATTACAATTCAGCTTAATTAAATGGAAAAAAAATTAATTAAATATGTATAAAATAATTAGCCATTCTCCAATTTCTTAATTAAAGATAATACAAATTTACCGTTTGCAAGTATTAAATAATATAAACGAACCTATAATTATTTATTTGCTAAATAATATTCGAAATGAAATGCATTATATAATGATCTTTGTGCGAATGTTTATTAATAAAATAATAATAATTAATAGTGTTTTCGTCAAACCACTGAACAACGGCCACTGACGGAAACATAAAAGAATGTCCGTTGTATGAAGGTTATTTTTGTAATGGCCACCGTTTACAGGTTACCGTTATTGGAGGTTCGGCTATATACGATTCGAGAACTTTCAATAACGGTCAACTCTAAACTGCGGCCACTTTTAGAGAACGTTGAATAAAAATTCGTACAGAAAATAACCTCCAAACAACGGCCATTTTATGTTTTCATCAGTAGCCAAGCCATTGTTAAAAGGTTGACTGTATATATTTATTTATTTACTTAAGAAGTTAAGCATCTTCCATGTGAATAATAGAAATGTTTTCATGAAAACACTTCTATTATTAATTATTATTGTAATGAATTAATGATTTAACGACAGTTTATGATTAAATATTCCGATTTTGCACGTTTTCGCTTGAATAAAATAAACTACGAATCATTACTATAAATAATTAGTCTCCAGTTTATATATGGAGTATATTGAATCCTTTTATAATTTTTCATAATTTTATTAATAGATCTGAGCACACTATAGATTTATTATTAATACTTTCCTCTGTTATATAACAGCCGGGAAAGTATGGCAATTGCTCAAAACACGGTCCCCCTCTCAAGAATTTTTGAACTCGGGGGACCTTCAAACGTCGAGAAATGCTAAAACATTTGGGGTTTTTTTCTGTATGTATGGGTGTTAGTGTGTGTATATATGTGAGGCGCACGATTTTTTCATCCAATTTGAAGGTTAATAATTCCCTTGCCTTTTGTCGAAAATTTCCGAAATTTTGTATGAAGGTTTGTTTATTAAGGAGAAATATTTCTAGTAAATTTCAAGAAAATCGCACCATTTTTTCGGGAAATATAATTCCCAACCCTTCAATATCTCCCGAACAATCTGAAGATTTAAAGGTATGGTTGTATGAAAACAGATAAAGAATGCCGATATGGGAGGAGGTTGTTAGTTCTGGGGATTTTCTGGGGCGAGTTTTATCCGTTCTATTTCTGAGTGATCCCTGAAAAGTCTAGCAAAAACGTTACATTACATCTTGTTTGTCATTTTTTAACGTATTTTAAGGGAGCAAAAGGAATTTTTTAGTTAACTTCAACCTTACTTCGAGCTTCTATCTTATCGCATTAAATCACAGAAAAGCACAGAATCGATACATCGATAGAAAAAATCTTTCTTTAAAACGAATCTTTTAAAAGAAAAATATGCTTTTATTTATTCAATTGCGTCAAAATCCACAAAACTGGTCAAAGACGAGAATTTTATTAATATCTCCGCTTCACGAATCACCAAGTATTACTCACATTTTCGAGGAAATCAAGTCATCATTGACGCTATAAACGCTGGATGAGTTTATTACTTTTACACTGTTAAAAATTGCTTCTCTTATTCCGTACGGCAGGATGATCGTTAGAAGCTATTACCGTTGCTATGGCGACAGCCTCTCTCCAGCTTTATAATTCCGAGTAAACACGATTGTAAAAAATTACTATGGGAGTTGCAGATTATTTAATAATAGTAAATGTATTGCTAGATTGAAGGAGAATTATAAATTTATTTAACTAATAAAAAAAAACGGAGCTTGTTTGCTCCGGTCCTCAGGCATGAATTCTCTTATTTAATTGCTTAAAAGTTATTAAAAATGGCAGAAAAATCCGGAAACACGTCGTTAGTATTAAAAATATACAAAAAAGATATGCTGCAGTAACTCTAAAGAAGAAAAAGCCCATCTTTTTTTTAAAGATTTTAATAGCTCATTAATTGAAGCGGCCTCTTTTAACATTTCTCTAATGGAATATTGGTAAAACTTTTTTGAAATTTGATGCCAAAATTATAATATTTATCGTAATTTTCCCAAAATTTTATAAAATAATCTTTTAAATTTCCTCTTATTTTCTTCGAGATATTCAATTGATGCGCGTAAGTAAATTAATAAAGTATTTACATTAGTCTTTTTAATAATTAAAAGGGGTTTATTCCTTATTAATAGTTATCGGCTTTTCAACGTTCGTGAAATAATTAACTCCTGTGCCTTTTGTTAAACATTTCTGAAATTTTCCAGTGTATTAGGTGTATTGATGTTAAATTTTGGTGGTTAAAGGCATAGGAGTGGAGAGAGTGTCACGTGTCGTATCTGGAGTGGGATCGGACTTTACTCCTTATTAGCTTGATTTAATTAAGTTGCCTAGGGGAAATGCCTTCCGGGAAGTTTTTTAAGGGTAACTGGTCCCTATTTGGGCGTTACAGACGTGGAGAAAACCCGGAAAACTCCAAATGGCCAGCCCGTTCTGGTAAGGCACGAACCCACGACCGAGCTTCCAGTGTTCAGGGAACAGAACCGCTTGACCACTGGTGGACCCTCGTTATTAGCATTTACATTGTTTTGTACAATTCATCTCTACCTTGAGAATTAAGCTTTTTGTCATTTTATGTTAATTAATAATATAAAAAGTTTTTAAAATAAAATCTCTTAACAGATGGCGTCACGCACAATTTTAACTTATTTTGCCGGGAAAGTTACATAACTCGTTGCTGGATATTTTTTTAAGATTTTGATACTATAAAATTCCATATTTTTGTATACAATTTCAATGAACTACAGGATGGCCAAACTGTGCCTACCGCTCTGGGGATCCCAGGATCGAATCTGGACGGATCGAAACACTCCGGGAATTTTTCGGGAGTGGTCTATCCAGATATTTCGGGCTCCGTCTCTCACCGTCATTGTGGGTGATTGCCAAACCCATAATGGGTTGCTAAAAAAAGAGGCCCTCTTAGTGCCCATAGTGGTAGAAAGGCTTTTTAAAAAAGTCTGTTTCGATGTAGCTTTATATAATTCAAACTTTATTCATAAAAACAGAATCTTAACTTATGTTAATTGAGCTACGAGAAATGAAGATTTGATTTACATCTGTCTTAACAACGGGTTTCTAAAACCCAATTAGATCATAAAAGCGGGTATTTACTGTATTTAAGTTATTTCTGGTATCGATATTAGCTTATTTGGTTACGGCAACGCGACACGTGGGCGATCTGTCAAGAAGGATGCCTCCCGGAGGTCTTTTTATGGAAACCGGTCCCTACTTAGGTGTTAAAAACCTGAAGAAAACCCGAAAAACTTCAGGTGTCTAACTAGCTGTCGGTACTATCAGCACTCGGTGGTTTTATCTACTGGCCCACTGATGGGTACCGTAAGCATAATCTTAACTCTTTCGAAGCTCGGTTTGCCTGTGACGTCACTACTTCGTTCCTGGAAGCTTCTCCCGTTTCCTTTCCCACTCCGGAAGAATTTTTGCACTGCATAAAAGCACAATAAACACTTTTGCCACGGTATCTTTTACCGTTCCCAATTTTACGATTGGTGTAAACTTTCTATTACACTGTACGAAATGTCCTAATTTATTTATTTTTTTATCTATATCTGTTTATATTACGCACTTAAAACTTTTATTTCCAAGAACATAACCCCAATTTATAACTCTGAACTTATTGCAAATAAAAGGACTCGCTTTACGATGGTTCACGTAACCACTGTTAATCAGTAATCCATTAGATCGTAAAGCGAAATCTGTTGTATCTTTGACAAATGTCTTTTATTTTATTTTTTTTTCTTTCTATTTAAGTATTTTCGTCTCTTTATGGATCATTAAGGAACAAATGCATAATCCTTATAGTTACGTCAGGCCCATGTAGTACGAACCCGCGATGGGTATGATTAAAAAACAGGCCCTCTTAGAGCGTACAGACACTAAAATGGCATTTTTTATGCAGTAAAGTATTTTATATCTGTAATTAATCACGCACTACAGATAGGATGACTTTATCCACTCCGTTACTGGAAGATACTTATTGGGCTGGAATTTGAAAAAATTATAGATCTATAAATTCCCATTGTCGTCTTGTCTGTTTGTCTGTCCTTCCTTAATCTCGAGAATGTAGTTAGATATATGAAAGTCGAGATCAAATATGGAAAGATTAAGAGTAGGAGACCCAGATTATTGCCGCAGTAGTTTAGTGAATTATATTATATTCACTTAATTACTATATATTTTTTAAAATTATATATTTTCTTTTTTTGTAAGAATTATATTTAGTTTATTATTTTCTTCAATCTTTTTGCCAATAGATGGTTCTACGTGTAAAGCCAACAGATTAAATGTAGACAGAAATTAATTGATAAATAGAAATCCAATGGATATTTTGGGGTTGTATTACGAAATTATCCAAGTTAGAGCTGCGTGAACATAACTGCCGAGTTTCGTAGCAATTGGTCGAACGGTCTAGGAGTACATAGAGAACAAACAAACAAACATTCTCATTTATATATATATATAGAAGATAGTAAGAGATGAGAATATGAGATGAATCTATGAAAATAAGAAATACGAGTTCCCATTTCGTTATGATAGACCAGCGGTTCCCAACCTTTTTTGGACCAGGGACCACTTTGATGTCATTGTTGCTAGCAGGTACCATAAGGTTTAAAAAAAATAAACTGTGTCAATCTAAAAATAAACTTTAATCAAAACTTAACATAAGTAATCGTTAAACTCAAGAGTAACATGCTTTAACAGTACTATTATAATAGAAAACATATCATTTTTAGTAAAAATTAAATTCAATTTGTATCAATGTGGGAATAATAACTCAAAATTAATAAAAGTTTTAAATCT
This sequence comes from Centruroides vittatus, assembly GCF_030686945.1. Classification (NCBI taxonomy): domain Eukaryota; kingdom Metazoa; phylum Arthropoda; class Arachnida; order Scorpiones; family Buthidae; genus Centruroides; species Centruroides vittatus. The sequence goes on from NW_027120796.1 coordinate 718,113, forward strand.
TTCGCGGACCATATTTTAGCTCTTGCGGACCACTGGTGGTCCGCGGACCAGTGGTTGGGAACCACTGTGATAGACCAAAAATATATATATATATATACGAATAAAATGAATGAAGCAAATAAAAATTTTATTAAAAATAATTTAATAAAGTATTTTTATTTATTTATTTATTTAATAGGCATACTGGATACACTCCTTGATGCGGGGAGAAATACCATCTCCCAAAATAACAAAACGCTTAAATACAATGAGCGTAACACAAACAAAATTATACAATAATAAATTATATAAATAATATATTTAAATTAAGTTAATTATTACATTTTAATCTTAAACCTTAATTAAAGTTTAGGAGCATCTGTCAATAAAATACAAAATACTAATAAATAAAAATAAGCAAATCGCTTACCTATAAAAAAAAAAAAGAAATACCGGCAACTTAATAACGAAGACACGGCACTGACAGATGCTCCCAAACAACACCAGCAACAAGACTAATAATCAATTTGGCAGATCTCCCTTACCGAATAATTTTATTCATCAATAATCTAGCATGAGTACTCTTATTAATGTATTGCATTCGGAATAAACCGTTAGACGAAAAAGTAACACCCAAGTATTTGTAGTTAGAGACAACTTGAATTGGAGAACCCTTAAACCGTCATTTATTCGCCTTCGCACTCTTACCCCCCTCTTCGAAAAACAACAATCTTAGACTTATTCAAATTCAATTTCAAATCATTTTCGTCTAAATAAATAGCCAAGTTATCGATCAATCTTTGAAGCCCAACCACGGAATCAGATAAAATTACAATACCACCACCGAAAGAGTTAATAATACCGAAGAGATCGTTCAAAAATAAAGTATTTTATGAAAAAATTAACAAGTTGTGACGTCAAAAAATACTTTGTATTTGATATTTATTGTTGAATCTTAAAATTCGAAATATATAAAACAATTCAATTGCCATTTAATATTTCGAAAAGTTTTATACATATAGAATTTTTTTTTACTTTGTTTATTTATAAGATTGTTTCTTATTTCTTTAAAAAAAAATATGACCATTGAACTTATAAATCTAACTAAAATCAATTCAATTTTAAGAGAAACGTTTCCATTCGGATACTTTCGATTTCTCTCTTGAATATCAAGTATCCAACGAACAAAGAATATAGCTGGAAGGAATGAAACGTTACATTGAAACCTCTAGTAATAACAGCAAATTACCAAAGGCAAAATGAAATTACAATTGATTCTCGGGGCAAAAGAGGTTCTCTCTGCAGGTATAAGAATTATTATTATTAAAAATATAATCGATATTATTCTACAGTTATACACAAATGAGTTTTAAATTCAAAGAAGTGATTAATTTATTGATGCATTATTTGTCTCCGAGTTTTGCTCTTCCCCCCCCGGAAAATTTTCCGCCAACGCCTATGGTGGAAGTCCCAGGATTAAATCCTGACGGATCAAAATAGCCTAGAAATTTTGCGGGAGATGGTCCATACGGATACGTCATGCTCTTTTGTGGGCCTGGCCGAACCCATAATAGGGTAATGATTTAGCAAGCCCTTTTGATACCAACAGGACGAAAACAGTTTTAAAAAAAAAGCCAACAGACTCGGACAAAAGATACGAAAGTAGGTTAAGTCTACGTAGCGAGGACCCCACAAAGTTTTGTTTTGTTCTTATACGGAAACGTGACACTTGAGCGATCTGCCGAGGGGTTTTTTTTTTTGTGTGTGTGTTTTAGGCCCTTTTCCATTCTGAGAGTATTAAAAGGCCAGAGAGTGTTATGTATGGAAGAGTGTATTGTTGGTTGGTAAGGTGTCCGAATAGGGGTTCATAATGTGTCCCAAGAAGGGCTCATAAGAAAATCTAGTCCCTTGTGAGGATTCATAAATTTACGTGTATTTTGTTATGTTTTAATTTTTATTTTGCGTGTGTTTATATGTTTGTGTTAAGATGTTTACTTACCGTAAATATAGATATATCTTGCAAGAAGAAAATAAAGATAGACAGGAAAGTTTGCAAGAACTAACCAACCAGACCTAACTTGTTATTCTGAGTTACCCAAGGACACCGTGGCAAAGAAGTCAGTAGTGGGCAATCCAATGATAAGAGTTTCCAGCAATTTAGAAGAGTAATTTTGATAGAAATACTTCAACACCCCACAGGAGTATTACAGTATTGATCTTTCTGGGAGGACTTAGAGGAGAACTGGCCCCCATTCGGATAGACACGGATTTGGAGGAAACTCGGAAAAACACTACATAGCCAGCCAGAGGCAAGCTGAAAAGAGCCAGTCAGAAGGGAGAACCTCACTGTCTGGGGGATAATTATTATTAATGAGAACGGGCAAAAACATACCCATTGGGTATGTTTTTGCCCGTTTTTGCCCAATGGGTGCTGGAGACAATTATGAAATTATGTTGCTGAAGATTTTGAAAAAAAAAAAAATAAAAGAATTTCTTAGTCTCGCTTTATGACAATATTTTGGATAGAAAATTTAAATTTCATATAGTTTTATACTAAATTTAAAATTAGATAAATCAACGAAACGATGCTATTTAAAAAAATACAAAAATATATATAATTTTTTAGCAAAAATAAAAAGAAAATATTTTTTATCGAAACAAAATTGTTAAAGCTTTCAAGAAATAAAAATAAAATAAAACTTTTCTGTTTGGTATGAAATAAAAATAAAAAATTTGATTAATGCGGTACATAAAATTTGAACGTGCAGAAAATTTAACGCACCGACATTATTCATATAATTTATAACAGTGGATTTTTTCGTCCGAATAAAATTCTTTTATATTGTATTGTATCAATATTATGCTGAGTTACTTATACTAATATTCATATCGAGTTGCTTTGTGAAATTATAATGAATAATTAGATTTTGTTCCTGGTAGCACCAGCAAACGACAAGTGTATAAGTTCATCCAATTCTAACGTTACTCACACGTTAATCCCAAGTCTTTGGCTGCCTGTGCTCGAGCTTTTGATGGTGTAGGGATTGGTGCGGTTATGTTAGGAGAAGGAGATAAAACAATGGTCACAGTAACTAAAATATATGCCGAACATTTCAGTTTCATTATTTTTACAATAATTGCAAAACACAGAAAATTGCTCAGGCTTGAGTGTTAAGAGGGGTGGGCTTTGGGGATGGTTGGGCGATCTCCACAGTACTTTTTCTAGGATGTCAAAGAATATTCGTTCCAAATTTGGTGTGAATACGTTGAAAGGTGTGCGTGTGTCGTCTATTTCTTTTAATATCTCAGGCTGGAGTGAAGGTAAAGAAACGAAATTTGGTATGGTAGCTTGTGTATAAGGGGCATTGATGCTATTAAATTTTGGTTTGGTGGCGTGCGCATATTGCGACCACAGATTTTGCTTCATCTTTTACTCCCATGCCCCTTCTGTATGTAATTCGTCATCACCACTGTCTCCCCTCCCCATTTGTGCAATCATATGTACAATAAATGCCAATTAACAACAGAATATTCCAAAATAAATGAATTCTTTTCTATGAGCAAACACTCGGATGACTTTTCCTTCTCCTGTGTCAGCCTTCATCAACATCCTCTTGACACCCTCCTCCATCTCGATGTCTCGCAATAAATGCACGCCGCTTTATGAAAGATCGAGGGGATGGAGAGATAGATAGTGGTCACGTATTCGTATCTCGAGTGGGGTCGGACTTAATAAAGAGTTTTTTACTTGTTAGCATTAACAATTTTTTATAAAACTCATCTCTATCTTTAAAATTATGTCTTTTGCCATTTTATAATAATTAAAAATAAAGAAAATATTTGTAATATGATCTCATTAACAGATGGCGCCACACAGAATTTTATTTATTTATTATGATTAATAATATAAAAGTTATTTTTTAAAATAAAATCTCATAAAAATTACTCAACTAGTTGCTACATTTTTTTTCATTAGTTTTAATTTAGTGAATAAAAATTTTTAATTAATTGAATTTTGATGAACTTTGAGTAGGAAAAAATACTATTTCTTCCAATTTCTAACGTAAGAGGCCAAAACGGTAAAACTAAACTGTCTACTGGGTGCCCTGAGGTACTCCATCTGGTTCGAGTTTAAAGATTAGGGTAAAGAAATCTCTATCGAATGGTTTTTTCACGCTTTTCCAAATTATTGGGCTGCAATTTTCAAATTGCAGACATTTCCACTGTCTTTCGCCTGTCTGTCTGTTCTTCGTTAACCTCGAGAACGGAGTTAGATAGGCCCTACATGATAAAAAGATGTGGAATTTTAGCTGTTAACTAAATATTGTAAGTAAAAATTGGCATAGATCATATTGGTTGTTGTAGTGTTAAGATGATGCTTATTCTTATGTTGATATGTCTATGTAGATATAATATTGTACCCAACTGAAGAGGAATGAATGTATGCGTCCGAAATACATATTGGAGTCAATAAAACTGAAATAATAAAACAGTCACCTTAAAGTCATTTGTTGTCGTTATGATAAGTTTGGTTTTGAAGCATAATAATAGCCAATTGAATATTTAACGTAGTTATTCAAACAAGAAACATTTTTATACTACCAATAAATTGTTATAAGACGTTAAAACAAAAGAAACCATCCATTTTCTGTTCATATGGAGGAGGCAATTCTCTCTTTCTATTTCATTGTGTAAAACTAAATTTTAATCCAGTAAACCTCGTAACCTGGTGTTTCCAAACTTTTTTCAAATATTTTTCATTTTCTCTTCAATCGTTTCCACTGAAATAACAGCTTTTTACCTCAGTTTTACGCTCCCTCTATCTGTCCGTGGGTACACTTGATACTTCCCAAGAATTCCAACTTCAAAAGCCACACAAAAGACGATAATTTTGATGATTTATATCAACAGTTATTTACAGATATTTGGTTACACAAAGCAAAATGTGTAACTGCACATCAGTTCCTACTGATTGACTAAAATTCAACAGTAGTAGGATCCGCGATGATATAGCATAAGATTGCGGCTGATCAGACTGTATCTAATGTTCCCGTATTTACTGTACTTTTATACTGTATAGCCTACCTAGCTTTAAATCATACTCCGTTAAAAGTAATCGTCTTTAAGTAATATTCTCGGATTCTTTATGTTCTTTCCCGGTTTTGATTCCGAAAATTCTCTTTACCATTTTTTTATTTAAAATGCATAACTAAATTTGTGATGAGGAAACTTTTCCTTATAACATATACAGAGTGGATGGAAAGTAAGTAGGAATTAAGAAATTATTGTAATTTCTATAATTCAAATGCAAAAATAATGAAAATTGTTAGATATGCACCGTATGAAATGTAGATATGGACTGACAACCTTACAATTTAATATAAATGTCGGTGCCATCCACCAACGACACGTTTTTCTCAGATCGTGATGTGAATGAACGGCCACTTCTCTGTGTGTCTGCAACCGAACCAGTTGTCGTTTTAGATTGAAATGATAATTCTTGAATTTTTCCGGACAGATAGATTATGACTTCACCATGCGCCACCATTTCTCCACAGCAACCCTTGGTTTCCACAACTCATAGCATGCAGCTATCTGCGCTCGATCCTAAACAGCCATGTGGTCGGCTACTCTTTTTTTCACTGCACATTCAGTCTTTCTCTGTCATCTTCCACATCACTAATAGAGAAATTATCAAATTCCATTGATTAAGATACATGAGCACATAAATCTTTTAAAATTTCATTATAGTAAAGAAAATTATAGTAATTTCTCAATGCCTAGTTACTTTCCAGCCACCAGTACATAAAGTATAGATACACTAATTTCGATGTAGAAACGATATTTAAAAAGAGGTAATCTCTTACATAGAACATATGAATTTATGAGTATTATGCCATTTAAACGAAATGCTACTTTTTTCATTTTTAACTTTCCACCCTCGGGACATTAAGAGGGCCTTTTAACATTGCCCAACACCTGTTCGGCCAGGTCCACAATGGAAGTGACCAGGTGTGAATGAGAAGTCCCGTCGTATCCAGAACAGAGTACCCCAAAAAAATTGCTGTTTTTGACCTCCCGAATTTTAAAGGCCTAGACACAGAAGTAACGACACGCTTTCCGTAGCTTTTGCCGACAATTGCTATCTATGATTGGGTAAGAGAGGGTCACATGATAACATGGCTCCATTGTGTGGTCAAACGAACAGATAAAGATCATTGATGCTGGCGTGTAAGATTAATATTATTTCGTGCTTTCCTGCTTTTTTCTTTTGTGCTTTAAATGTACCGTCTTGTTCCTTTATATGTGTTCTAATCATGTTACAGTTATTTGCAATTCTATCGGGGAACGAAATCGTGAAAGAAAAGTAAATCGTAAAAAATATACAGAAAGAAATTTGTAATTTGAAGTGTTATAGTGCTGTAATTATTCAAAAAAACCTCTTAAATGAATAAGCCAAAATATCGCAAAAGCAGTTCAAAAATTTTGTCCATTTTTACATGCTCTTATAAATCAAAAACAATAATAATTTACTTACTTACCGAAGTCTTCGTAATCAAAATTTTTCCGAAACTATCAAAAGAGAGGAAGAAGAATTCGGAACTCTCATAGTAATCTTTGCTTCAAGATGAAAACCAACAATATGAAATTATATTTTTTCAGAATATTGAAGGCGGGACTTTAAATTTTCGTACAGGTTGGTTATGGACGACGGCATTCGTAATTTAGTGTCCGCTATTTAGAAGTAAATATAATAGGTGTCCTATTTCAAGGGTAAAAATGCCCGTTAAGTAAAGGTTTCCGCTATTCGAGAGTGTCCGTTAATGGAGGTTTCATCGTATTGTGATTTCTTGTTTACGGATCTGACATAACTTTGGAATTGAAAAAAGTTTGTAACCAGAAAAGATTTCCAGAAGCATTTTTAGAGTGAGAAAATATCAACTTTTAATTCGGCTTATATTTTATTTTATTCGTAATTCCACCTTATAATTTTACGAATTAGAACATTCCGTTCTAAATATTATCGTATTTTTTTATGGAGAAATTATTCATTTATAAGGTTTCTATCTAAAAATGTAACTTATTCTCATTTTTAACTAATAGTAATTACGAATAAAGCATTTCTAATTTGTAATTACAACCAGAAAATACTGTACCACAAAACGAGTCCAGCTATAGGCGCTGTTTGCCACAGCGGCATAATTTAGAACTACTGTAATGCTCGCTCGGAGTCTAGAGCAGTGGTTCCTAACCTTTTCTAGGATGCGGAACACTTTTGTAAGCAATTTTCTTTAGCGGAACACTTACTTAAGTTAATATGAAATACATAAGCTTGTCATCAGTTATTTTATTAGAGTTGAGCAGTTATAATTCAAAATCTCTACTCATATTATTAACGCCAGTTCTAAGACAGGAAAAAATATATCTAAATAACTTTAATGGGAAACTTGTGCCTGATGTTTTTTACATATTTCATTCAGTTTTTATCGTTGCGTTTATCTTATTCGAAACAGTAGTACACTCCATAAGTACGAGTCGTACATATATATTTAAGTTTATTAAAATTTTATGATTTTAATTTTTTGATATTCGGCGGCTCGAATACGATTATACACTTTCCGATTTGCGACTAAATCTGCGGAACACTTGGGAGATGCTTACGGAACACCAGTGTTCCGCGGAACACTGGTTGGGAACCACTGGTCTAGAGTCTAGACGCTTGTCGCACTCGCGAAGTAAACACAAAAAAAGATATTGAGAAAGAACTTGTATTATAACACTGTTACAACTTACCGCTTCTTAAAAAATCAGAAAAGGTTGTAAGGAGTGAAAGATTGCCAACTAGAGGATAAATTAAACCAATAAATAAAATGGACTTTAAAATTTTAGCATTACGACATGAAGCATAATAATAATAATAATATACATTTATCAACAACCACTTGAGTCTGGCCAAATCCACAAAGGGCATTAAATAATCCAGCAATGAGTTGCTTAACTTTTCTGGCAACATTTGAAAACTGCATGTAATGCCATCTGCTATGATATTTTATTTTAAAAACTTTTTATATTTTTAATTAACACAAAATACTAAAATGCGTAATTTTGAGGGTAAGAATGGGTTTTACAAAAAAAAAAATAGAAAAAAAATTGTCAATGCTAATACCGAGTAAAATCGTCATTAACTCCAATCCTACTAGAGATATTCATGACCCAGTTTATTTCCCACTACGTCGATCTTTAACCACCAAAATTTAATAGCACCTATCTCCCTAATACACAAACCTCCCTGCAAAATTTCAGAATATTTCAACTAAAAGTACAGGAGTTATTAAACTTCAAAGAGGGTGAACAACAATCGTGCCTCCACGTAAACTAACATCCGTACATAGACGGCCGGATGGCCGAGCGGTAAAGGTGGCAGCCTACCGCTCTGGGGGACCCGGGATCGAATCCGAACGGGTCGAATAATCCCCAGGAATTTTTCGGGGGTGGTCCGTTCGGATATGTCGGGCCCCGTCCCTCACCACCCGGTCGCCCCATTGTGGGCCTGGCCGAACCCATAATGGGCCTACTAAAAAAGGCCCTCTTAGTGCCCACAGGGCGGAAAGAGTTAAAAAAAAAAAAAAAAAAAAAAAAAAACATCCGTACATACAGAAAACCTTCCCGATTTTTTTTTTTTTTTTTCGTGTCTTTCGACTTTTTGAGGTTTCTCAAGTCTAAAAATGTAAAAGTCTCGAGATGTCATTTTTTTTATCGATCGCTATACTTTCCCTCTGTTATATATAACAGAGCCGGAAAAGTATAAAGACTGTCCTAGTGCCCACAGGATGAAAGAGTCCAAAACAAAATATGTACTTGTAACCGACTGGGACCATTTTCCCATAGAAAGTCTTCCCGGGTGGCATCCTCCTCGGAAAACCGCCCACATATGGCTTTTCCGTATACGAACAACAACTCTTTTAAGCCCTTCGTAAGTTCAGGTAGGCCCACATTGGGACGGCTCGATACGGCCGAAAAGGCTCCGAAAAATTCTTAAGAATTTTTGTTTTGTCCGAATTTTATCTCGGACAAAACAAAGCCAGGCCCATAATAAGATGGCCTGGTGGTGAGGGACAGATTTGTATACTGTATATGCGGACGGACCATCCCCGAAAGAACTCTTGTCCAGATTTGATTCTGAGTTCCAAAAGCTGTATGCTGTCAAGTTAACCGCGCGGTTATTTGGCCTTCTCCATTATTTGGCTATGTGATGGGATGGGGTTGACATCTTCGGAACAGACTATATATGAAAAACTTTGTTGATTCCTGACTGAAATTTGAATCCGGTTCCCTCGGAGCGGCAGCCAAACGCCTTTACCACTTCGGCCATAGTGAGCAAATTATAATTGAAAACTTCTAGTGTTTTATAAAGTCGAAAGTTTTTAAAAAATATTTAATATTTCATTTAAAGTAATCATTTAAATGTTATAAATTTTATAGAATTTATAAAGAAAGAAAAACTATTATCCGAAAATATAATCAAAATCTGTATTTATAAATATCGATTATTGATTTGCCACAGCACGTGATATTAAAATAAAAGTTATCACCTATGAGTACTAATTAAATCGATTATAATTTATTATTAATTTTTCCAGTATTTTAGTCGATTTTAAATATTTTAAATTACTAATCATTTTCAAATTCCTCTATTAAGATCCGGGTTCCCTCCTTCCCATTCGCCATCTTGTCGCTTTGCATGGTGGGTGGAAGAAGAACGGTAAGTTACCCATAGTTCCATCTTTTTCCCGACATTCAACGCTTCTTCCTTAGCAACGGTAGTTGTTTGCAGCTGGGGTCGTCGAGAGATTTCGTTTTTATTAAATATTTTACAGATTTAATAATTTTTCCATGTTAAATGTGAGATGGTTGACAGGCAAAGTAGTATTGCATTACAAATGGAAACCCTTCCCATCGCCATCTTGATATATGGGTGGGGAACGAAGCTTTTATCTAGGCTTAGGTGGGTTACTCTTTACATGAGTAATTATCTCGTGTCAAATAATTTATCAACATTTTATTTGCATGATAATTGATTGTTAAATAAAATTGTGTGCTTAATTTCATATTCCTTGATTTATAAAAAGGCTGGGTTTATCCTTCAGTTACAATTATTCTGTTAATAATTTACAGGGAAAACAATTCATTTATACAATTGTAAATAAAAACAATTAGATTCAGGCTCCAAATATCTCATTTAGAGCCTGAATCTTGTATTATTTTACACCGAAGATTTTGAGTTGACTTCTTCCCAAGTTAATTTATTACAAAAATACATTCAAAAGTTGTTTTAAATACAATATTTAAACAATTGAATATAATGTGAGCTAGCATAGAGGTCATTTACTTAAAACATGAAGCCAATCAATTTTTACATGAAAACATTGGGTGTGAGTTGATATGGTAATCGTCGTTATGTTGGTTGCGTATGTTGTCTGTTATAATTTACACGTACCTATACTGTAATACTGTATTGTATTTAAGGGATTTTCTCACTTTGATTGAATAAATATTTAAAAAAAATATAATACAGTATAATAGTGTAGGATCAAATAAGTGGCAAGCTAATTACAACAGTATTGTAATGTATAAAAAATAAAGTATGTATAGGATTTTGTTATGATTCATCTATACTTGACTAAAAATTGCTAGAATGTGTTTTCTCTTGGTTAACTATATATATGAAACAAAAAATTCTTATAAAAATCATTTAAGTTCAGATAAAAGTTTGTTTTTCCATTCAAGTTATTGGTTTTCATTGGTCTCTTAGAAATATTGCAAATTAATGAGTGTCCAGTCTATTTAACATGTAGGATTTATGCAGTGAAATTAAATATTCTAAAACTGCTACTTTGATTATTTTAAAAATGGCATTAAATGTATTCATACTTAAAAATTGATAAATGTGAGGTTCTTCAAATATTTAAATTTTGTTTTGTTCACTTTTTATGGATTATTTAAAGAAGTGAAAGTTTAAGAATCTTATCTGAAACTTTCATTATTAGAAAATAGATTAAAATCTCTCACATTTTTGTGTAAACCGGTTTCAGGTCATATATGATACACGAACAGATTATATAATTTTCATTATACATAACATTTTAGTATTTATGGTTAATGTTACCTTAGGTAGCCAAGATGGCAGTTTGTCTCTAATTCCAGCAAGGAAACAGTGGGTGATGCACGTTCTAACCTAACCTAACCTAACCTATTCTAATAAATTACCATAATTATTAGCAACCAAATTATTAGAATAGGTTAGGTTAGGTTAGAATGTGCGTCCCACTGTTTCCTTGCTGGAATTAGAGACAAGCCGCAATCTTGGCTACCTAAGGTAACATTAACTGTATTTTATCATATGATAAAAGGAAATATGAAAATTTTTTGTACATATTTATTTTACAGTAATTTGCCAACACATATCCTAATAAATGAAGTTAAATTATTTTCGGTATAAAATTCACATAGTGGTTATATCTACAAATTTAAAACTGAATATTCATTATCTCAAAATAATAAAGTACAGTACGTGTAGATATTTGAGTTTTGCATGCTGTTGGCACTATTGATGAAAACTTGAAAACAGTTTTTAGATATTTCTACATAATATAAAGATCAATTAAAGATAATACATGTTTTGTCAAATATTTTCATTAATGTTACTGAAAAAGTTAATGAAAGTATATGATAAGTGTGTTATCTTTTACATATTTTTATGTAAGTAGAAAACTTTTATGGAAATTCATAACCTGGATGAAACCGCTACTTGCGCTTACAAATCAAAATGTTAATCCAAAAATTTATAAAGCAATAGGAAAAACCTTAATGAATGATTTAAGCTTCTACTCCAAAGGATTTTGCTTTCGCTTTCATCTATCGGTTTCCACATTTCTTTCGGCATTTAAATGTTAGATTTTATTTTTATCATAATTCATAATTAATCTTTTTTGCTGCTATATTTCTTTTCTTTATATATAACCTATGACATATATGCTTTATAAAAATAACATTAATTCTGATGCTGTTTTATTTATAAGTTTTTATTTTAACTTCATTTCAATATATACATATTTGAAATTTTGCCAATTTTTTGTTTAAGATCTAAGGTGAAATTTGGTATATCGGTCATAACTATTTGTGATTATGACAATGATAAAAATATACTTTGAGAAGCTTAACTTCCAAATTATTTTTAATTAATGAAAAATTAATATTCTTGCTTCTTAACAGTTTAAAGTGAAGGATGAAAAAACAGTGCTTTCATTGCATTAAAACGGTAAAAAAAAATTTTTTTTGTTATAATTGAATTCAAATTAGGTAAAAATTTATAATTTTTTTTAAAGCCATTTACTTTAATTCCTTATTAAAATACAGTTCTAGTAGAAGTATGAATATTTTTATTGTTAATAAAATAAAATTTATATCAAAAACTTCATTAAACACACTTCCATAAATGTTCTCAAGTTTGGTTTTAGCAAAAATCAAGAACATTTATGGAAGATAGCATGTAATGAAGTTTTTAAAAAATTTGATTAAACTTTTACAATGAAGTCATATTAATGCAGTAAATTATGGAATTATCTGCAAGTGTAATACTGTAAATATTCATTTAAAAAAAATTGTGTTATTTATTTAATGAACAATTATTGGCATGAAGAGTATACACTAGGACTTCGTTTAGCACTTAGGTTGCATTCCTAGACAACAAAGCGCTAAATGAAACAGCATTAAATGAGGTCGTTTTAACACAGAAAATAGGGAAAGGGAAACACGCGACCAAAAATAAACAAATTTTACTTTAATTTTAACTTATTTATGTATTAATTTGCATAATAATATATGTTATATAACACACAAACATTACACGCAGAAATATAAAGTTTATTTTTGTAATGAAGGTTTTGGCTCTTGTAAAATTCTTGATTTTTTTGCAATGAACTCGTCTAGTGTCGTTTGTCGCTTTCTTTTTCTTTCGTTAATTAAGCAAATCTCGGTAGCAGGAGATCGCATCCAAAATACCTCGTCTTGCTTTTACACTCCTTTCAAAATCTAGATCATTCACTACAATTTGATCAATGATTTTTGTTATTGTTACCAAACTTTTACTAAGGAAATCTGTAGCCAGTTCTTTGGGTTCTTCGTTTTCAGAATCATTATTTTCCAGTTCTACATGTTTTGCCAGTTCTTGAATATCGTCACCAGAAACCTGCAGTAACTGTGCAATATTCTGCTCATCTACATGTAGTCCTGCTGTATCGGTTAGGATGACAACTTGGACAATGATAGGCTCTTTTCATTGAGAATCCTTAGATACCTCCAGCCATACCTTCTTTCTCACTCTGTTCATGCATTTATCAGTTAATTCTTGCCAAGCGAAGTTGATATTGCCTATAGCATCTGTGATGTTATATTTTTTCCAAAATTGTACCAAACAAATGTAGATTTAGAGCAGTCATGTCAAACTCATATGATATTACGGGCTACATGATCTATTTTGTATTAAGTCGGGGGCCGCACATTTTCAATGTTCAAAAAATTAATAAAATACGATTTTTAGAATGATTATATTATGTATTATGTATTTATTAGACTCAATGTCAAGCTCAATGTATTGTATATTATACATACATAGACATTTTATATTTCATGTTATTTTTTAAACTCAAACTATAAATATTTTATATTTTTTATAAAAAACAAAAATAAAAGTTATAATAATAAATAAACAAAATCACAGTTTAATATTACTTTTTAAAAGATATTTGACAATGTTTTTCACAAAGCAAATCATCAAAATTTGGTTGAATATATTCAGCTATAAGCTAAAAGATGCAATTTTTAAAATTGATGATAAATGTTGATCGGTTAATCTTGATCTTTATGAATTTTTTGTTATTTTTCATTAAAGAAAATAATTGCTCGCATAAATAAGTGCTTCTGAACATAGCCAATATATGCATAACAAACGATAACATTTTAGGAAACTGATCTACAGATAAATATGTATAAAAATCTGGAATTCCAACTTCCATACATTTTTGCTTTAGCAAATTATCACATTGGATTTCAATTTGTAAGTTTCCATTTGTAATATTCCATTTGTAAGTTTTCATCAACAATTTCTAGAACAGTTAGAACAAAGAAAGATTCCTGAGCCTAACATGATATAATAAAATATGTACAAATATACAAATATCTGTATGGTTGACTGCCACACAAACATGTGTCGTGTGTTGGATTAGATCGCGCCGCGTTCTATTGTGTTTCTGATCGTCTTGTGTTTTTATCTCCGTTTGGCTTTGGCCGCCACTTTTCATTTGACACCTCGTGCCAGTGCGCAGTGTCCCAAGCAATCACGCAACCACACGCAATGCCAGTGTCAACCAAAAAGTTCAAACTTTCCAACTTCGAGCATCTAAGCTTGATATTAAAAAATTTTTAAAAAGTCTTGGTGGGCTGCATGTTTGACGTGCCTGATTTAGAGGAAGTATAGCACTAAGACAAATTGCCACTTTTTGCTGATTGGTTCATATCTGAGAATTATCATATTATATACGTATCAATGAAATGATACGATAATTTGAAACAGCGTAAATTTTGAGCTCTTTTTTTAGGCTTCGAGCAGACTGTGTTATATCGAATCAATGTCGATCAAAGAAGCACTAAATGAGGTCTTACTGTATTTTTATTTATTGAAACCACCATAAACACTAAAGTACAAACTTATTGAAACACATTCAATTACCTAAAATTTTCAAATATTTCTGAATAGTTTAGTTAATTTTAGGGAAAATTTATAAAAAAAAAAAAACTTGGATGCTGGTATTTAAAATTTATAAAAACATAAAATGTCACAAACATACAAAAACTTTGTTTTTGTTTTCTCTTCCATTGTTTCAACTAATGGCAGTCCAATAAAAGGTCATCTCCGTGTATGAAAATTGTATTTGGACTGTCGCTGGTTGAAATGACGGAAGAGAAAACGAAAACGAAATTTTTCGTATGTTTATGACATTTTATGCTTTTATAAATTATTTTTAGGGATTATTATTATTATTATTCTAATTACCATACATTTTTTCTTATAAAAATTTTTGTTCAGTTGTTAGTACATACGACACAACCATTCAATTAATAAAACATTAAAATTTTCAGATATTTAATAGATGCAGAATTTATTTGTATTGTATTAATCAATTAACAATAATTATTAAAATATCATGGTTATTTCTATGAGAATATTTGATGATTATATACAGTACAAGAAATATGTTACAGAAAATTCAGTCACATGGAAATGAAAATGAAAATGTCAATCTCTGGAATTAGATCAACCAAAAGTGTAGTTGAATAATCATTCTTCTTTGCCAGCTATTTGTGCATAGTATATAGAATATCAATTGTTCGGATTAAGAATTTGTCTCCAGATAAATAAATTGTTTTTAAATCGTCTCATCTTTAGCAAATTCTTAATAACTAGTCATTTGAAACTTTTTGAAGGCATCCTTTATTTGTCTAATTCTGCCTCATACATATGTTGTCTGTTATTTTGCATCTCTCAGTAATATCTGCATAAATGTACTTAATATTTCTTTGTATGTAAATGTGAAATAAAATGACTATTTTCAATATGTTATTTTGTTTCTTTGTGATTTTTTTAAGGTTTCAAACAATAAGAATTTCTTTAAAAAATGAAATATTTAAATCTCTAGCAAAGTGAACATTGTCTAAATTTTTTAATATATTGTTGCAGTATATTAATAACTTTTTACATTGAGACTCTCTTTTATTATGATTTTTGCTTTTGAAATTTTCAAATCAGAACCCATAGAACCCTGAAAAAGCTCCCATTAAACTGATAGTTGGAAATAACTTTTTACTGTACTGTACATAAAGCAGTTGACGAAATTAAATATATAATTTTTTTTTTTTAAATAATAATCCAATAACAAAGTGTATCACTCAGATATGCCTTGATATTCCAAAATTTTATATAAAGTTGTTAATAATTCAAATCTGTCCAACAGTTTTTTAATTAAGCAAATGTTTTCAGTCTCTTTTGAAAGGTCACCTTCAGGCTGCATTCATTAAGGAGAGATCATCTGTTATAAAATGAAACTGTCGAATTCAAACAAATTTGAAGCAGGAAAAAAAAAATGCTTCTTTTCATTCTAAAATCAAACATAATGCAAATTGAACTCATCCTTCAAAGTTTCAAATTCAGGAACGTAACCTGCAGAGAAACAATGCACAAACACTATAATAAACATACCGTATATTGACTATAATACTTCTGAGATGGGTTATCAAAAGAGGCTGAAAACTTTCATTTAATTAAAAACTGCTGGAAAGAAGGTGCAAATCATTAATAATTTTAATCATTCAGCAAGTGTGTTGAATCTAATTCTGTTTAAATAAAATAATATTTGTAACTAAAAATTATATCAAATAGAAATCATCAAACTTAAATTTAATGAAGGTTGCATCAAGTTACATAAAACATCTTATATAATTTTATTTTTCAAAGTATACTAAGATTATGATTGGTAGTATAACTAGAACTGATATTAGGATCTAGTTATACTATTTGAATTAGAATAAGCAAACCTACATTCATCCCTGTGTGACTGTGAATAAAAATAAACTAGATATTGTCATTTGTCTCATTCAAATCTTTCTCTGGTTTTTCATTTTCTTATTTACAAAGTCAAGGGGAGGGAAATGAGATTGATACAATCAGTAGCATAACTAAAGGAGTTACACTACTGAATTATATCCAAAGTATTTTAAATACTTTTTAAATTATTTGGTTTGTTGTATATACCATTCAGTTGTTTTTTACATTTTTCCATCTATACAAATTATCCTATAATTGCCTTATTTTGAATATGTCAAAACAGTGTTGCAGTAGCAAACTGTTTCACAGAATGGCACAAAGAGACCCATAGGAAGTATGTATGTAGATGGGAACAGACAAATGGAAGAAGAAACCACTTTGTTCCTAGATTTGGAAAAGACGTGTAAGGAGTCGTACTCTCAACTAGTCGCCAGCGGATTGTACCATGATATTCGTAACCTGTTCTCTGTAATGTGTATAGAATAAAATAAAATGTTAAGTCAGATTATAATACATTAGGTTTTATTTCAAACTCAATAATACTTTTGCATTATTAATAACAGCATGTGTTGAATAATATATGATTAGTCATTATCACAAGCTAATCCATTCAAAGACTTACTTTTATTTATAATAACTATTTTTAAAATTTTATAGTTGAATTGATTATTTTATTTTTGCATATTGTATAAGAACAGAGGAATTTTCTATAGTAAGAATATTATATATTGTGCTTCCTTGAATGTAATTATTTCTTAAATTGCCAAATTATATCTTATGTTTGAAGTTATCAATTAGTAAAAACATTACATCATCCAAAAGCTCAAATATTACAACATATATAAACAACCAAATAAATAAATTATGGGCAATAATATAGCCCAATGGGACTTTGGTAGTTCCTCTGGATAATTTATCATAATAATATATTAGCTAGCAAGGGAACTAAACAGCATTCCAAGAAGATCATTTTATGAGAACATACAGATAAATTAGTAGTGTGCAAAGCTCCATGTAGATCATAGGAGTGCATTTCGAAGACTGATACTAAACTGAATCATTTATGCCAAGAATGTTATTTTTATAAATTCAATTCCCAAGCTAATTAGATGCGCCATGTAGCTTAATGATAGGTAAACGTTTTTTATATGCAAGAATTTATAGTATAAGCCTACTACATACATAAAATAAACATATTTTATAGTTTATAGCTTTGTGGCTTATCTTATACAAATCTTTTTCCAGTGAAAAGAAAATGAAAATTATTTTAAAGTAATTTGTTTAAATGAGTTTAATATTTCATGTGAATAAATGACTCATAAAAACTCGTTATATCGTTGCAATAAAATAATTATTTTTGGTTATAGATTAGAACTTTATTATGGATGACAATAGCACATCAGAAGGCTGTTCTGATAAAACTGAAAATTCTTCTTTGGAAGGAACTCATGTCCAAGAAGTCATTGGTTTGCTTTTGGCAACACCAGTAAGTTGATTTTAAGGTATTTTTTTTATATAATTTTTAAAATAAAAATATTTAAAATAATAATTATATATAGAATGAACAAGGTGAAGATAGTTCCCATGTCATCAGTTTGCCAATTACTACTAAACCAGATCCTGATCCATTGCCTATTTCTTCTGAAGCAACAATATCAATTTCTACCTCATCTCCTCTCAACATATCAACTGTTGCACTAACAAATGCTTCAATGCCACTTGTAGAGCATAATTTAACCGATCACACGGTAGAAACTCATACAGTTCAATTAGGTGATGGAACGACGGCTTTGGTTCACACTTTACCTGCCGACGAAGTAGATAGATTAGACGGAATGGCAAAATTTATAGATGGACAAGCTGTACAGTTGGCAGATGGAACAACAGCTCTTATTCGAACAACTCCTCAAGGTGTGATACATATATGTATATATATTAACTTGGTAAAGTTATCAAGATTTAGTAAAATATTATATTTCTCAATTTTTCATTGCTGTCATTTTTTATTAGAAGGTTTTCAACCAGTTCAGCTTGAAGACGGTACAGTAGCTTACATTGCACCAACTGCATCAGAAGCTCTCTTTGATACTGAAGCTGGCTTGAGTTTAGAACAGTTAACAACAACACAGGTTAGAAATAATGCAATAATTTATATTATAGTATTCTATCTATTTAAAATAAAGTTTCATTAATGAAAAAAGACATCGTTTAATGAAAATTACTTACTGCCATATATATGTATTGAATATACATACTATATATAGTTAATGTTTTTTATTTAGTCTGTTCTTATAGTATTTTGGAAGATTAATTGAATTTATATCATCAAAATTAATAAACAAATTTTAATTACAATAGGACATGTTTAATATTTAGATATTATGTTTAAATATTGTTAAACAGAATGGTACATAATGGAAATGTTGACAATAATCACAACGTATGATTTCTTATAAAAACAACATTAGGACAAAATTTTCTGATTCTTTTTCCGTTCATATTTATAGATAAATAGCTTTAAAAGCTTATTAAATAAAATATTATGAATGTGTCTTAACATTTAAATAATAAAAATTCATAAATAAAAACATTATATTGGTTTTTCAATAATAGTATATAATAACAGAATTACTCAAATTAAATTTTGAGTATTAAAAAAAACGTTTGCCTTTGATTCATCAAAAGCAAATATTTTTAATTGTTTAACTTATGACTATGCAGAATAATAAAATATACTGTGTTTATAAAATAACTTATAGCAAAAATTTTTTATTTGTTAAGTTATAAATTATAAAATATATTAAATAATACATTTATTCTCATAATAAATTTTGGATTTTTATATTATATCATACAAATTTGATCTGTTATCTGAGTTTTTCTAATTTTGAAAAGAGTTACGTTTAGTAAATTTTTTAAATTTTATTTGAAAAAGTCAAAAAGTTTTTTATTTAAATGAAAATAAACAATTAAACTACCATAAACGTGGGACAATGTAGATAATGTATTTACTTGCGTATAAGACAATCTCAAATATAGGACGAGGTGTGACTTTAAAGATTAAAATAAAGAAAATAAGATTTTATTAATATAGTTCTAATTTTATTTCATTTAATCACAAATGAAATATCAAATCCACATAAATGCTTACATTGTTCTACAAAAATTACTGGCATTTTAAACTTTAAGGGAAAAATCTTGTAAAATCGACAGCATAACTGGTTCGTGTGAAGCTGGACAATCGGGAATCTTTTTTGCCAATTCTTAACAGTCAAATCCACACTTATGAGTTTCTTTGAATTCTGATTTCCAAATAATTATCTGTTTTCACATGGGAATGGATTAAAACTTACATCAGGCTCACATGTGATATTGGAATTTCAATTTGGAATTCAATTCAAAAGCTTTGATTTTCCTATTGCTATTCATCTTTACTGATGAAGAGCAATCAAACAACCCAGATAAAATACTTTTGTTTTTAAACACCAGAGGGTGAGCATCCAGTAAAAAATGCAAATACATGATTTACAAAAATTATTGCAAAAATGCAAAGAATTCTTCACTCATGCATATAGGAAGACCTATGTTTTTGAAGCAGTGAAAAATGAATAAAAACCTCGTCTTATATGCGAGTAAATACGGTATTTACCTGATAGGTCAGCCCCGTTATTTCAGATAATTGGTGTTCTACTGTAGTTTTAATTTTATTTTCAGATTTTATTATAAATAAAATATAAATTCTAATTGGAAGGCAGTATACTTATTATTTTAACAAAATATTTTTTACTAACAGTAGAATAAGAGAGAAAATATATTTAAATAAAGTAGAACAGTACAAATTTTGCCTTCCATTTAGAATCTCTAAGTTTTGAAGATTGGTTTTTTTGGAATATTTTTAATACTAACAATCATACAATCATAAATGTTAAATCTGTTTTCGGAATAATTTAAATATTTTCGTATTTATTACATTTTTCAAGTTAAGGTGTTTAATATTATAGAATCTACTTATTGAAATCATGGATATTGTTGTTAGTCTTTTTAATGTTATCAGAATTAGCATGTCACAATACATTAAGTTATAGTTATTATTATCCTTAGATAAATAATGGAAATGTTGTCTTTTCATGCTCAATACATAACTGACGACACTCACTGTCGGTTAATGTTATCAGTCGTCTATTTAAAATAAAATATCAAACACTTTAATCATTATTTGCTTGCAATATAATAATTTTAATTGTAGGCATTTCTTGCTTCAATTAAACTAAACACTAGCGCTGTTTAAGACAGTAATTTAAAAACTAGCTAGCAAGCAATGTTGAATAAATTACTACTAGTAAATAATAACAAGTATAATTAAGAAGTCTTCAAATTATACATTTTATATTTGCGTTAACATGCCTGTTTAATATCATAGTTAATAAACAATGGATGAAGATTTTAGATCATTAACATCTGTAGAAAATAAAATGAATTACATTAATAGATATTTCAAATAAAAATTGATCAGTTTTTTATAATTTATCATATATAACATAATAAGCTATGTAGTATTTAAATTTCATCTTATTAGAATTCAAATAATTTGTATTTATTAAATAATAATAATATAATTTTATGTATATGCATGCAATAAAGACACTGCATTTTGAACTTTTTAAAAGCATATATTTATATAAAGTACCTATGTGTTCCACTGAATATATGTAAATTTCTAATTTGGCACATTAGGAAAAAAAGTTGGACAACCCTGGTTTAGAAGACTAAAAAAACATTGATTTAGCAGACTGATCTCTTAAGAGAAGTCAATATATACCATGTAACTGGTGTTGCCAGTTACATGGTAAACTACAAATGTAACTGAAGAGCTTGGATAACCTCTGACATTTTCCGTGGTGAACTGAGAGAATGGGATGAAAACTGAGAAGAAAGAAACAAAAAATTTTATTATTGATTAACAACTGCCACATGCATCCTGACATTAAGAATTTAAGTTGCATTGCACTAGTGTTTGTGCTCTCCAATACAATTTCAAAACTAGCCTTTAGATCAAGAGATTAAACACAGCTAAAAGAGCAGCTATTGGCAAATTCTCCTTTTGAAAATGGTAACTTCTGTAGGTAATAGCAAAGAATCATTTTCTATAAATCTTCTTGATGCAATAAATTTCGTCCATATAGCATTGCAAAATGTATCAATGCAAACAATAGCAAATTGTTTTTGACACACTGGCTTTCTACAACTAATGGAGAAGAGTTTGATTTAGATGACAACATTCTGATTTTGATCAATGAACTTTTGAAAAGTAAACTTACAAATGATAAAACAAATGGTGTTCAACATGTGCACTCTGTAGTTACCGGATGCATTTTCTGACTATAATTTTAAAGAATACATCAGGGTTTCAAGACAGTATTATTAGTAGGGAACTTTTGACCAATGATGATGATATAGCTTCAGCGTCTTCCAAAAATAACGAAATTAGTAAAGATGAAGATGACGATACAGCAAACACAGATGGTGTCGACATTCTGATAATGCCAATTTCTGAAGTTTTGCAAAACACTATTGTTATTTGAGAGTTTTCACAAAGTTTTGCATAATACTCCACAAAATATTTTAAATAGTTTTGCGAAGGTGGAACTATAAATTACAGAATGCTATGTAACTAGAAAAAATCAACAACAAAAATAAGAGTTTTTTAAGTAACCATGCACATTTATATTGATGTTTTAACTGTCAACTTCCTATGTAATAATTTTTTATATTTTATCTTTGAGACATTAAACTTTAGTGTTTCAAAATTAGACTGTTATATCAGATAAGGAATAAAACATTTAAATATCAGTTATAACAAACCAGTTCCTATGGTCCATACAGATTCATTATAAGCAGACACTACTGTATATACAGGGTGTATCAGTACAGCGGTTACAAATTTTCAGGAGAGATAGAGTACATCTAGACGATGGGAAATTACATAGCAATGCATGGTTGGAAACACTCTCCTGGCGCGGTAGTGACGACACAAAACACAAGAAAAGAAGAACACAAACAGGGTGAGAAAACGTGTTTATTAATCTTACAGCAAAAATCAAAGAAGGTGTTCGAAATTACGACACCAGGCCGTGATGCAGGCCTCACATCTCCGGTGCATTGAAGATCTAACATTGTTGAAAATACTGGGCGTGTCCTGGACTTTCCCAGCAGCTGCCATGATGCATGCAACAAGTTCCTCAGCACTGTTAACAGGAGTTTCGTACACCAGTGCCTTGACATACCCCCAGAGGAAGTAGTCAAGGCAAGTGAGGTCTGGCGATCGAGCGGGCCAATGCACCGGACCACCCCGCCCGATCACTATTGTGTCCCTCCATTGTGTCGTCACTACCATGTTAGGAAAGTGTTTCCGACTATGCATTGCTATGTGATTTTCCATCATCTAGGTGTACTCTCTCTCTCTCCTGAAAGTTACACCCTGTACTGATACAGCCTGTATATGTATATATCTTAACAATCTTGTCAGATCACCATTGGAAACTAAAACAACCTGAAATTTGAAACTCTGAATTAACATTTTAATATAATGTGAATATAATTATTTTGTTTTGTCATCCTGACTATCATGAATATCTTTTATCTTTAAAGATTAAATATTAATAGATTTGTATACTTATGTGGGGATTTGCAGTGATTATGGCAGTGTTTCTCAAAGTGGGCGATAATGTTCCCTTGTGGGCGGTGAGTAAATCTAGGGGGGCACTGGAGGCAGGGTACTGAATGGTGACCAAAGGCAAAAGTGGGGTCACTGACAGCCGTTCCCTTTCCTCTGTTAAACGGATAAGAGGAAACATTGTGTTTAATGGTTTCCAGATGTTGAGAACAATGTGCGATAAGGGCACAAAGTGTGAGATTCATAGAAAAGTTTTCTTAAGAATATTTCCAATCCTTTCTCACACAAGAGAAAATGGGTTAGGGGGCATTGAATATAACTTTATGGAACAAAGGGGGTGGTGGATTGAAAAAGTTTGGGAATCATTGGATTGTGGTCACTGATCAATATCTGTATCAGGTAATTGAGAGACGGGATCATATATGTGGATGGATACTGGACATGGTGACAGAAACAGAAATTGTTGTATAATCCATTTTATTTTTAGAAATGTTTTCTTGCATGTCTTGGTGTTTCTTCATAGAAGTAAATAGGAGCAAAATGAGTTTGTCACACAGTTCAAACCTGGCAAATCTCAGATGCATCATGATCCTTGGTTGCTTGAGGTGGAGTTCTTTGAGTAAGGATTTGGGTACCTTTGGATTGTTTTCTTTTTACCAGTGTTGAGGATGACTCTATGCAGGCAAACATGCAAACAAGAACATGGAAGATAGACTTGTGGAGAACAGATAATTGGGGAAAACAATAACTTTTAAAAAGAACTTTGCAAGAAGACTAGGGTCATGATGACAGAGCCGCCCACCTTTTCAGAAATAATACTCGTCAAAGAACCTCATGTCCTCCCTAAATTGGATATTCCAATTAGCTAGGTTATCTTTCATAGGATATCAGTGCCGACTTTTCTTGTGGCCTGATCAGATCTACAGTTTCACCTGGAAACAAACAATGTCCAATTATTGCTTGTTTTCAGGTGAAACTGTAGATCTGATCAGGTCACAAGAAAGGTTGGCACTGATATCAAATTTTATTCTGCATTGCAGTGCTGATCGGATTATATTTAATGGATCTTGGAACTTTCATTCATAATTTAGAACATTATATTTTATCTCCTGATACCGAAGAATTCCAATTATCTTTATTTCTGTATCATAAAGATGAAAGTTCAACTTCCTTATCTGATATTCAATAAAACTCCAACACATGAGCTTGAGCCTTATTTGGGACCTTACACATATGCATGAGCCACACTGTTGTGCCAAAATTTTCACTTGATGATATTTTTATTAAAGTGGCAATAAAAACTATGATACTAGCAATTAAAACTCTAGTTCGCTTATTTCGACATTCAGTGTGAAATTGAATTACAAAGCATGCTTCATAAAAAACAGCAGAATGTCAAGCACCTGTGCAATGAGAGTTCCATGCACCACACACCCAGCAATGTCATGATGTCACACAGCAAGTTCAGATATGAAAGCAGGATCGAGGCAGTTTTCATGCAGTGCTGCTCAGTCTTTCCAGATTGGTGATTTTTTATTGACTGGCAGAAAATTTGGGGAATTTTTTGGGGTGACATTTTTTTCACTTTGATCTTTATTCAGTAGACTAATGCATAAAAATTTTGACATGACCAGAACCTGTGAAATACTGTTTAAGCATTGTAATTAAGTATGTTATTCAGAATTATTGAAAAATGATTACTATTTTTAAGTGACAACTTAACATGAAGTATTGCAAATACTATATTGAAGTCATGGATTGATTTCAATGCATACATTATTATTATAGTAGGATTTTTATAAAGAACACAATTATTATATAATTATATAAATGGTTGTTATTATGAAACATTTAATTATGCTTTTATTTATTCAAATATCATCTTAACTCCACCACACTGGGATTGAAAGTGGAACACATGAGCATTCGAACTCATTGTATTGTTCGATATTATTTAAACATCTTGGAATGCCTGTGTATATTGTATCCCAAATTGAATACCATTCCATAGATATTCAAAGGTTAATGGCCAAGTTGTTTGGAATAAAAAAAGAAGCCTGAGGGGCCTAATCAAAGAGCTCAGAAGGGGCTTCGAAAATGTTTGCAAATATCATCGATCTTTTGCACTTTGGTCAAATATCATCTATCAGCAATGTCAACAAACTATATGTAATCTTTAATAACATGACATATTTATGATTAATTCATTTTAAATGAAATGCACTCATTGATAAAAAAAGTTACACACTAAAATGTTGGAATGAAATGAAACTAATAATGCAAACATAATGAAGATAGTAATATTTGATTACAGTATCTTAGAGAAGGGATGGACAATGCTACAATATAAAGGTACATTTAGTAATTGGTACATTTAGTGTCTTGTAGGACCATCTGTGCCTGGTAAGATGTGGCAATATGATTAAGCACTGTAAGGTATTATGTGACGTTTGACCACAGATGTTGTAACTGCCATTTCAGATCCCTCATAATCATAGGTGACCAAAACTAGTGTCCCTTCTGGTACCACAAAAGCTCAATGGATGACAGATTGGGCAGTCTAAAGTGTGGCAATGTAATATAGATATTTGTGGGAAATAATAGCTCTGTGTGACAGAACATTCATTATCAGTTGGAAAATGGTTGTTTGCACAGTCATATGTTCATGAAATTCTGTATACAAGAGTACAGGATTTCCTGAACATAGCATAGTGCCATCAGTGTCCCACTAGGAGTAGCCAACTGTAATACAGGATAGCTCTTCAGACCAGCACATTGGAAGTGGGGACAGAATACTACTTAATAGTAAGGACAGCATTGAAACACTCACCAGTGGTCCTCTACCTACTAACATGATGGTGTGAGAACCCAGACTTTATGAATGAAGGTTTAATCAACAAAGAAAAAGGAAAATTAGTCAATACAGTATTGTCAACTTTTCTACCCATCTACCCAAGAGCATCTCATCTTGTGTTCTCAACATTGACAGAGATGCTTTTCCATGACCTTCTGCCCTCCTGGCCGAGTTCTACTATTTTAATATGATGAATAAAAGCCAGTTCAGGCAGTCATTGCCAATTCCTCCATGACTCAAGAAGTCGTCCCCAGTTCCTCAATAGTTAAAGTCGTCACCTGCTCCTCCAACAATATAGTCCAATCATCACCCCCTCCAATAGAGGAATATCATCAACTCTAGAACTAGAAAGCTCAATGCCTTTCTTCGGGCTGTCCCTATAGTGCCGGACTTTCACTTGTCAACTCTTCTGTCAATGGAATGATTCGCAAAGTTTTCCAGGTATTTATAACACTGCACAATTTTGTGTAAACTCTCTCTCTCTCGCAAATACTTTGATGTCATTCTAGTATCAAATATCTATATGTCTAGCTACTGTTAGCATGTAGATCATATAACATAAAATAAATAGGTATTTGTTTTCTTAACCTAGTATCTGAGTGTCTTGCTTCCAACATGATGTATCACACTCCTTCATCCTGAATACGACCACTTACATATGCGAACATTCATGTAACAAATTCAAACAAAAATAAACAGCCATTGCAACTTCTCTGTCTGGCTGACAGGACACAATAGTGCCCTCCTGATGTGGCATCAAATAGGTGTCAACCCTCTGGTCACAATGGTTCTGTTTGTGAATGGAATCCTTGGGCCAAATAGAACCAGGATTCATTTCTAAAATTGATGTGATGCCAGTTGGTAGAGTCCATGCTTTTCTGTTGCAGCATTACTGCAAACAGAAAAGCAAGTCATTAGCACCACAGCAATGTTGTGGTGTTAATGACATGTCACACAGTAGTTGCCTTTCATGCAAATTTGCCTATGTTAATCACTGTGGACAAAGGTGCAGTTGCCACTGTTTTGCTTCTCTCAAGCTTAACAAACAATAAAATTTCTAATAATAAATGCTTACTGGAATAAACAAATCAGAAATTAAATCTATTACACGCCTTTAAAGTATCCAGCATACTGTTAAATTATCATAAGAACGTTTTCGATCACTTTTAGAGATCTTCTAAAAGTGATCTTTTGCTGGATACTTTAAAGGCGTGTAATAGATTTAATAAAATTTCCATTGTTTTTTTAGATTATTTTTGTTCAATTTTTATAATTTGTGATATATCTGTTTTGAATAAAGACAGTTCTACTTTTCTTGTTCCTGAAGTTGTCGGTAAATTCTAATTCTAAGCTGATAATTTTACAAATTTTATTTTAATATAACAATCTTTAGTAATTTGTTGGAAACGTTTACAAAGTAGAGAGATCATATCGAGGATTGCTACATTGTTGACATCAAGATAATCTTTGTATATATTTATATTTAAAGGCATAAATTTTATTATACATATAAACTAAGCTCTTTATAGTTTTTGTTTTTAGTGGTCTGTCTGGGGCATCCAGAATCTTCCCACTGTGTGTATGTATATATGTTCATGTATTCACTGCCCTCAACATCATCTCATAGTCAGGGCAGAACAACCCAAATGGCATATAATGGTATTTTGACTGTTTGGTAGAATGGGCCTTCTGCTTTTCTCATCCCAAGAACACGGTCTTTCTCAAACTCCATCTACGTGTAATGTCTTTGACTGCATCATACAGACATGCTTGGTATAAAAAGACCTGCAAACAAATACACTAAAAGTTTTGAACAGCATGTGTCTCTGCAAGTTTTTTCAATCAGATAGTGGTGTAACAATTGTAAAGACTTTGGTGGCATTACCTGGCCTGCAATCAGACCATACAATTGTAATCATGTTTACGTGGCTGTGAATTTTGCAGTAATCTGGCAATGCTATCTGGTGTGTAACTATTTTGTCAATGAATGTATATTATAAATACATTCTGAAATTAAATATCTTTTCCATTGATTTTATTTTTTAATTGTATTCAGTGCTATATTTCATGAAATATACATTATTACAAACTTCTTAATTATTAAATATCGTTTTTATTTAACTTTAAGCAATTGTTAAAAAAAATTTTGATGTGAATTTTTTCAGGGTAGTGAAACTTTAGATGATAAATCAAATTTGGATTTAAAAGTTGTAAGTTAAAATCTTTAAAATATTAAGTTTCTTAATATGAATCATAACATTTTTTTGTTACTATTTCCAGACTTTAGGTGTTCTTCATTCAAGTAGACCTGTTGTTAGTGCCAAAGCATTGGCGTTAGGAGATAAAGCTTTTCGATGCACATATGAAGGCTGTGGTCGGCTATATACTACCCAACATCATTTAAAGGTAATATTCAATAAGAACAACTACTGCATTAAAAAAGTTTTTACAATACTGAATTCTTGAATATTTTTATGTACACATTGAAAGGAAATATTGTATGTGAGATTATATGCATAAAACCAAATCCATAGTTAATATATTTACATGTAAAAACAATCTTTTATTTTTTCAAAATACCTATGGGAGAAATTTATTTTTTAGTAACAAAATATGAATTACAATAATTATATTTTTACATATTTAAAACTACTTTAATATTAAAACCATTCTTAAATTCATTTCCACTGCTTTCTAGTGTCTAAAGCTCATTATCAGGGGTGAAAAATCCACCTAAAACATTAAAGCAGATGAACAAGATTGTCAAACAGCTTCCTCTTGCAGACTTTTTCACTAACAAATCACTTTTCCTTGGCAGCATACTGATTGCCATATGTTTTGAACCTTAGAAATGGCTGTAATTAACTTTGTATTTTAAGAAATCAAAATTATATAATAATTAGAGTTAAAATTATTAAATTAATAATTAAAAAATGATTGTTTAAATATTTATATAGCGTTTTATGAAACTGTAGGTTCACGAACGATCTCATACAGGAGACCGTCCATTTAAATGTGCTGCTCCCGGTTGTGGTAAGGCATTTGCAACTGGCTATGGACTGAAAAGTCACACTAGAGTTCATACAGGAGAAACTCCATATAAATGTCCAGAAGAACATTGTCATAAAGCTTTTAAAACTTCTGGTGATTTGCAAAAACATGTTAGGACTCATACAGGTACTAAAGTTTGTAGATCGATTTTGACTTTTTATTTATTATTTTTTATATGTTGAATATGATCTAAAATATTTTTCAGTTTTGTAAGTGACATAAAAGGTTTAATTATAATGTAAATAAGATTATAAAAAAGTTATACAAAAAATTTATACTTACTTTTTTGTAATATATTTATGTTATAATTAAATTTTTAAAAATTAAGAAATATACAAATAAAAATGATAGCATCAGAATGCTATAGTAGATTTTATATTTTCCAATGTATTTAGTTAAGTCTTGAATTACAGAAAATAAATAATTAGTGTTAGTATTGGTGTGTGCATGATTATTAAGCTTTTAAACTTTTATAGGTGAAAGACCATTCAAATGTCCGTTTGAAGGGTGTGATAGAGCATTCACTACTTCAAATATTCGTAAAGTTCACATCAGAACTCACACGGGAGAAAGACCCTATGTATGCAAGGAAGAAGGGTGCGGAAGAGCATTTGCAAGTGCAACCAATTATAAAAATCACATCAGGATACATACTGGTATTTGAATGGAAATTTTTTAAATTTTAATATTATTTACTATATTTAATGAATTTGAAAAGTATATTATCTGTTCATTAAATATGGAATTAAAGAAACAAGTTTTTGTAATTATGATGATATATTTCTGATTTCATAATCTATACTCAGTCTTCAAATTAAAATTTTCTGTACTTTTCTATATAAAATGAAAGTTACATAATCTATCGATATAATGTGTTGTACGTCAAAAAACGTTTTTCACTATCGCAATGTGTTTATGAAAAATCTTGAATAACTTTTAATTGAAAACAATACTTTAAACATTTACACACAAAATTGAAAGATTAAAAAATAGTAATAAATTTCATCAACAGTTTTCTAATGCTTTGATTTAAATTGGGATAGGCTTTTTATTAACAAGTACAAAATTATTCTCTCAAAAAAGAATCACACCCTGATGTTTTTTTTCTTGTTTTGGAGTTTGAAACAAAATGTTACGGATTAATATTTTATGTAAACTCCACTTGACCTTAAAGATTGCACCACCTCTTCTTAACATGATTCCATTAATCTTGTAGTTACATTGTTATCAACTTTGGATCATTATTCTTTAACCACTTTGAGTTGTACAAGATTTGAAGGATGTTGTTTTGCAGTTTTTGTCTAGAGACAGAAATTGACCACAAATATTCAGCTAGGTTTAAATCTGGAGAATGTGGAGGGGATTTTATTGTTTTGATCTTTCTTTGGAACCAGGATGTAATAATCTTAGCTGTGTACTTGGATCTCTATCTTGTTGAAAAATATACTGTACTTCTTTCCAAGATGCAGTTTATGAACTGATGGAGAAATATGCTTTTCCAGGATCCCATGGTAGACTTCTTTGTTCATTATCCTGTTGATAAATTCAGGATTTCCTACTCCTCACCAAAATATACAGCCTCAAATCATTTTGCTATTTTCTTCATGTTTAACAGTTTTGACATACATCCATAAATGTAATGTTTCTTTTTAAATTAAGTAAGGCACAAGGTTGGAATATTAAATATTCAATAAAAATTAGAACAGTTTAATAAAAATGTGATGTACACGAAATTATCAACAAAAGTATAACTCCCAAATGTAAAGATCTTTAGAACGTATACGAAGTGAATTGCTTAAATAATTCTATTCATAAATGAGGAATATTGATGGTAGGTGTATTACAGGGTGAAACTGACTTGATATAAAGATTTTCCCATAAGAATAACATTCATTTGTCATTACATCATCTCAGTAATTTAGTATTAGCCCAAAAGGACACATAGCCATACTCTACTGAATTTGAAAAAGAAACATTACATTTATATTCTATTCTTATGTTTAAAGTTTGTGTTCTTTGCCTGATGACAAAGGCTGTATATCTTCAAAAGTACTCACAGTTTTTAGCAAATACATGTTTTTTAACATAAGCTAGATGTGATTTCTCTTCCATATAACATTCCCAGTTTGAAGTGAAATATTGTTTTTGTCAATAATTTTTCTTTTGTTACTTGTGATAGCCTTTTTCCACCCATCTGCATAAAGTAATTTTTGGTTAATTCAAAATTTTAAAGCCAGTATTGGACTCTATTTCCAATTGCCTTAGTATAATTTTTTTTAAATTCTTTTTATGCAGTATTTATATAACTTTTTATATTAATTCTTCAGTTTTTTATGAATCCTTTTTGATGTAGGAATCTACAGTTGCAAATTTAAAATTTATGGGGATTAAAAAAGTTATGTAATGTAGTGATTACCTATTGTTTTTATATTTTACATTTTTGCTTTCGTCATGTAAATTAGTTGATTTACATGAAAGGTGTTCAGAAGTTTTCACTTAGCATTGCAAGGGTGGGAAACATTTTTTTGATATACTGTATTTTATAGCTAATCGGTAAAGAATCTACTTTCATTTAAATGATAAACAGAAAATATATAAATTACACAGGATGAAATTTAATGTAAATTTTTATAATATTTTATTTATATTTAAAAATTGATCCATTATTATTTAGGAGAGAAGCCATACATGTGTACAGTTCAAGGATGTGGAAAAAAGTTTACAGAATATTCTAGTCTCTATAAACATCATGTTGTTCACACACATTCAAAACCATATAGATGTGATGAATGTGGTAAGACTTACAGACAGACTTCAACACTTGCCATGCATAAACGTACTGCTCATGGAATAATTGATGCAACTGATGGATCTTTATTAGATTCATCAGTCTCCCTTACAGAAGAGAGTAATTTAGGTAAGTAACTTTAATTTTAAATTTTATGAACAAATATGTTTAATGTTTTAAATTTAATACATATTTTGCTTCTACTATAAGACGATCCTGACATGGATTCATCTAACAAAGAAGCAAGGATACACTTCCATTTAGAATCAGAAAATCAAGACAACACAACAAATCTTGTGATTCATCGACAGAATGCCAGACAGGTAGAAAATTGAAATTATTTGCTTTATAAAATTTGTTCTAAGAACAGTGTGTAAATTTGTTCATGCAAAATCTGTGTATTTATTTTTTTGAGCTAAGTAGCTTATTAACTTTAAGTTGTAGATAAGAAAGGCTATTTATTATGCATTGTAATTAAAACAGACACATCAGTTTATTGAGTACTTGAACTAGGTATTTAATGAGTATTTTTACCTAAGCTTTGTTTATGCTTTGAGACAATTTTGCAATAAATTGTATAATTTAAAATGATAAAGTAAATTCAATTAAATATGTTTTTATGCAATGTTTAATAATATAATAATTTTTAATTTACCAAGTAACTACTAATATTCTTGATGATTTATTTGGAAATGATCAAAAATGATCTTAAATATTTCTTCAACTGGAACTATAATTATATTAGTGATCTCTTCAGACTGAAATATTTGAATGCTTTTCCTAACTTTGAAAACTTGCTTTGATTTTAGTTCTGCATGAAAAATATTATTTTTTTAAATACAGTGGAAACTTGATTAGCTGAAACTGGATTATCCAAAATGGTTTCAAAAACAAAATAAAAACCATAACATGTAGCATTGTAAATATCATAAAGCATAATATACAGAAACTATCCACGAGACAGATGAGTTAATCATTTACAGTTAATTGTAGCACCACAAAACTAGATCAAATGCATAACATTACATTTTGAGTAAATTCATATATCTTCAAATACAATAATTACATTACAATATTCATAGTTTATGAAACTTTACACTTTAGTACTTGATGAACCCAAAATACAAAAACAAACAATTTTCTGGATTGGCCAAAATTTTATTTACCTAAAAGATCTCTGGTTCCATCAAGTTTGGATAATCAAGTTTCTAATCCAAAAATTTTCAATCTAACTACTTTAAAGATACATTTACAGTATCTTTAAAGTAGTTAGATTGAAAATTTTTCATAAAAATCATATTTGTTATGTGAAATTAATATCACTGAGTAGTGAAATTCATAAAACTAAAATATAACATGAAGAAAAATAAGTTTATAACAGATTTGTCACAAATATATGTCTGAATGTATTAACACATGGAAGTTGGAAAAATTTTTGGTTTGATTTAAAATTAATAAATTAAAATGACGTGCTTTCAAAGAATGTCTTAACTTCCATCTTTTACGATGCAATTTTAAGGCAACTCGCACATTTTATAATTGTGATTGGTATCTTATGATAAATAAATTTTATGATAGAACATATTTTTCTCAACTGCATTTAAATAGCATTTTTTATATGTAATGAAATCCTTACATAAATTACTGATAGTTTTGATCAATTAAAATGTAACTTTCATTCACACATTAAATTTAACAAAAAATAATAATTAAGCATTTTTAACAGAAAAAAACATTTGTACTTGATACCATTGTCAGAATTATTGAAAAAAATCTTAAATTCAGGAACAAAAAAACAAGTTTTATTCAGAAGTGTTTTCATACTCAGGAGAATAAAAACATTTCTGAATAAAATTTGTTTTTTGTTCCTGAATTCAGCATTCTTTCTAATAATTTTAATCATTTTTAGATGCATTCTCCAATCCACTGTTCTATATACATTGTGTTTTTGTGCCACACGTATTACGTATGTCAACAACACGTATGATACCATGGCAACACGAACACGCAACGGTTCTATTTGAAAATTTGAATATGTTCTGAAAGAGTTTTGAACTTGTAACGAATCTCAATAGTTAGAACCTGAGGAAGACCGAGTTAATGGTCGAAAACGTTTGTTTTCAATTACTATTACTGGTTTTTTAAAAGGTTGTTGAGTGTGAATTATTTGATTACACCAGTACACAAGTCGAACCTTCTATATAATAATTTCATATGTGCTGTATATACAAGGTCTGTCCAGAAAAAATCAAGCCATTGTTAATATAATGAAAACAGTGTGTATGACATTGATGTAACCTGACAACCAAGGAGAGTGGACTGGAATATGCATGCATGAACAATGATGATTTCACTGTACTAGTCAGTGGGGGTGCTAAATGCTGTTGAATGAACATTCGTATGGTGTGATCATTGCATTCAAAATGACTGAACAATTAGAGCAATGAAACTGCGGATGTTTCTTCTGAAATGAAAATGCAGCAAAATGTTGATGGCTTGCTTCAAATGGGTAACAATGAATCATATTTCCTCAATAAAATTATAACCAGAGAGATGTGTCTACAGTTATGATCTGGAAAAGAAGTTGCAGCAAGATCAAGACTATATTAATTGTGTTTGTTTTTTGATTGGGAAGATGTCTATCACAAGTACACTCCTCCAGACCAAACATTAATAAGGCATATTATCTAAAAGTTCTTCATTGGTTGAGAGATGCAATACAACAAAAAAAACCACATCTGTGGGCATCTTCATCACAACAACATGCCTGCCTATGCATCAAATCACTCAGATGACCAGCCCCCACAAAGCCCAGATTTTGTGCCCTGTGACTTCTGATTTTTTCCCAAAACTGAAATGACTTGAAAGGGAAGAGATTTCCAACAGCCAATGAGATCCAGGAAAATATGATGAAATAGTCGATGGTGATTCTAACAAAGGATTTTGTAGTGTGTTCTGAACAGTAGAAGAGATGGGAGAACTTTGTGAGGGAGCCTCACTGCAAGGTGCCTACTTTGAAGCAGACTGAGGTGCCATTGACCTATGTACAATGTTTTTTATATCTTCTTCAATAAATATCTCTATATCTCATATTACTTGGCTAGATACTTTCCAGACAGACCACATATATATATATATACAACCTAATTTTTTAAAGAGTTTTTTTATTTAAATGTTCTTATTAAATAATTATGTTGGAATAATTTTCATTTTCTCTATGGGTGAATGAACTTAAGCATTTTGCTACACTTATTTTTTGTTGTATTTGTTAGAATTTTTTATCAATTAAACCATTTTTAGTAGAACTTACATTTGAATCTGATATTTTGGATTATTGATATTTTTTTTAAACAAGTGAAGTTCTTGCTATTCAGAAAATCTTTTGCGATAAAAATAAAGGTAGAATTGTTAGAAGTAGTATCTGAAATGTGGAGAATTACAAAGTCTGTCTTCTAAAGTTATAGTTTTCTAATACTCACATATACTTTCTGCATCCATGTGATTTATGTCTGTGAATTAAAAGGTAGCTTTTATTTTATTAAATATTGTCATTTTTTCTCGACATACTATGGATATTTTGTAGGATTGGGCAGTAATATCTCTATAAAAAGTCATACGATGCTTTTTATATTTTAAAATAAACGCACCATAACTTTGGTTTATGATGCATCCTGGATGAAATTTCTGTGGTGGTAGTAATTGTGATTGCACTCATTGAATATTTAGTGATTGGCCCAGATTTTATCACATGGTATAAGTCATATAATTTTTATACTGTCTTTGATATCAGATTTTTGCAAATGTTGTTATTTAAAGAAAGTCGAAGTTAATCAGTGTAACTCCCAGACACCTTCTGTACTTATTCCAGCAGGTATGTTTATTAAAAGAACAAATTTTTTCAGTCATTTTCAGAGACTTTCATCTGGTTATTGTGCATAAATCAAATGTGTTAATTGAAATTTCAAACAGAACATACTATACATAAAATGACAATATATTTAAATGTAATGTACGTAAAGACAAACAAAATACAAATAAATGTAATATTGAAAGTTTGTATGGATTTTATAAGAAGTAATAGGCTAGAAGAATTATTTGTAATATACCAATTAATAAGTAGAGATTGTGTAAATGTTGTCGAAAGTAAGCAATAAACAGAAAAATCTTTCAGGCAACAGTTATTTGTTTTTCATGCAGATTTAGCTGCTGCTACAAAAAAAAATATAGGTTTTAATTTGAAAATAACGAGTTACCCTTGACATACGATTTTGAAAATGTGCTCAAAATAAAGAAATTTGTGTCCCTTCTGCCCTAGCAACAAACACATTTTATTTTAAACATTTTTCTCTGCAATGATTTATTTTGAAGATATTTCAGCTTTTTAGGTTAAATGCTTTGCACTATATGTATTACAAAATATTTTGGCATTTATTACTGTTTCAATACACCATGTTTCAACTTTCTATGGCTGTACCTATTCTATTGGTCTGTACTTTTACTTATTACCATATTTTATGGCATATAAGACACAGCTTTTGTTCAGTATGTTCAGTGATACAGAGTACACACTACATTTTTTTGGATTTTGGTGTCTCAAGTTATATGCACATTAGATTTGATGGTGCAACAGAATCAAGAAAACACAGTAATTTATTTCATAAATAAAAATGGTTTTTCTGGATTTTTAGCTATGATAGAATATATAAAATTATTAATTTATTATTTGTCTGTACTTTTACTTATTACCATATTTTATGGCATATAAGACACAGCTTTTGTTCAAAAAGAAGCTCAGTAAATCACCCTGCATCTTACACGTAAAGTTGCAATCTCTCATAAAATAATGAATTATCCCAAATTGCCTTCAATAGTATACAAGTAACCACTCCTTAGTCCACTTCTTGAATAAAAAGTTGTTTGATCAAAAACATTATTATTATTTGCTATAGATAAAGCAGTTTCTCAATTATTCGTGTTGAGTATTTTAGTGGTAAATTTTAATTTTAAGTGATTTTTTTTTTTTAATTTTTCTTTTTGTAGATCAGGGGTGGCGAACCTATGGCACGCGTGCCCAAAGTGACATGTAAGGAGAAATCATCTGGCATGCAATATATCATACAATTTGTCTTTTTCAATCATCCTTTCGGTTTATCATCTTTTTTTCAATCAGCCTTGTTACAGTTATTCTAATTAAAGCGTATTCATTTAATTTCTTTAAATATCGTTATTCGAAATCTGAAACTTTGGCACACATTAACATCTTTAAAGCTAAGTATGCTTATAATATGGCACGCAAACACAACAAGGTTCGCCATCCCTGTCCTAGACAAATAAAAATTTGCATTCTAATTTTACTTTTTTAAACCAGAATATGATAAAAAAAAAATAATAACAATAACTAATGTTGGATTAGTTATATTTTAGCAAAGGCTAAAGTAAAAAGCATTATACAAATAAATTTAATTGGATCAATTAAAAACTTTAATTAAAATTTAATATTTTATATATTAAATTCATTTTTAAGTTATTATATTCTATACATTTTTTTCTGCAAACAGCATTCTTTTCTAATACTTTTGGAGATAAATTTTATTATTTTTATGTAATCAATTTACGTCTACTCCGTTGCCAATATCAATATTTTTTTAAATTTTAAAATAAAATTTATATCTTTGTAAAAAGCAAGTATAAAATGTTTAAAATAATTATTTACAAATTATATTAATTAATTCATTTGTTATGTTTAATATTATTATGTAATTAATTATAATTAACGAATATCAATTAGAAAATTAGTAGACCACAAATACAGCATTAGACATATTTCACGGTTGAGTTGCCAAATGACGCACTGCTAATTACATCGAAAATGAAGTATAAATAATTGATGGATCTGAGCTTTTTTTTTAATTGTAGGCTAAAATATACTGAATGGCAATTATATAATAAATTTACATAATTTTTATACACGGTGGGTGGAAAGTAACTAGGTGTAGTGAAATTTTTATAATTTGTATATTTCTAATGCAAGTTTGGTAAAAATTATTTGACATATACCTTATTAAATGGAAATATGGATGCATACCTTAAAATTCAATGTAGGCATAGGTATCGTCCACCAGCAACACATTTTCCTCGGATTGTGATGTGGCTGCGTGGGCACTCCTTCTTGCATCCACAATCAAATCTGTGGTTACTTTAGCTTTTAATGACAATTCTTGATTGTTTCTGGGTGGATTGTGGTGTGACATTCCTTCACAATATGCCACCATCCTTGCACTGCAACCACTGATTTCCATACCTCATAGTCTACAGCAATCTATATTCACTCCTGAACAAACAAGTGGTCAGCCATGTTTTTTGCCAATGCATGTGCAACCTCTCTTGATCGCTACCCCTATCACTGATTTGGGAATTACAAAATTCCATTGATTGATGTACATGTGCACACAAACTTTATTATGATCGTTACAAAAATTATAGCTAATTTCTCAATGCCTAGTTACTTTCCACCTACCCTGTAGATTTAAAATGCTCTTAAAGTTAATGAACAATTGCATTAAATATTCTAAAAGTCTGGTGGAAATAAATATCTACAGTAAATTTTGTATCTTGCATATATGCATATGATTTAATATAACAGATTTTTGAATTTGGTAAACTGATTAAAGATGAAATCATATTTTAATACAATATACACTAGAATAAATACCATTACATAGGTTTTCTGGGTTTAAGTTAAATAGCATCAGTTGTTAATTTTCTTGATTAATAACTAAAGCAATATTATTTATAAACATATAACTAGTATGCCAGATAAACACAAAATATTGTAAGATCTGATCATAACAGTAAATTTATTTTTGTTGTTTCTTCTTCTATATTATCATATAGATAAGTTTTGGTTCAGCGAACTGAATGTTGTGGTTAATTTTTTATTATGTGACTGGAATGGTTTAATTTTTAATTATGTGTTTAAATAATACAAAAGAATTAATTACATTAGAATCAAGGATATGATTGAGATTTTTTTTCTGTCAGAATTTTATAATTGGATGGAAAATGTAAGAAAGCATAAGATATTTAAAGCAGTTCTATTTCATATGAGAGAGACGTTTATACATGATAATTTTTGTTCCTTTTTAAGTGAAGATAAACTGTTTGATATGTAGTCATAAATTTCAAATCTTTTGTTTAAAAAAAAAAAAAAGAGAATTCTAGTAATAATGTTCAGTGGAATTGAAAGTAAATAAAATTTTTAATGAAAAAATGAGTAAAAATCATCTAAATTTTTATTTTCTTCGGTAACAGATGATAAACAGTAAAGGTTGTCTACGTCAAACTCAAATTGTATATCAAATGTGTGTGTATAATTTTTATAATTTAAAGTTTTTCTTATTATTTATTAAAAATGAAAAATTCTCTGAGAAAAATATAGAATCATAATCAGCTCTAATAATTATGAAATTACAAGCATTAGAACTTAAACTTCAATTTACATAAACTAAGTGGCTGAAATACAGTAAAACCTTAATTTAACAGACAAAATTTTATCTCCATATGTCAAGGATAGCAAACCTTTTTGAGTCTGCATGCCATATAGTAAGTGTACTCATCTTTAAGAATGTTTGTGCATGCCAAAGTTCCAAAGTTTTACACTTTGAATAACTATGTTTAAATAAATAAAATAAATAGGCTTTTAATTAGAGTAAATATAAATAAGCTGATTGAAAAAAGGATAATTGGGTGAAAAACCCAAAGGATGATTGAAAAAGACCAGTAATAAACCAAAATTGTATGATGTGTTACATACCAGATAATTGCTCCGATGTGTCGTAAGTTCCCCACCCCTGCCATATGTCATGTGTTAAAATTAATACTTTGTTATTTTTTTAGGGGTTTTTATATGTAATTAGATTGACTTCTTTCCCCAAAATCCAAATGTCACTATTCTTAACTTCATAGCACAACAGAAGTGTCTTGATATATCAACATTCAAAGACAAATAAATCATGAATTTTTTTGTAATTTTGCCAAATTTAAATTTTGTTTTTTTAGGAACTACAGGTATACCTCGCCTTATGTCGGTAATTGGTTTCAGGAGAGGTGACGTAAGTCGAATTTACTTGTGTAGTTACGACGTAAGTCGAAACTACGGTGGAAAACTCCAATAATGAGCACTTAAAGACCGCTAAATAAGACGACAACACAGAAACTCAGATGTTTTCATGTTTCGTTCTCTAGGATTTATGATGATTATATTAACATTTACTGTAAATGTACATATTTTAATATGATTTTATGTGCTTTTAATGCTTTTCTAGTGATATTACAACTTCAATATTTGTGGCGGACAGATGTAAAGTCGAATAAAATGACTTAAACTTGATTTTTATTTTTCCATATACTTTTTTGACAAACGACGTAACTCGAAGTATACCTGTATTTATTTGATTAGTTAAATACAATTAAAGTGTATTTTCCAAAAACTGTTTATTTTGATTTAGATCATATACTTGTTTATTGCAGTCCCAGAATTATGGTGATTATATAAGCAATAATACATATAGAAAACTTTTCTGGGAAATTAAACTTCTCATGCATACATACATACACATTTTTAATTACAGAAATGTAACTACATAAGTAAAAACAGATAAATTAAGGTTATTATAAGATATCAAAGGTTGTGGGAATTAAGCTCTATTATAGGAGGAATTGGACATTGTGTAAGCTTCTCCGTAATGACAAGATCAGGATGCTTCCTTGGATGTGGCAAAGCGTATATAGTATACCTGTATGGGATGGCAGGCCAAACAGGTACTTGAATATGTAGAAGCCCTCAGTCACTAAGATACAGGTTGCATTGCACTAATATATTAGAAAAGCCTTTCTACTGCCCTGCCTACTTTTGCATCTGAAGAAGGGATTGAGGTGAATTTTGATAATACTAAGATTGTTAGATAAGTTACAAAGGGTCACTTCCTAAATTTCTAAGCATTCCAAATGCTTAGAAATTTATAAGTTGATGAGTAAAGGTACATCAATAAATTTTAGGGACCAGGGTTCGATTGCACTG
This sequence comes from Centruroides vittatus, assembly GCF_030686945.1. Taxonomy (NCBI): domain Eukaryota; kingdom Metazoa; phylum Arthropoda; class Arachnida; order Scorpiones; family Buthidae; genus Centruroides; species Centruroides vittatus. The sequence goes on from NW_027120796.1 coordinate 759,197, forward strand.
TCTTTGAAAGCATGGTAAGAGATTTCTTGAATAAAGGGAATTAACTGTATTCCAGTACAGATTTTTATGTGATTTTTTAATTAATTGCGATGTTGTATATGTTTTAATTTTATGATTAAATTTATGTTTGAGAACAATATGTTCTTTTCCATTGGTTAGAAATGTATGTAGCCTGAGGATGACTGTTTGAAACAGCTGAAAACATTAGCTTTATTGCATTAAAATGTTTACTGACTGAAATGGTTGTGTGATCATAACCTTGAAAATTACTATCAAACTATACATATTAACAAAATCCTGACAGAATAATTTTAGCTGCTAAAGAAGTCATTTTAGATAATAACATCAACTCTTAACCCAATTTAATTGATAGAGACAAATTATTTTGCCAAATAATAGGGCTAATTTTAACCTAAAAAAATAGTGCAATCATTTGGCACTAAAGTCATTTTAGTTTTATTATAACAAAATTTATTTCATTATCAAATACTCAAAATAAGGATGACAAATATGTTTTAATACTTGTTTATTAAGTTATTTAATTATTATTTCAGTTTTAATATTAGTTAAATGAATACTTCAAATATTATAAAGATTACTGTTTTTGTAGATTGCTATGGTAACTACTGGAACATCACTTACTAATGACACAACTATTGTTGCATTACAAGCCCAACAAACAGATCAGGATATTCAACAGGTGTGCTTTTATGATTCTCTTATTATTAACTAATTTATTTTTAAAGTAAAATTTATAAACTTTCAATTATTATTATTATTATTATTATTTTTTCTATATTATTATAAATACATTGCTTACAAAATTCGTAGATATTATGTATCAAATTTGGTATGCAGCAAAATCAGTATTATCTGAATTTAATGTCAGGTTCTGTATATGATACATTTGAAAGGAAATATGCAAATTGTGTCTAGTGATGAATCTGTTTGTAAATAGGAATCACAGCAGTATGTTTTGCTGTGATTTCTATATATGTCTAAATTTCCAATCTTCTAAATGTAAGTGTACTTTTTGTTAATAATTCCCACCTAATATGTTGATCTCTCAAATCAATAGAATCCAACAATTGAAAGCCGTATACAAGGTGGTGGACAAAATAATATGAACATCAGTGAAATGACACAAAATGTAGGGAGATGATCCACCCTTGGCCTGAATTGACCCACCCATGGGATGGATAAATACATGTCATGCACAGTGTTCAAAGGAATATGCATCCATTCCTCATGTAGAGTGATCTCTAGTTCAGAAAGTGTGGCTGGAGGTGGAAATCTAGCATGCACTTTGGCCTCCAGATTACCTCACAAAGATTTGATTATGTTTAGATTGGGGAATGAGAAGGCCAGATGAGATGTTCCATTTCATTCTTGTACTCATTGAACCAATCTTGGATACAGAACAGTATGAATGGACCATTGTCATCCTGGAACACAGTCTGGACTATAGGATGGAGATGATTTCCCAGAATGCTGAGATCACATCAGCACAATAAGTGGTTTCAGACCATGCAAAGATATTGCACCCTGTAAAGTTCAAAATGTGAATATCAAATTTTAATAACAAATATACATTATTGCAAAAAGTACTGTATTATTGACAGTTAAAAAAAAATTATTTACACAAACTAAAAATAAATTCAATGTGATTTTTGACATTACATTCCTTTTATAATATTGTCAATATCTGCTTTTATGGTACTAGTCTTAATTCTAAGAATGTTAGTTAAATGGGAATCACTCAATCTATTTCTTTTAACAGTTTTTAATGCAAGAAAGGAATTGTTCACAACAGTATGTACTATCCCACATGCATAACAGTTCTCTAGAAAAAACAGTTTTCTAACACCAGTTAGGTCATTATGACATGAAAGTGTATACAGTGAAACGTGAATAAGTTTTACGATATACTTTATATACAAAATATATACAAAATAAATGAAAATATACCTAAAAGAATTTAAGGTACAGTGGGCCGCATAAAAATATTATGTGGACCGCAGGTCGGACATCCGTGGTTTAAAATAACGTAAAAGCTGATTTGACAACCATTGGTGACACTGCATAATGCTGTCAAATTATGAAAATGGTACTGACAGCATCATTATGCAGTGTCACCAATGGTTTTGGAATAGCTGCTTTGCCACATATATTTATAGCAGTTCTCATTGGGTAAGGTTGGTTACTATGGGGTTCTGGAGATGAGCGTTCGTCTTGGAAGTTCAGACAACATTGCCTTGTACTTTTGGGCCATAATATGCTTCAACTCATCGATCCCCGGTTCAATACTCATCGATGGTTGGTGAACTTTGACTTTTTCCCACTATACTGTTTTGAAGATGATGTAATACATGTTTTGTGTGGGTTGTCTTAATGGTTGACACAGTCTCTTTTCAACACCCACAAGGTTTATTTTTGCCACTGGGGCTCCAGCAATGTGTGTTACAAAAAGGCATGATCCAATGATCATGCCTTTTTGGAAGTCTGAGAGGTCAGACATATTACAGCATTTGACTACTAGTAGATTATTCACATGCAATATGTATGGCTGCTGTTTATGGCAGTTATACACATTCATTGCCATTACATGGCAGATTTTCATACTAGATGGCATAGCTATACTACAAAGTTGAATTATAGCTCATTTTCATATGGGTGTTTGCATTATTTTGTCTACCACATGTAGACAAAAAGCTGCCACACAAATGCTTTAAATATTATTAATTACACTTGAATAATTTTTGATAATAAAAACATTGTTATATATATATACCACTGTTTTCAAAAGTGAAGTAACTTTATGTCACCTGATGTGTAATATATATTTCTCAAGTGATAGTATGTTATATATATGTAATTATAATTTTATTATTATATCACCAGTTTGTACAACTAAAAAATTGATTATTATATAACAGTCCTGGACAAACTGTACAAATAAAACAAAACAAATTGAATTTGCTTGGTTAAACTAATTTTAAATTTTGTTATCACTATATACTGTATTTTCTGGTGTATAAAACTCAATTTTTTTCTGAAAAATACTGTCTGAATTACTAATTAACAATACCTTTCGTAAGTTTCCTGCAGCCACTGGAGAGTGCTGTTTGTGAGCCACTGAAGATACTGTTTTGATTAGTAATATAATAATTCCAGCTGTACAGTACATACAGTATATATACTATCTGAAAACAGGATGTATCTTAAACATCTGCAAATATAGTGTATATATATATATATATATATTTATATTTCTGTATTAAACAAACAGTTATTATTGTGAACATATAACAGAATAGTATTTACAAACAATATTAAGAAATTGCATAACAGTACAAAATTTTAGTTTGCTTTTTATTAATAAAAAGGAACTTTGTAGTCCCACAACTTCATTTTAAATTTCAGTAGTACTCTTAGAGTTGGAAGTTTGCCCAGGTCTGTTTTGTAGAAACAATATTACAATATTTCTCTCATTTCATATTATTTTAAAAATTAAAATAAAATTAGATTAATAACTAATTTTATTATTTTAGTTACAAGATGGAACAGTTTTATCTCCTCAACCCCAGCAAATATTGGTTGTTACCGATCCATCACAATTTGTTGCACTTCAACAGTTAGCTCAATTTGAGCATGCACTAATTCCTCAAGAGTCGCCTTCGTCCCCGGACGGCACGCAATCCGAAAATGATTTAATGAGTAGGACAGATGGAGATGAGGAAAATGAGGCAATTTCCGTCACATCTCCAATTACAGTATCCTTAGCAACAGGAGATCCACCGCCTTTAATAGCTTGCACTACAGAAGCTAATGATTTGTGATTGGCTGTTTATCTTAACTAAAAACTTAAAGGTGTATTTACAAGAATAGTTAGTTTGCTCTCTCTATCTCTATCTCTGTCTCTCACTCTGTAAACAAAACTTCTCTTTTAGCAAAGATTTGCAATACCAGTTTGGCTTATATAACTATTATAAACATTAAAAACATAATTGTCATTCTAAAATACATGCAAAACTCAATAGATTTGTAAATATAAATTAACTTAGTCATTTCCACATTCTTTAAATGTAAAATATTTAAACATCAGCATTTAATTTGGACTAAAACTTGTTCATTTTTATAACGAGACTTTCAGAAAATAATAAAAGAAGAGGCAACTTGACGGTATCTAATTTAAAAAGTTTTAAGAGTGGAAAACGGAATGGTAATTTTTCGAAGCGATTTATGTAAAATTTTAAAAATTTGTTAATTATTAAGTTGTTAAAAAAAAAATAATAATAATAATTTTTAACAGTTAATTATTATATTATGATTTTAATCATTCCAAAATATAAATTTTGGAAAATATTTCTTATATATTAATTTTTAAAATAATTATGGAATGTTACCAGAATTGTTATTTTAGTTGTTTGGTTTAATTAGCGTTTATAAGTTAATGCGGAATTTCGATAAAATGGAGCGGCCGTAAACAAAAGAGAGGGGAAAGCTTTTTGTTGTATTGCAAATGTAATTAAAAATGTGATAAATCGTACAAAAATATAATTCGGAAAACATTTTATAGGAAGAATATTTATTTTGCAATTAAATACGTTATGTTTTTACATCTTGTAAAGCTTTTATGTTCAGTTTTCTAAATTTTATTTTAAGCAAATTATTTTTATGCAGAGTTAAAAGCAATTGTCTTAACAAAGAAGTGAAAAAATATCTGCCAAATTGCTGAATATGAAAACGAAAAAATTCGAGTTGCGAGTTTTGAAATGTTCTTATTAAAGTTTAATTAGATTCCAAAGAATTCGAAAATACTTAGCTCCTTGCGGTAGCGTTAACAAAATACGAGTTTTGCAATAGAAAAAAAAATTCTAATTAATATAAAACAGTAAATTTTCAGTCATCTCAATTATATTTATGTTAAAATTTATTGATAGAATTTATAATTAATATATTAAAATTTATATTCTAATTATTAAATATTAAAATTTTAAAAGAGATTATTTTTAGCACTTTTATAAGTTGTGTCTCTATTTTTAAATTATTTGGAATTAGTTATTCATTTTTGAAAATTTGAAGATTTATTAATTAAAATTCATTATTATATTCTGTAGTTGTTTAATGTTTATAATGATTTCATCACTGTAAACATTAAGCGGATTATGTTTATATTTTACTACTAAATCACTTTTAAAATCTATCGATAAGAATGTTTGAAATAAATTCAGAAAATTCTCAGTAAAGCATGAATGATTCATCAATATGATCAGTGCTTCTGTAATTTAATTATGAAAAAGTTAACAATTATTGGGAGACTGTACAAGACACTATTGATTATTGAGGAATACATCTATGTGTTTTGATTGTGTCTACTCGAGGGAAATCAATAGCTGCCAAATAGCATCAATAATCAAAAGAATATGAAATTTATGTCTAATGTTGCTACCATTTTGTTTTTGAAAATAAGGATGATGATGATGATGATGATGATGCATTACCATTCAGAAAAACTCTTTTCATAAGTCTCTCTATATGATTTAGAAATATTACGATAAACACTAGATAACACTAGTCATCGATACTAGCCACAACATTTTTGTTTTTTCTATCCATTTTGTTAGGAAGGACATTTTATCAATAAATGCATTGGCGTAGCCAGGGTTTTGTTATGGGGGGTTAGTAGAGGCTGTAATTTTCTGGGGAGGGGCACCAGGTTAACTGGGGGGGCTGTGCCCACCTATGCCTCTTGCTGGCTACGCCCATGACTAAATGGAAGGCTGAAGGACACTTCAACTGAAGTAAGACTGTCTTTACCAAATAAGGTTGGGTGGCAACACTAATTTTGACAGAAAGGCAGTGATATAAAGACTAATTATTTTATGTTATTTTGTTACATTCCTCAAGCTGTATTTAACAGTGGGGTTACAAAATCAGCCTTTCTGTTGATCCAGTGTTAGTTGTTAAAGTCCAAATCAATTATTTAATGTTTTATGGGAGTTTTCTGAATTTTTCATTTAACTTCATCAATTTGAATTAAAAAATATTATTGAATAGATAAATTTCTCTCTTATCTAGTTTAAGAATATGAACATTCAAGTTCTTGACATAGTGCGTAAAAGAAACTTAAGTTATAGAAATTGAATAATTTAATAATTAACTTAAAATCAAAAATAATTTTAGAACTTCTTGTGTAATTATTATAATTGATATATAGTAATGAAGTGTAGAGATGATTGCAAACTGTATTAATACTATTCAACATAAAATAGATTTAAAAGTGGAATTGTCCATTTATATTCAACACGATCGATTGAAAACAAATGAAATCATTAATGTGCTGCATTATCAGTTTTCGCCAGAACGTGGCTGCCTCGCAGTAAACAATTCTTTATATTTTCTTGTACACTAATGCATTTGATGCTACGTCAGTTCTATTTTTATTATATTTGATAAGTGACATACTTAGATTTTATAACATCTTATACTTAAAATTATACCTTATTAAACCTTTTTTTATAAGATGGTAAATACACCTTTTAAAATGTTATGTTTTTTCAGTAATCAGTGCACATTTGTAGAGTTTTATTTATTGCTCTTTTTTTTATCATGTAGTTCTGTTTTTTCTGTAAAAGAAAAGAAAATATATATATATTGAAAATAAAATTGAATTGTTAAAGATGTTAATTATTGAAATTATATTTTAATTATATTTGCATAAGTAACATTATTTAACTTATAAGATGGAAAATGTTGATGAAAATGTATAGATATATACCAGCACTAGTCATGCCAGGGTATACCAGGGTTATTTAAACAAAATACCATCCTGGTATTTTGTTTAAATAAGCAGGGTGAAGCCACTGGACTTTGCAAACTCTAGGTTGGACTTTAACACTATGTACTTTGGCCAAAAAACTGAGAAAATTTCTTTTTACACAGATTACTAATAAATACTGTAGAATCATTTTTGGCACTTTTAAGCCATTTTGCAGATATTGCACCACAAAGTTCAGTTTGTCTATGCAAAACTCCATAGAAAGTGGTGATTCAAACAAGGGTTAGTGTTTCAGTATTTTTTTTATTTACGATTATACCCGATATATTCTAGTATTGCTTAGCAAAGCTTTAAAAGAAATAAGTAGAAACTGGACCCCTGGATTGCCTATATACCAAGGGGTTAATAGCATCCCCAACACACAAAACTCTGCAAAACTTCAGAAATTTTCGACAAATGGCACGTGCTAAGCTTCAAAGTGGGTGGACATGCTTTTTTTTTTTGGCAAAACTATTATGGATTCGACCAGATCTACAGTGGGGTGGCCGGGTGGTGAGGGATGGAGCTGACATGTTTGGACGGACCATCTGGAAAAATTACTGGAATAACATTGTTGAACACATGCAATGCCACTAATCCTTTTTTTGTTGATTGTGATCGACAGTCAATCGAATCTTGTCAATATTTTTAAAGATATTTTGAGCGGAAGATTAATAGGCGTGCTGTATTTGTGAAAAAAGCGTATTCGCCATCATATAAAAAGAATTGGGGATTTCCACTTGAGGTTGCAACCCTCATCCGTGTCGATCCGAATATCAATTGATGGACCAATGACAATGAGTAAGAAGAATTTTTCCATGTCTGCTTTTTAACGGATATTAAGGTTAATATGTATCTGTTGTGTACAGTACTGGTTTCTATTGGTAATTTTTGAAAATCTGGATGGAGGTTTGTCTCCAAGCTCTCCCTCCTGAAAAATTTTCTGCGGACGCCTCTGATCGTCAATGAAAATTCGTGAAAACATAATTAAGCTTATACCATTCTATATCTTATCACGAAGCACAAGAAGGTTGTTCCACTCTACCTTGCTTTACGAGAATTTACAACCCAGTGGCGCGATACCTAGGCAAGTTTGAATCAGGAGAACCATCTACAGTGTTGACTTCAGGCATTTTCGAGGGAAATGTTTTCTTATAAACGATTAGTTTGGGCCCCTGACGTTGGGGGCGACACGTAATTGCCCTTTTTCCCATATGACAACGCGTTACTGTTACAACCCCCGCTTTACGAGGGATTGTATTGTAATCTTTTTTTGGACATTCTGTATTACACTAAATAGGTAAAATATTCCAGGATTCATAAATTAACTTTATAACAGCGTACGATAAGCAGGAAAATTCGCTTTACGACGAAGTCCGTCGTAAAGCGAGCCAGAGACCGATTAGGTCTTAAATGCGGCTATATTTGTATGAATAATTCTTTTAAAAGGGACAATTTGTTTACAATTTATTTTATTTTATTTTTCAAAAAAAAAAGTCGTATTTAATATAAGAAACTAAATTTGAAAAAGTGTAATTTAACAATCTTATTAATGCTTTAGTTACGTACGCTAAAATTATACCAAAAAAATAAGTTATAAAAAAAAATGTAAGTCTATTTTCAAATTGTTATTAAAATTTAATTATGTTTAACGAATGTGTCCCTAAGGAAAACTTAAATTTAATTTATTCTCGCAAGTATTCATTTTTATCTTTTACTATTAAATAGCGTTATGTGAATTACCAATAGCACTGTCCGCGTGGCCTAACGGATAAGGCGTCTGACTTCGGATCAGAAGATTGCAGGTTCGAATCCTGTCGCGGACGACTTTATTTTTTTTTATTGTTATTTTTATTTAAAAGTTAGTTTTCATTTATTATTTTATTATTAATTCTACTTAAATTAATTTCACTTATAATATTTAGTACTTACTTACTTGCCATATTAATTATAAGTAACTGCATTAATAATACGTGTATGAATGAACATTAATATTATTAAAATAAACTTGATTATTTTAATCTTTAAAAGATTTTTTTTTCTTTTAAAGGCGCCATTAACAAATTGTAACTTTTAAAAAATTTGATAAATGTCAACTGATTTTATTTTTATTTTTATAATTATGTATATATTATATAATTAAACATTAATAACAATTAAAATTTTATCTTAATATTATTAATTCATTAAAACTTTTACATTTTAAATTAATTATTGTGTAATAATAACTTTAATACCGTCAGATGGCGCTCTTATTAATATTTATTTAGCTACGTCTGTACGTAACGATGTTTATTATTATTATTTTTTTTTAAATTTTTTTTCATTCGAATCGAATTAAATTATTTTAAATTACTTACGCATCATTTCGAATTATTAATTTATTAATAAATTAAAATTGCATTGATTAATTTTAAATTTAAAAATTTATCTTCAAATTCAAATTTCGAAATTATTTGATGTCAAATGAATTTTTATTTGTCTAAATTAAATTTTTATGAAATAATTTAGAAGTAATAAAACTTAAAATTTTCAGATTAAATTTCTAAAAAAATTAATAATAATTAATTTACTTTAACCGCATAAATCCTTTTAAATATTTTAAAAACACTCTAAAGTAAATTCATAAAAACAAATTAATTGTTAAATTAAATAAAATGTTTTAATAATTTTACATAACTTGCAAAGTTCGCTTACCCCGAAATCAATAAAATGTATATTTTTAAAATGAAATTCTTTTTAAATAAATATTAAAAAAAAAAAAAAAAGAATATTTTTAGATTTTTCTTTCGAAGTAAAAACGAGGTGGGGCTTTTGATCCCACTGTTGGACCACACCTACCCACTCGTCACCACGTGGTTGCTATAGTTACAGACGTTTGAAAATTTTTCTTAATTTGGTGCCTCTTCAATCTTGAATAATACATACAATTCATTGACTATTGACAACCTATCTTCATTATGCATTATAATAATTCTTTTTAAGAAACAATGCATTGATCCAATTCGTCAAATTTGATTTACCATTTAATTTTATTTACCGGTGTCTTTGTTCCTAACTTTGTACGCATTTATCCAATTTATTATAATTAAAGTTGTTTAAATTGCGCGCGTTAAAGTATATAAAAGTCCTTTTAATTATGGGCACACAAGTCCTGTATATATATATATATACGGGACTTGTGTGTCCCTAAGTTGCAGCACGAGTTCAGACCCCTACAGAAAATACTTTTTTTTCAATCGATTCCCTTAAAATTTTTATATTATTTGCCAAGTAATATATCAAGCAAATTATTAAATCACTTAATGAATTTCCCACGTGACTGTTAACTATTCTCATTTGAAATTCTCGTACCCCTTTCAAAATTTTATTGACCCCGGGGAGTCTGTTGAGAATCCCTGTTGTAGCATATTACAGGTCTTTCTCCTACACTAAATAATGATGCATACAAAAATACGAGGCCCTAAGCTATAGTTTATTTTAATTATATGTAAATTTGGCTCTCTGTATGTATCTATTTATAAATATAGATATATGGGTAGTGTCACCGAGATACGGGGCAGAGGATACAATTATTTAGACTCGAAGAGGGTCAAGCTTATTAAAAAAATTATGAAACTTATAATAAAAATTTTAATGTAAAATACTGTAAAACCTGTCCAAAATGGAACCTGTATAAAACGGAAACCTGTTAGTGTAGAATCTTACGTCAAATTGACGCCATTTTTTAAACTTGTCTATTGTAAAACTTAACGGATGACGTCAAATTGACGTTAAACTGTACATTTTATGGACGTAACGAACAGCCTAAACACGTTTTTTTTTTTTTTTTAACTTTGAAAATATTTCTGAATAAATTAGATTGGGTGATTTAAAATATTTTAAGTAATATAAATAATTAAGTTAAATGTTATACGGTAAAACCTGTCCTAAACGGAACCCGAATAAGACGGAAACCTGCCAAACCGGAAAATATATTCGGTACCGTGTGATCCCGGTTTAAACAGGTTTTACTGCAATATCTATGCTATAGGAACATTTAGAGTGCTGGTAATAAATTACAGTAGAACCTGTGTAAACCGTACTCGAATATTTTTTTCCGTTTTGAACAGGTTTTACTGTAGTATTTTTTCATTATTATTTTTAAATTTTAATTTCTTTTCAAAATCATTATCTAATTATGTCATCAAACATAACAAGAAAGAAACGACATTACTGCTTAGTATTTTAGCAATAAAAGCAAAAATAAATTAAATATTTAGCTAAACAATTAAATAACATGTAGATATTATTCATTTTATTAACATTATAAACATAAAACTCTCTCTGCAAGTGCCAAGAAGTCACTTATAAGCACTTAAATTGTTTTTTTTTTTTTATTTTAACATCTAAGATTGTATTTATTTTTTAAATTATTATTTAATAATCTTGAACTTACACCAGTTAATATCTAAATTAATAAAATATATATATATTAATAATTCGTAAACACGGCGTGTTACTCTATGGGCAAAAACGGCAATTGCCTTAGGTTTTATAAGAAAATATTTCTTCCAAAACTTTCCCCCGAAGAAAAACACTATACATGGGGCCCCCTAATTCAAATCCACCTGGGCCCTACGAAGCCACTGAGTAAACGGGGCCCCGGATCAGTCACAAGTATGGCCCCCCTCCTCTCAAAATATATGAATGAAATCAATAAATATGTTTATATAAGAACCTGAATGAAACGGTAACCTGTCTAAATGGGGCGATTTATTGAAAAACCACTCTTCAGAACGGAAACCTGCCAAACCGTAAAATATATTCGGTACCTCTCGATTTCGGTTTACTCGGGTTTAACTGTACTAAAAAGCGAATAAATTCCTTAAACAATAACAAGTTTTTTTTTATAATATACACATTTTGTGATTTGTGATTTACGTAATTTGTGAGACCCCTCGAGACGACGAGGTCCTAGTCCGTCTGTTAGTTAATCCCCCTGGCTTCTCTGTATTCTGGGCCCGAGTCAAAAGAACCCTTTCCGGGCCTAATCACGTATTAATGAATAGGAGCAGCGCATGGAAGTACTGTACATAATATATTTAGTTTCTAAACTTAATGTTGCAGGGTAGAATTTATTTAAATATTAAATTATACTAAAATAAAAATGTGTTGTTTATAATCATGAATAATACACAAGAAGAAAATATATGTTATTTACTGAGATCGAAATTACGGATCACGCACCTTGTAACTAGGAATATTAAATATATAATGAATGATAGATTATATATTTTTAATTGAAAACATTTTTAAAAGAATTTATTTATATTTTCATTAAAAATTAATAAGTAATATCATCTCATACCAACAAGTCCGAAGTAAAATTTCAGTCTATAAAATTACTTCACCGGAAAATATATACATTTAGTTTATTTTTATAAAAAATATTTTGATAAAATAAATAAATATATATATATATATATTTTTTAATTATATATTTGAAAACAAATTTTGGAAGGTTTGTGTTTAGAGACATTTGTAGTCTACCTCAGAGACACTTAAGAATGTTGGATTTAAGCCAGTCTTTGCTTGGACACATTCCAGGATGAGTTCTTTTTGAACTATTGTATTTAATGTCTACTGTATAATATTTTTATTGGAAAATTGCTGAATATTTAAGTAAATTTCATAATTTTATTCGTTAAATTTCAGAAATTTTTTAATTAAGTGTCGATCTGTGAAATTGCAACGAGAAGATTCGAGTGATTCCATCTCGTTAAACGGAAGTGTCGTAAACTTACTTCGCGTGCGACACGCCATTCGTAAAAATTTTTCTTAGAATTTTTCCAGCTAAAAAATTGACTAAAAAATCTTTTTTCCCCTCCCCCTTTTTTTACTTCGTCTCTCTAAAATAAAAAAGGGGGGTTTCCACGAAAGAAATAATCCTGTACCATAAACGGATCGGTACTGTACAACATTATGTTGAAGTGGAAGCGTAATTCAATAAAGTTTAAGCTGTTAAACATTCTGTTCTAATCACGAAAATGTTTAATTTTTCACGCAAAAATATCCATTATTTTTTTTCCATTAAATTAATCAAAAATATTTTTATTTTCCTTTAAGTATTTATTATTATTATTCGTAGAAATTGCACTCCCGTATCGAAATTACAATAATTGAATGTATACCAAAGCAAAAATTTAATTAAAATTTTGTTTTTTAACTTTATAAATATATAAATGTGTTTATAATAATATAAAATAAACTGGCAGCTATGCTTCTGAACCTCAATAACAAGGACAAAATCAATTAATTTGGATTAACAATCAATATATATATATATCGCGTACATCAAGAAATCTTCTACTCTGAACAAATACATTTCTGTAATGAAGATGTAGAAATCAAATTATATTGTAGTTCGTATCAGATATAAATAGACATTTAAATTATTTACTTAAAATATATCAATACAAATATTCTACATTTATCTAAGGATTATGCGGATGATCCATAATCAGAGCAGAGAACAAATAAACCAAATAAGAATTTATTCGACTTAAAAAAAAAAAAAATTTTGCTTCCTTTTAATCCTGCAGAAGACATAAGAATCAAAATTTAAATATTCATAAAATGTAATTTCCTTTTAAAAAATCATAAGATTAAGAATATTTTCTTGAAACTTTACTTAATACCACGAATATTCATTCATAAATCTATGCAATTTTCTTCTGAAATATTCCAAATATATATATATATATAAGACCTTTAAGAAATTGTTAAATCTCAACACTGGATTTCTGCAATAAATAAATACTTATGGCTTGATTTGTACTTGAGCTATTATTAGCTTAGGGCCTCACATTTTTACATTTATCATTATTTCATAGAGGAGAAAAGCTCGTTATATGTTGTCGCTTAGCGTTACAACACGTCTAGGTTTGCTTCAATTTAACAATTAGAGAATTAATTAAACAAATTGATACATAATATTGAAGACACGACTGTTGTATAGATAAAAAAAAAATGGCGGAGATAAAGGCACTATTTGCTGAATAATAAAAATGCATTTCTTCGTGCATACAAAGCGATTTTGTTTATGATTACATAAATAGAAATATGAATGTTTAAAAATTTTAATTTAAAAATAACTTTTATACTATTACAAGCAACAGTCTATATATTATGCAAAATTACTTTTCAACGATAAGAACAAGATTCGGAGAATTTTTCATCTATCAATCATGTAAATGTTGATTTATTTACGTAGAATATTTTATATTTTATACTCTTATATTAACTCTTCATATTTTTTTTTTTTCCATTTATATATTTAACAAAGGAAGATTCATGAACTGAAAGAGATCAGATTGCTGATCTTTAGACTAAGATAAATAATTTCTGTATGTTTTTTATAATTTAAAAGCTGAAAATAAATAATATATTTTTTAAAAAATTAAGAAAAATTTCATATTCTTACTCAATATAGAAGAGATTAAAATGCAATAATTTAAAAAAAAAAAATCTGTATCCAAGCAATTAAATATCTGATAAAATAATTTCTAATTTTTTAGAAAAAATAATAAAAAAATAAATTCTTAAATGAATCGCTATATCATTATTCTGTCAAATTTTTAAGATTAAATAATTTGTCGCACTTTTCTAATTAATTCTCCATTTTTTTTTAAGATTTTATCCTAATTAAAAAAAAAATTATTACTACTTTTTTTATGGTTAAAATATAATTTAACTTCTATCCAAAATATATTTTATGTAATAAATATTTTTAAACAGAATTAAATTACATGAATAATAATAATAATAATATCAGAGTGAAAAACATGATCCAAAAGTATAAATTTTTCATGAATAAATGAAGTTATAAATTTTATTTTATTTTAAAATATTGGCTCGATTACCGACTAATATAAAATAAATTATATAAAATTATTTTAGGAAAAAATCTATAATTTTTATGTTACTTTTTAAAAAGAAATTTCAGATTATTTGAAATTTACTTTCGAAAGAGGCCAAATTTAGCCTGTAATTCGAAGCCAAGTTGAATGAATTTCAAAGGTCAAATAGCCTAAAATTATACAAAAATTTCAGATTATTTTGGCCTTTTTTGGATTTGTCCGGTTTAAGCGGATTTTGATCGATTAGATACGTAACGTTTAAATAATATACTCGTTTCTCTACTAAGTATGCCCGCAACATTTCATTTGGTAAGATCAAATTGTGTATTTGACCGGGACTTGTGGCCTCTATATGCAATAACACACGCTTGCTCGTCCATAGAAAGCCAGTCATCGACAAGAGAGATGTGACTAATAGGATGATCACCACGCCTCGACCTCCTTTACGCTTAGATAACCAAGGATTATTCCAATGGGGCCAACTTCACTTTCTATTAAAACAAACAGGAAAGAAGAAAAAGAAAAAAAAATCTGCGAAATTTCTCGGGGTTATTTATAAATGTTTAACACGAAATTTCTCTCAAGTACACGATCTTTGAATTTGACCTTTACGCCGACTCTTCCCGAAAGTTGCGATTAGCGACTAATTTGAGGAATTTCATCGTTTAATTTAATTAAATTTTTTTAAAAGGCCTAATTAATTTTTGTCGTTACGTTAAATAACCGTTTAATGTAAAGTCAATATTTATAAAATAAAATTTAAAAGAAATATTCGATTCAGTGTAATATTTTCTTCCAACACGATAATGCGTTTAGTTAGTGAAATAGCCGAGAGATGGCACTAGCTTAATTTCATGTTTATTTCTTTTATTTTCACTATAATTTTGTTAATTTCCATTCAAGTCGATTTTTCTACGGCAATAAATTCTTAATTAGAATTAATAATAAATAAAATAAACATTTTTTTAAAAACAATTTAATCCTCCCAATGAACGCTTTTTTTTTATTAGGAGGGAGGAAAGATTTACGTATAAAACAGTCAAAATTTAAAATAAAATTTTGAAAAGTTAGAAGTAATACGTAAATATTTTTATATAAAAAAAGTTATTCTAAAGTTCCGTGAAATTTTTTCTTCGATTTCTTTTGTGTGTGATCTATTCATCAACCATTTTCGTTGAGGGCTTTTACATCTATATGTAGGTCTCATTCGTTTTGTCATTCTGCCTTGCGTCACTTTTCTTTAAAATATATATATATATAAGTAAAAAATTTACTTTACTTTTCACTATACAAATTTAAAGGAATTGTCATTTTTCTTTAGATTAATGTTATCAGGCATTCCCATCAATACAGTGCAAAATATTTCATGCATTCATTGTTCTGATTATGAAATGAAGAAAGAATTTATCATATTTTTTGTATTATAAAAACTTAAAATCACTATTAAGGCACTGAAATTCAATTATTATTATTACTATTATTCATTTTTTTTCTTTAAATTTTAATCTTAATTGCTCTACAAAAAAAATTACATTATTATCGTGTAATAATTTAAATTTTTAAACGCTTCGTCTTAATTGGTCGTTTCCCATTGAATTCGACCAATTAACTTAAATGACGTCATTATGAAAAAGCCCGATTGGAAAATATTAATTTAAAAATTCAAAAAATTACACGTAATTGGCGGATTGGAAAATTTCAAATTGGTTACAGATTTGTTAGCATTTATAGTGAAATATAATTGGCAAAACCTAAACAAAAGAAAATTATATGTAAAAATTTAATTGGTTGACTTATAAAAAAGAAGTAATTTTTTTTAAATTTATTTGAAGGATTTCATGTGATTTGAAATAACAAGTTACGATTGGATTAATTATAAACTATATTGTATGTGATTGATCAATTTAAACATTTCTAAATCGAGCTATTTAAAGGTTAGAATGGTCATAAGCCTAAATGGTAAGGTTGATTTTACAATATTGATGATAATTGATCGACTGAAAATTTAAATGACATCAATTTTATGGAACAATGATTGATCGGAATTGTGGGGAAAATGCGCTGTTCGTATTAACTTGAATTTTAACGAATATAATCTAAAAATAAAAACAGAAGAAAGGAAATAAACTTTAAAAAAAAACGAAGAAAATCACACTTCAAATAAACACAAACATTTTACATACGAATTGTCGACAATTATAATTCAGCTATCGGAATTCCGGTTGACCTGATTTGACCTCAGTCTCCGTGAATTCGGAATCAACCAGATCTACCATGTCTTTTCCGATCTCATAACCGATCGTTCTCTGACTAACTTACCGGAAATGTAGTAAGCATCAGGTGCAATAACAAAATTTCGAAATTTTCTGGTCAAATTCTTGAATCGAATACGGTAAGATTGAGATGACAAACGATATACCTAATTGTTTGGGATGGTTGAACAATTATTTAGAGACAGTCTCACAGGTTTTCGGCTCATAAACGGCATTATATAAACGGTTAGTAGAAAATAAATCGTCCATTGAAATAAAAAATTCGGTAACTTTCATCACTCGTACGTAAAAGTCGCGCGTGACGTCACTTCTTTTTCATGTAGCCGATTTAGCCACTACTTTACAATATGTGCCATAACTGTGTTTACTAATTGAGACGTGTCTTAGCTTTAATTAATTTTTAAAAATCTCTTAACACCATCTATCGCACTTTAACCGAACTAACACCATGAACTACATCTGTGTTTCGAGACTAATTTAATAAAAATTTCCTTAACATCTTACAATTTTACGTAAGTAAAAGGCAACTCGAAATTTAGTAGAAACGTCAACGGGGTGTTTCATAGAACAGATACAATATTATGAATGAGTATTATAAGTTACTAGAACACGAGTAAATTAATAGGAATTTTCTTTAAATTGCATCAACTTCTACAAAACATTTTGCAGAACTTCTACCTAATCAAATCGCATTGTGATCCGATAGATCACGTCATTTAAAAAAGACTAAAGAAGAAAAACACAAATTCTTAACATCACGCAAACAGTCGGACAGTGGAATGTCGTCATACCCACTATTAAAACATCTACTCGGTCACGATTTTCTATGGTAACGAAATTATTATGGCAACCATGTTGCTTATATTCGTTCTTCTCATCTGGAAATAAAAATCTGTATTAGAAACATTTATATATATATTTGTAAAAAGAAAATAGGAAAAAAAAAGTCACACGCATATACATATAATGCTATAATGAAAGAAGGTACGAACCAGTACCGATATCTTCGTCACAGGAAGCGAATTTAATTATGCGAAAAATCGCCGGAAGAAGGCGACCATGACGTATTTACAATTCTTTGATGTAACTGATGACGAATTCTGATGATGTCACAACGGTAATACTTATTTTGAATACATATTTTCGAAGAATTCTGCGGCTTTTGTATTCAATAAAATCGAATAATAAAGTTTTATTTTAGGAACCGCAAAGTATATTTAAATGCTAATTAAGCAGGAAATGTTCTGGTTTTTTTTAAATTATTTTTAAAAATATAAATTAATTGCAATATTTATTTTTAAAGTGTTAAAAATATATTTTCGATAGAACATAAAACCGCTTCGGCTAAAATTGCATATTTGGAATTCTTTAATTAAAAATTGTTTATACCGACATAAAAACCGACACTTTTGTAAATATCGGTGTCGTGTTTTGCCCATTACATTTTAAAGAGAAGTTTGAAAAATAATTCTTATTAAAATTAAATAAAACGTGATCCGTATTGAGATCCACTAAGCCAAAACTAATCGTCTCAGTCAAATGAGGAACGCCGACGCCACCCACCCCTACTCAGTTTAGGAACGTAAGGTTACTATGACGACAAGAAACGAGCATGCGCTTTGGTATCATAGTAAAAGAAAACAAGAAAATAAGGAAAGAAAAAAAAAACACACAAGACGAACACTGCGTCTGGCTTACGCAGCGTTCGTCTGCTGTAAGCAGCGACATCTGTCGGACGCGTTTTCCCGAAATTTCGTGACGTCACGTCGAGAGAGCGAGCGATTCAGAGAGAGAGAGAGAGAGAGATATATCTGCTAGAGAAGTTAAAGGTCTTCTCTCGACGCGTCGTTTTTTCCTCGATAGCGGGCGAACGGAACGAAAACGAGAAGGAACAGGGGCGATGGTGCAAGATGAGGTAGCCGAGAAGGTAAGTCGGATGTCTGCATTGCTGTAACGCTGTTTAGAGCCACTATTCGGCAGCTTGCCAGACGGGTCAACAGCCAGAGACGGGGAGGGTGTGGCGACGAGGGAATTTGCTGCGACTGTGAATGGAACGCATGCTGAGCCGATATATACACGAATATCGCTTATTTTTCTCTATATTGTGAACAATTCGCTACGCCCCTCGCTTTAACGATTAATTAACATATACGAGTTTTTAATGATGTCGATGAATTTTCAAAAATAAATATTTAAAAAAAAAAGAAAATTAATAATAATAGTAATAATAATAATCGCTATCTCTGGGGAAAGGATTAAATATTATTATAAATAATAATTGCGTTATAATATTAATTAAATTATTTCAATTAATATATATGCGTGTGTGTATATATATAAAAATTTCAATTCGTAAATTCGTTAAAATTATAATTAAAATTATTTCTTTATTTTTATGATTTTTTTATTATTATTTGCGATAATTTAAGAAAATTAAATAATCGGATAATCAAAGTATATTTTGTTGTAATTATAAGTAAACCAGGCGTCGTCTGCTACCGTGTTGTCATCACAAATTGTAATTTGAATTTCTTAGAAGGAAATTAAATTTAATATAATATATATATATATATATATATATATTATTATTTATTATCGATTCATATAGGAAACGAAAAGGGAAAAAATACACCAAATAATAAATACGAATTACTTATTTATTGGTTTCGTATATTTTTATAAAGTAGAGAAACAAGATTACAAAATTTTGTTGTTCCGCAGACGACAAAAGGAAAAAATACTCTCCGCTAGAGGTCGTTGACCTGTTTGCCGACATGGCGATTGTTCCGAATTTTCTCGCTCTTACACCCTTTCGCTGCATTTTATTTTACCAATTTATTTTATTTCACGTTTAAATCTTTGTAGAATGGATTATTTAATCAAATAAAATAATGATTTGATACAAAAATCTGAATTAAAATCGCCATTTTTTTCTTTTTTTTTAACCGTAGCAAAATATTTAATGCAGTAATTTTTATGTAACTCATTTAGAATTGCCGATGTTATTTTTAGAACTTTTCATAATTTTCTGCATCCAATTTAATAGGCTGTTTATGATTTTTCTCTCTTTTTTGTCATCTTTCCCTCCCCCCCCCATTTTTCCTTTCCTTCACTAAACTCGAACCATTAAGAATGTTAAGTAATTAGCGTAGTTGAATTTAATTTGAGGCTTTTCCCATGCTATTTTCTGGTTTATTTAATTTCAATATTCACTAAAAATAAATCAAAAAGATTTTTAATCAAGTAAACGAGATGATTTAAGCGGACTCGAATCCGATTTTCTGGTTTGTAAGAGAACATTTCCTATTTAATATCAACGGTTTCTACTCCCGATCGCTCTTCCTTACAATAATGTATAGATTTTAAAATATTTCTCTCGTATTTATAATTAAATTGCGGTCGTATTTCTTTTTTAAAAATCGCTAATACACGGTTGAATGGAGGAGGATGCAAGCTTGAAATTATTTGTCTCTCGGAGTGTAAGTAAAACTTTTCAAGCCAAGCTCCGTGCCAAAGTTGAAAGATGATAACCCCAATTTATCAGATCGAGTTCTTTTTTAATCGTATATATTTGGACATTTTGATTAGATACACGCTTTAAATCAAAAGATATGATAGGCGAGTAACACTCGTGGGAGGTAGTAGAAACTATTAAAATTTGGAAATAAGTTTTCTGTCAGGAGGGATATTTTAAAAATATCTTTTAATCGATTATATATTATCAGGAAGAAAGTTTTGAAATTTGAAGATAGAAAATGGAATTTACTTTTTGAGAAAAAGATTCCAATCAGATCAAAGTCTGTTGTCTAGAACGTTTCCTGTCCATTCCTATTGTTTTATGTTGTACATAACCTTGTACTTTGACAGTTCGACCTTCAGACCTAAAGTAGCCTGGTCGATCACTGGATATAGAAAAAGGTCTATTTTGCGAAAATCTAACTTAAGTGATAGTAAATCAATTTAAAGAATCGTCATCGTGTGTTTAAAAAGTACAGCGCGCTCCTCCCCCGTAGGTATCATCGCATCGCAACGGAAGATGGCAATTCTTATAACAGGCGGAATCATAAGATAAATCGGATATATGATGATGAAAGTTGTTTATAAAAGTTATAGAACTAATCATATCACAGTAATGAGATTGTAATTGTATAACCTACTTAAGAAGTCGAGTGTGTGTGTGTGTTAGTTTTCATATTCCCTTCAAATAAGTAGATTTATAATTTTAATAGCTTCCTTAATGAAAACTGCTCTTAATCGTTACATTGTCTATCTATTTAGAATCGTTTTAATCCTTCTTAAATTTATAATATATGGGATATATGCCGCCATAGGAATCTTATCGTTTCGGAAATATAATAGGCCAATTATAAGTAATTATAAATATAATAGGCCAATTGTAATATCTTTAAAGTAAATTTGTTTATATTCGTTTCTTTTACCAAAATATTTACATGTTTTGTGGTGAAAATATTTGCTGCTTCGTTACGTTGTGCAGTAGCTCTTCTGCATAAACTATATGGTTTTTATATACGCTACGTGTGTTGTAAGCATACAAAAGTTGCACCTATTGTATATTGTGTACGGCCCGCCTACGTTGGAATTTCATTGAGAATTTTTCACCCCTGGCTAAAGCTAGCTAATAAAAGTACAGTTTTATTGACATCAATAACTAAGTCGGTTAGTACATAAATTTACGTCAAAATACGTCATCAATCGTTGCTTGTTTTTGTGGACTTTTTGCTTCACTTTATCTTAATAATGTACTGTATTTTAATATGCTTTTTTCCCCCTCTTTTATTTAGATATTTCTTCTTGTATTCAAAGTATAAATTTTATAATGGCGAAACGTGTCATATAAAGATGAACAAATTCACGTTACCCTACTCATCAATAATGTTAAATCTGAGTAATGGCCCTCCATGAAAAAGTTTTCATAATTTCTGTTTCGGATGATATATGGTTTTAATATTTTATATTTTTACAGTTCGAATTTTATATTTGCTAACGGTATCCATCTGGCCCATTAGGTATTTAAAGAACTGCGCCCAGGGCATGGGGTCTGAAGAAAGTTTTCCAGGAGGCGAATAAATTTTTTATTTAATTATTTAATTTTTTGAGTTTTTCACGAGTAAATTATAGAATACAGAATTACATCGATACAGTAATGTACTGTATACGAATTTACAATATAAAGGAAAGAATTTTTTTCTCGATCCCACGAGGCAAGTGCATTTACTTTCCTTTTTGAATGCCCACGACAGTGTCTTAAAAGGATGGAAAAACGAAAAAATTCGTGTAAAATTTAACAATTTTATTCCAATAAATTTGGCAAATTAATTTTTTAGATATAAATTTCAAAAATAAGTTTTTTATTTTTCTGGTTTACCGTTAATAATGTGGAGAAAGCTCTTATTAGAATTAAGGTCACGTTCTCAAGCGGATAAAGTGATCTCGGGCGATCTTGACACAATATGACTTTTACATATTAGCAACAATTACGAAAGATAAACCTAATATACGAGCAATAATTTATTTAATAATTAGAAAGAGTTTAATACGAGGAAAATTGCGAGTAAACCTTGCAAGAAACTGCCTCTTTTACGCAGTTTCTTACGATTAAACTTAGCGAAAAAAGTAAGAAAATCTTATCTTAATGCACCTTTCCATCAGTTAATTCCACGTCGAAACAAATTTATTTTGAAATGGAAATTGTGTTTACGTGTAAATTATACAACTTTTATGATTAAATTAGATGATACCCATCTTTATATTGTCTAATTATATTCTATTTATAAATATAAGTAGGCGATGAAAAATTAATTAGTTCATGCATAATGATTTATAAATAAATCTCGATCGTGGGAAAATGTCGGCCGGTTTAACGACCAGCCAATATATATATTAACATTGTATAACTTAGAATTTACTTTGTGTACTCGACTGTACTTACGTACGGATGTAATAATATAGGAAATACTTCCGTTGTTTACGGGGGTGAATTCATTGATTACGTAATTCAACAATTACAGTATAGTTGCAACAAGTTTTGCAGTTAAATAAGGTAAGCTTCTATTTGTCAGAATCGATTAAAGTTATTTTCAGTTTGATCAATTGATTGGACGATAAGACGTAATCGATAGTGGATGTATCACACGCAATTCACAGCTTTTCGTGTTGATGCAATAACAAAGTTACTAACTTTTTTTTAATGTTTTCATGTTCAGATATTTGCTAGAAAAGTTCTCTTTCGCCTACAAACTCGCGAATTTCACAGGTGGGTTAAGTGTTTATTCCAATAATAAGGTTAATTTTCACAACTTTAGCTTCCTCGTTAATGAATTTTACTGAGGGAACTTCGTGTAAATTGCGAAAAAGGTATTGTTAAGTCTATCCCCAAGATACTAAGCGATGAATAATTGATATTTAACAGATTTATTTTATTTTTAACACTACACGAAGCACATATAAAAAAAAATAAGGATGAATATGTAATTTAAAATCGCAAATTAATATGATTTTTTTTTATTTAGGATAGTAAACAGAAAACAAGAGAAAAAAGCAAGTGTTGGACACCTTAACTACGAAAACACCTCCGTAGCTTATAAGTTATTCCCCTCCTTTCCAGACCTAACTAATCGATCAGTAACCCCTATCAGACATTTGGCGTCTGACAGGCGGGTTTAGTTATATAAAATTTCTTCTTAATTAGAGTATAGTGATATTTATTTATTATTCTATTCTATCCTAATCTATGGCTTAGTCTCGACGATATCATATAGGGATTGGTCTGGTGTTTCTGTACGTATGTGTGCAATTCTACTTAATGTTTGAATATCGAAATTATTTTAATGCTTTGTACGTTATCGATCACACTTAGCACCTTAAATCAATATTAGCGATACAATAGTTTAAAGCCCTAATTCGGACTATATTATGAAACGTTGGTGATGACTGGCGAATCGATGACGAAACACACACTTTAGCCTTGTTTTCATACTTAATTTCGTAATAAATATGAAAACTGCTTATTGTTTTATATAACGCAAGCGTAATTTTATCGAATACGTTTATCATTTCGTTCAATTTTAATATTATTTCTTACTCCGCATACCGAATTTTTATTGTCCGAGCGTTTTAGTGTATGGCACTTTTATTAAGTGGAAGAGGCGTCGGTAATCATTCAAACGTATACAGTAAAACCTGTCTAAAACGGAAACCCGCCAAACCGGAAAGACATTCGGTCCGGTTTACGCAGGTTTCGCCGTAATCGTTATAAAGTTATTAACACGAAAGCCATGAATTAACGATTTCGATTTTGAAAACGGATGCCATCCGAGCTGTTTACATTTGAAATTTTCTCGACTAAATTCATTCAGGACCAAACTAATTTTCGCATGGCTGTCTATCCGTAAAGTATCGATCGAAAATATTAATCTATATATCCGGGTAAAAAAAAAAGCGCATGAATTTTCTCCCGTTTTATTAAATCAGAAATACCAAAATAGAGAGAAGCCCCCTTAACGTTTCTCAATGCTCGTTTTGGCAAACACATTTATCTGCAAGCCTCGTGTACGGATGAGAATAATTTACCGTCAATAGCCTTTGATTCCAGACATTATTTACAAATGTAAATTCATGTTCCAGGGCATTACTCCCAATTCATTTGCATTCATAAACCTACACGGCATCATCCCACCACCATTGCCATTCTCTCCCCCTGAAATAAAAGGCGAATTTCATTTTCTAATTTTAAACTTATCCGCATCATATAATAATTTTAATATAGGCTATATATATATATATATATATATAGGCTATATATATATATATATATTTTTTTTTTTCTCCTATGTTTACGGGTTTATCGATTAAGGGTTACGCGTTGGAGGCTCCTATTGTGTTTTTAAAAATAGATCTTAAGCTTAACAATGTCCTGTGATACAAAGGATATTTAAAGAAAAAATTAAAGTAAGCTTCTATTAAACACAATTTAAACTCGTTACGTTAAAAATAATTAATAAAATAAGTTTATAAAGAACGTTTAAGCCTTTCCTTTGAGAGGAGACATCGGATCCTGAGAAAAAATTTTTCAATATAGACGGCGTCACCTTGTCGTAACGGAAAATGAATGACGTCACTAGTTGGTGTCGTCACGTTCCGACAAATCGACCAATGACGTACTAAAACGAACACGTGTTTTCTTTTACATTACATTGGATAATCTCGTCGTAAGGGTCAATTAATAAATAAAACTTTTTAATCGGAAGTTTCTTTTCGTAAAATAAATCTGACTAAAAATATTACAATGATTGTTAGCGGAGGCGAAGGGCCAGTAGTAGTGATGGGAGCAACGGTTTCTATAGCAACGCGACTGGTGACAAACACCCACTGGTCAGGCGGAGAAAAATGGGAGTAATGTAATGGGATGGCAAACCTTTCAGACTTTCAGGCGAGGGCGTCAAAAGTCAAAGGTCACCATGGTTAATACGCAACCTTGCCAATTTAGTCGAGATAGAGTGAAGAAATTTGATTATGTTTTTTTTTATTTATTTCGAATAACACAGTAAGCTATCTTCAAACTCTCCACTCAAATTTTTAGTTACTTTTAAAAATTTTAAATGGGACAAAATGGCGCATCGCGCGCCTTTCAAAGTTTGTTCTATTGGATAAATGTGAATGACGATGGCCTGATTCTGCGGCGAAAATCTCACGTGGCCTGTTCGGATTGGCGCGTAAAGATACAGAAGAGTAATTTAAAAACAATACTAAACAGAACGTTTAGTGTTACATTCCGTTGCAGCGACATTCTCGTGTGTGGCACATAGTTTTACACTTTTTAATGGTGCTGTTGGTCGCGATTAGAAGGTTGACGCCCGCATCTGATCATCGTTTGTTAAACCGAGGACACAGTTTGCGTGGCTCAAGATAACAAAAATGAAGTAGGCCTAGTAATATCAGCTCAACAACTTCGTCTATCTAATTGATAAGATAACGTCTTTCCGGTTGCTCATAATGATAGTAGGAATGAAATATCGGAGTCGAGGATTTATTCACCGGAAATATCCTAATATTTCAGATTAAAAAATAATGAAAGGAACAAATTAGACGGCTAAGGAGAAAGGAAACAGACCCATTTGTACGTGGCACGAATAAGTGCAGCAATGTCGATGCCATTAGCAGGTTTAGCATCTAGTTGTATCCGCCGAAGCTTCTATCTCGCGTGACTTTAGAAATATTCCAATAACTACTATAACAGAATGTATTTTATTAACAACAACTTAAGAATTTCTTAACATAATGAATTTGAATGGTGGACCAGAAACCATTCGGCAAATGACTATATATATCATATTTTAGTCGGTTTGTTTCAAAGCATTTAGTATTTAAGTTAATATATTCCTTTGATGGGAAGTAAGAACAATGGAAACTGAAATCCCACGCATATTATGCCTGGGGAAATTTTCCTAGCCGCACATTCCGTTTAAATGTAACTTTCTTGATTATGCTGCTTGCTGCTGCTGCTGGGATTAGCTCAAATGCTTCCAGATACCTGGTTTATTAAACAAGTTAAATGTTTATTTCGAAATTATTACTGGTAAGATAAAAGTAATTACAAAAATATCATTTTCGTCGTATTTAAGACAACGCGTACACTCGTTTTGTTTACTTTGCCGAAAAGATAGCGTAAATATTACTTGAGAAGCGATAAAATTAATATTTCTCACCATTGTGATTTAAGATAACAATTAAATCGATTGTTTGATAATTTTTTAAGCATACAATGAATGGTCTGTATACTAGTACAATGACCATTGAATTTCACGAAATTTTTTGTAAAAATTAACATTTTTTTATTATGTTGATTCAGTGGTGTAACTGTAAGGTTTTCCTCGGGGGATGATCTGGGAGGATAGTTTAAAAAGTACAATCAGAAGAAAAAAAATTAAAGTTACCACAGAACCTGTGGGAGGATAAGATACCATAAAGTACCATAACATTCAGAGGATGATCTGGGAGGATGGTGTAGAAAGTACAATCAGAATGAAGAAAAATTAAGGGTATCATAAAGCCTCTGGAAGAGGGATTCAACCTCCCTACAAGTACGCCACTGTATTAATTAAGTAGTAGTTAGGTCATTACAGATTGTTATGTCAAAATTGTTAATCTTTACTGAAATTTTTACATTCTTCTAGTAATAATTTATTATAATTTTCAAAATTCCGAATTTTCTGTACAGGATTTTCCTTTAAGTCTACCGTTGTGTAATTAGTCTCCGAATCAGATATTCAAAATGCTTCTTAATAGATTCGGAAAAGCTATATCATGTTCACAAGGAATAAAAATACTTTGATTTGTTAATAAAATTTTCCATTTATTTGAGTATCAATTTTCGTTATAGAGTATCTTCTTCCGCCGTATTTCTTCCGTCTCGGTCAGTGCTCTTTTTTTTTAGAGTGATAACCAGACAATGCAATATAACCAAAAAGAAAACAATTTGGCAAACGTCCAGTGTTTCATTGAACTAAACAATATTCTATTTTAAGTAATTTCCATAAGCGATATGGAATCAATCTTCTTACTCGAGATAGACTCGAGCTGACAGAATTTCTTAAGGGAGAAGAGTTATTCCTACAATAGTAATAACTAAATATATTCCATTGTTTTAATCCCCTCTACAAAAAAAAATCGATTTATATAATTATTCCAGTATTACGTCTCGGTTCCGATGGCCACTTCCGGTTGCTTCACACCTGGTGTCGGACTAACTTCCGGTAGAGGGTGGCAAGTGACTGAGACGATCGTCATCGATTGGAGAAAGTCAAGGTTCTTGACCTCTCAAAAACTTAAGTTTAAGGTTCTATTCGCATAAGATATTCGAAAATGTTACGTCACAATAGTATTGATCTTAATCTGCGTTTTGCGGGTTTTGTCTAAGCCCTAACGATCTTAATACAAAATATTTTATAGTAAAAATGCTTCTTAGTGTCTTAAAAAAAAACGATAAATTTCATCGATTTTATACTTTTTCTGTATGAAATTCCAGGATAAATTTCTCGCCGCATACAGATTTAAGCAAAAGCCTGCAAATTACCTTTATCTAGAAGACAAACCCTCGATTATTCGATTATTATTATTATTATTATTGTTGATATTTAAATTAGTTTTTCTTAAATTTTACATGGTCTTAATTTAGATTCGGATACTTAACGAATGGGGGGTATTTGTTGAGCCGAATGGCGTTCTCTTTGACCTCAAATTGTTTCTAAGTATGACCTTGTCTACGTTGACCTCTTTAGTTCATACGATGTAGTTGGGTGCGGTCCAGTAATGAAGCGCGACGAATTCGACGGAAACGGAAATGAGGAAGCAGAGATGATTGGCATACAATTGAGATAAGAAAATCATCTCGAAATTTTTGACGAAAATTTTTCATCTAACGATTTATGTATTTTTAAACGCTCTATGACTTTTAGAAGTGTTAATCTTTTGTCTCAGCCATTCGCTGAATGCCAATGATCTAATTTCTAGAATCTCGGGTTTAGAACCTGATCGGAATTCAGATTGATCCGTGGTTCGAAAATCCAAACTGCAGCCCTCAGATAATAATAAACGATGGTTAATAAGGTGTAATTTTTATCGAGGACCATTATTAATTGAAACTATCCCATCCAAATTGGCATAACTCTTATCAATTGAGCACATTTGAGGCCCTACGCGCAATTTTCTCATAAGGCCTTTTACGTAAAACTGTGTTTTGAATAAAAAAAGGCAATAAAATCCTTAAATAATAACAAATTTATAATTTATTTATTTAATTTGTCTAGTTAATACACGACTTACAACGTTAACTTTTATGGTTTTAACTCGGCACATTGATCGATAATGCTGCCATAATTGTATAATAATGCCTTTTTACAGGCGTATTGTCTTTTTGCTACGTAACTTTTGAGGCCTCTCGAGGAGACGAGGCCCTAATCGCGCGCCCATTGGGTAATCCTTCGCCGAACCTTATCTAATGGTAAAAGTTACAACAAGAAAATAAAATTTATTAGGAATAATTTTTCTAAATATACTTTTCTAATATTGTAAAATATAGGCCGATAATAAAATTGATCGATAGGGAAATTTAACTTCTTTCTGACGATTTAAATACGGGTTGTTTGTGTATTTGGAACTTCTTTGCAGATCGATACATACTTTGCAGGCTCGAAATAAGGTTTTAAATTCGTTAATATATAAATAAATACGATTTTTTACGTGAAAGATCCATCTCACAACTACGAAATCCGGCTTTTTTTTTTTTTTTAAAGAGTTAACGATTTGCAAGACGATATCGACATTCTATTTCTGATCGTATCTATATGATTCATATGCCTGCTCTTAAAAGTTAATTCTTTCTGTCTCATCTCGTCCATCTTGCAGTCGGACATCTTTAAATTCCAATTTCGATTCGGCTCGGATCTTTATTATATATATATATATATATATATATATTTAGGGCGTTGGCATTTCTATCGATAATCACGTGACGGGACCGAACGTGCGAAACGAACTCTTCGGTCAGTTCCCGCAATTAAGTAGCGCTTTTATCTCACGCTCCCTTAAATCCCGACCTCTTTTATAAAAGTCGCGTCCAGTTTTGAATCGGACGGAATTCAAACGTAACCGACTCTATTAGCGCGGGTTGCCGCCAGGTGGACGAGGACGTTGAACCATGCCGGAAGTGACGTCGGCGAGTTGGAATGCGTCTGAACCCAGTAACTTCAAACAATTCGTCACGAAATGCGATTTCTTACACTCGGCGCCGAACGAAATTTCGAAACGATCCGACGAAAGAAATTCTAATTTTCGTAACCATTTAATTTTTTTTTCTTTGTTTTCTTTTTTAAAGTAAATTTCCGTTCGGTACCGTTCGAAATTTGACCTTTTTTTTTTTTTTAAATGCCAGCCTTAAGAGTGGTCCAAAATTTGCTCTTTCCTGCGTTTTTGGCAATTAGCGGATGAGATCGTTTAGGAAAAAGGCCAGAGTGGTAATTTATAGATTAGAAAATTTGTCTTCTCCGGATATTTTTAGTGTTGCGCAATAAAATCCGCAATCCAGTGGGGAAGTTCAATAAAAAGCATAGTGAACGTCTGGCTAACTCACTCAAAAATTCATAAAAATCCTCGGTATCCGGAAAAGAGGAGAGAAAACAAATATTTGGGATTCCTAACAAAATTTCCTAATAATAATAATAATAATAATAATAAAATTAAAATTACTGCTCTGTCTCTCTTAAGTTCACAATTAAAGGGTGATTCTTAATTTCCGAAAGCTGCCGAAATTTTTCGAGTTGGTAAATTCTACTTATCGTGAAATTGCCCGATGGTGCCACGTACAATTAATCACTCAAAAGACAAAAAAAAACAAAAATAACAAAAATAAAAATATAAAAAAAATTTCGTTGCTGTCGTTAAAACGGGAAGGAAGAAAAAGCGGTCGGAGACTAAAACCACCAAGACATTCCAGTTTAAATTCCGTAGAAAAAGTCAAATCGATCCGGTAGCAGTCGAGCAAAATAAAAAAAGAAAAAGAAAAAAAAGCAGAGCCGCATTGCTGCCAAAGGGAGGGGATAGAAAATGGCGACACACGTGGTGCGCGACCGGCCGAAACGCACGGGTCATGTGACCTGCAGCGCCGTCGCAATACGGCACGAGACGCGACTCCTCCCACCTCGAGATGCTCCAGTCGAGTCGCACGTGTGCAAGGTAAGAGTATGGGAGTAGGTTAGGCTTAACTAACCTTCCCTGGTATTAACGTCGGGGGAGGGTGTATTTCACGGGGTTTTTAGTAAGTTTAGGAAGGACGCACGCTGGGGTTAACGCCGCCTGTTAAAATTCCGGTGTCTTGGCCAGCTTGCAAGGTGAGTAACGCAGTTCCATTCCAGTCATTGCTCGCAGTTTAAAAGGTGAGGTTAGAACGTTCTGTAGTTTAAAGTTGATACCCGGGTAGAGTGCAGCGTATTATCGATTCGTCATCGAATCGTCTACGCAATTTGGCGTTAAAGTCGGCGCATGGTTTCTTATTGTGTAACTGCGTCGCACGGATCGACAGCGCGTAATGTACCGAAATTTCTATCGTATCCTACGCACGCCGAAGGAAAACGGGGTACGTTAGCCCCGGGCGTAATCTATCTTGCAACGTCTGGATCTGGCCGGATAATGCCATATTAAACAGTTAAATGTTACGACGCGGAATGACGCATTGAATCGGTTCTTAAATATTCACAGCATTTCCGGTGCCGCCTACCGTATTACAGATCACAACTCGGGGAATTCCTTTGACGTCACGTGACGAAGCTTAACGTAAAAGGGGGGAAACGACGGAAGCTGGGTTTATAGACCGAACGGGGATTTCGGGACGTCTTCGAAGGTCCGAGTGACTCTAAACGCGAAAGTTGGTCGAGCAGACGACGAAAATTTGCGATGAACAACCTAGCCGACGGCTATTACGCATGCGCCTAACCGAGGGTCGTTTCTGTACGCTTCACCTGAAGTCACGATCGTCTCTGCCCGTTCTAGAGGGATTTTTTAAAAAGTCTCCTCTGTTTTTAACGGTGAGTTTTTAATTTATTTACTTCCAAACTCTTAATTGGGTTGCAAATAAACGTTACGCTTAAAGTAGAAATGATATCTTCACGCGGGTGGAGAGGAATACGCAGTTGGTTAAGGATTGTATATTACGCCTTCTACAAGTTGTAGTTAAATTGTTCTGTGTGTGTTTTTTTAATTTTAATTTTTTAAAAGAAGTGTACGGTAGAGTAGAGAATGACGAAACAGAACTAGCCGCGTTCCGATGTTGGAAAGGCATTCTTACCCCTAGGCACAATCCCTTAAAGGTCGCTGCCCGTTTTGTATCAAAGGGTTAAAAACAACGCGTCGCTTCCACTAGAAAAATTTGTAAAAATTGTTAATGATTTTGGCAATTCCGAGAATCGTTGCGTGGAACGAATGCGTTTGTTTCACGAAAACACTCCAGCAAAATCCAAAGGTTAGTTAATATTGTCTTGCAGAAATCTCCAAGAAATTTGTAAAACTGCTTACGAATTTGAACAGGTGGCGTCTGTAACGAGGGTGTACGACTGTCCCGTTTCTTCTTAAAAAAAAAAAAAATTCTTTATAAAATTGATCGATCGATATTTAGTTTTGTTTAAAAGATTTATATATTGCTACAATTGATCGACGCTTGGTGCAATATTTTTTTTTTTTTTATTCCCACTCCTTTGCCTGGCTGCTGCTACAGGTGCGCGATTTCAAAACTTCGATTTCTTAGTATGTCATATATTTAAATTTTAGTGTTGTGGTTGGAGAAAAAATCAACACCTTAGACAAGTCGAAATTGGGTAGTGACGAATCTTCCGAGAATAGTTCCCTGATTCATGTGTTGTTGTACGTTGAGCTCGGATTCTTGTTACGTATTTCTCGTGTAACATATTTAAAAACTAAGTTTTCTATAAATGTGCTAAGAGAAGTGGTCTATTATTTTCAATATCCTTAAGTCCTGTTCGAAATTTCATTCGTATTTCCATAGTTGGATCTCTCGTTTTCTTAAGTAACTTGGTACCCAGAACTTTTCCAATGGTGTATAATTACGCACCAGCTTAGTTATGCGCTTTCGTAATGGCACTCGATTCTGCAAAACTGAAAAAATTTCAGATGTAAATTTCAGCCAGCGGAGAAATGGTCGAATTTCGGTGTTAAAAAAAGGGGGAGAACTATTTAATGATGCTTCTGATCATGCGAACGGTAGTTAGTATGCGTGGTACAACCCGTAACGTGCAAGAAACACGAAGGGAAAAAATAGTAGCCATGAAACATTAATGGGTTGCGTATAATGTTGGCATAGCAACTGGAAATTATGCTTGTCGAAAAAGGATCATCATTTTTTTTTTTGCGCATAAGTAGAGTTATGATTTGGCAGTCATTAGTCAGAAAATGGAACTTCAACGATTATTTAGAATCGAATATCGATTTAATCGCGAATTGGTTGAGCTTGCGCCATTTCTCCATTTCTTCCTTAGGCACAAGAGTTCCATAAACCCTGGTCCTCAGGTCGAATACCCAAACGATTAAATATTAAAGAATCTCGGGCAGTTGGGAAAGCAGTGATCTTGTAATCAGAGAAAGCGCTGATATCATATTGTTTGTCAGACCTGTTACTGGCATATTTTATATATAGTTTTTTCCAGAAGTGCGAAGAAAAAAATTTCGGTAGTAGTACTTCAGTTGTCTTTACATGCCTTATATGACGTAACAGTCTGCAGTTAGTAAGAGTTTTAGATCTTAATTAGGCTGCCAGATTTTTCGCTTGGAAAAGAGGAAAGAGTGGGTGTTCCAACAGCAATTCTAGAATAAACTGTTCTATCTACAATTACAATAATTGTAATAATTATTGTGTTCCATTTCTCATGACCCTTTTAAAAAAATTTGCAATACGGTTTTCTAAACGTCTTTTCAATTGGGTTCAAAACAGGAACCGCACACAGGATACCCGCTAGTGTTGTACCAACGAAGACTATTCGATGAATATATACGGTACACCGTGCTTTGTTTAATTAGGCGGGAGAATGTCCCATTATTATTATTATTATTTTATCCTGTTATCGGATGTCCGTAGCACCGCAAGGTACAGACGTGGGAGTATCGTCGTCTTCGCTGTGCCGTCTGAAGAAGAAAAAAGCTGTCACCGTGCTGGTTCTTCACGTGAGACGTCCACAGTAGCTGCTGGACACGGCACAAGATATCCGTCGATTCTTGTGCGTGTGACAGCGGCTATCGTATAACGTCATGTATCATCCAGACGGAAGAAACGATTAAATAAGAGAACTCCCGGTTCGAATACCGGAGATGATCTGCACAAAAAAAAGGTAAGATCGATTTTTTTTTATTCCGCTATAGGCAAATAATCCTTGTTACACTTAGCCCATGTGGCTTCTGTCCCACGAATTGCATTTTCCGAAACATTTCTCTCCTTTAAAATGACCTTGTAATATCTAATTGATCACGTGATAATAAATGGGTATATCACGTGATAAAAATAATTTTCCCCCCGATTTAGTTATTTATCACGCATGGCCGTCTTCGCAGTCACGTGACGCGTTCGGTCCTAAGAGCGTACGATGTTTACCGCGTACTTCGAGTAATAAACCAAAAAGCGAGCGCTCAAACTCGATTAATTATCCATTTTATGTAATTATATTTAAGGAAGAGCATCCGTAAGGGCCCGAGTTTGTAGTGCGACGAAAGTACAGCGAAATAATGCCCCTTGTGTTCGCAGGTACTGTACTCACATTTACTAAAGATATGAATAAACTTAAGCTAGTTTAAATTATATTACGGCAAAAGGAATAGCAATGTTCATCCCAACGCCTTCTCTCGCAATATTTTATTCGTCAGTCTAGACGGTGGGAGTGAAAATTCGATATTGCCAGTTCACTGACACTTTGACATTAAAACCGATGAGAGCGTAGCGCCATCTTTTGTCCGGTAAGCAAAATTGCCGCTTCGGGTTTCTCTCGCATGTTTCGGTTAAATTAACGGCCTTTAAAATTATAATTTCGATTAAAAACAAACACCACATTAAAAGATAAAACCAAAAGAAAACAAACGTTTTAAAAATATATCGATAAATTGACGCCATTTTTATTCGATAATTTAAGAGAAATTCATTGTTGTGCGTCATAAAACACTTGAGAAACGTTATAATTAGGAAATATTGATGATATTTGAAATTTTTTTCGGTTCGAGCGCAGAAAAATATTTGGCTTAATCCAATAATCATAATGATGATTAACTTTTAGTAAGAATTGATTACAGTATTATTTTTTTTTTCCTGCCAGTTCCAATATTTGATTACATCTAAGAACGTGACTTTAAATATCTAAATTTGTATACGATAATGTTAGAAATTTAGATTTGAAATATGATTTAAAGCTATGTTAAAGTAATAGAAGGAAGTTGAGAAATTGACCATTGCCAAAATCCAGTTACCGACCGCGTTAGGATGCTAATGTTCGTGATGCAATCGATTGGACTATTGATAAGTACCAACTTAAACTAGTTAACTTTTACTTTATGAATTAGAAACTTTGAACGTATCGAATACTTTTTTAAAGAAGCTGGCAACGCTGTTGCGGGACTTTCCCGGCGTTATTTGTTTTCATCCCTAATAATTGCTACTTTTAAGTCTCCAGATTGGTTCGGGAGATATTAAAGGAGTGGGCCGTATCTCTTGAACAAAACGTACGATTTTCCTGAAAATTTCTAGAAACATTTTCCCTTAATATGCAAACTTGCCTGCAAAATTTCAGAAATTTTCGATAAAGGGCACGAAAGTTATTAAGCTTCAAAGTGGGCGAAGAAAATCGTGCCCCCACTCATTAATACCATAATGTGGAAATACTTTGGTTTTAGAGTGGATACTTTGCACCACTTTGCAAATCACGTTTACCGACCTGTGGCAAGTAAAATATGAATAATTTTAAATATTTAAATATATTTCATATTTTACTTGTCACAGCTCTGTAAATGTGATTTTGTAAAGAAGCCTCTTTAGGAGCAAAGTTCCCCACATTATGGTATTCACATATACAGAAAAAATCTCCCAACTTTTTTGCATCTCTCACGTTTTAAGATCCCCGAATCCACCAAAAATATAAAAATATTAGAAGGGCCATTTTTTAACTAATCGATATACTTTCCCTGTGTTATATATAACAGCCGAGAAAGTAAAAATCCCTTATAAACAAACTTATAAGTAACAAGAATATTTTAAATTGCAATTAAATTTGGCCCAACTGGATAATTTGCAAAAACAGCAAATCCATTTGGGCGAAACCTTAGTCGCAATTTAAAATACTTTTTCCATTTTTATGACTTTGAAGTGCTCACACGTAACTAAATCTACATAATTTTTGCTCCAGTTTGCATTCTTAGATAATCATTAAATATTTTCATTTTAAAATTCCTACGGCAATCCAACAAGTGCCAATATTGTTTTCTCGATTCATTCAGACTCGAGCCGTGTGTAAATATGTTTTATCAAACGTGTAACATTTTATCGACCACGAATATCGCTCGGAATACTGTACAGTACATCACTATACAAAGTAATATTGTTGTAACATTAATACTTAAATTTCGCGAGTTTTTAAGCCCTGCTACTGATGCCAGCTCTGTATCTAAAGGAAAAATTTTGAATCATTGCCAAATTAAGACGGAATGCCTTAGTTAAGTGAACCCTGTTAGGAACAGAGGTCACGTGAAATTATCTTTCATTAAAAGCGGGCTTCTGACCCACGGTTTTCATTTTTAGCTCCGTTTTTCGCGCCCGTTCTTCAGATAATTCAACGTAAGATAGATTTACGAATATTACTCTGGAAGGGAAAATATGGAGTTTTGAAACGACATTCGAACTTGATCTTTTGTCATATTGAATTTCAGTTTTTTTTATACGTTACATTTACAGAAAAAAACTTATTTTTTAGGTCGGAGGGACCAGAACATAATTTGACTTCTGTTAAGTAAAATTATTGTGTATTTAGCGCTTTAAATAAGAAAGTTTAGACGCCATTTTGTAATTATAGTATTACTTTCCCGGCTGTTATGTATAACAGAGGGAAAGTATGACGATCGATCAAAAAACTGAACCTCAAGATCTTTACATTTTTGGACCCCAGACCTCCAAAAATATAAAAGCAATAAAAAAAGCCCATTTTTTAATGTATGGGTGTATGTTTGTATGAGGGGGCACGATTTTGTTCACTCACTTTGAAGCTTAATAACTCCTGTGCCTTTTGTAAAAAACTTCTGAAATTTCGTAGTGAGGTTCGTGTATTAGCGGCGTTGATGCTATTAAATTTTGGTGGTTAAAGGTCGAGGGGATGGCGAGATAGCGGGGTCACGTGTCATATCTTCAGTGGGATCGCTCTTATGAAGATTTTAGTCGTTATTTACAGTTTTTTTTAAAAAATAAAACTCATCTCTACAGTCAAAGTTAAGCTTTTTGCCTTTTCATAATAATAATAATAATATAAAAAGTTTTTAATAAAAATCTCGTAGCAGATGGCGCCAGACACAATTTTAACTCTTGCCGGGAAAGTTACGCAACTCATTGCTGGATGTTTTTTTCTCTAATTATAGTAAAGTAAAACGCAAATTTATTAAATAAATTAATCTTAAGTTGCCATGTCTCTCATTCTTTCATCATACATCATAGAAAATTTAAGCTGTTAAATTTGATTTTTAAGTATATTTTCCAGCTCGAAAAATTAATCCTCTAGCCAAAATTTATGGAAATGAAATTTATATTTCAAACATTTTATAGGTTTATTTTAAAACATTATACAAATTCTCATTATAATTATATAAATATATTTGTGCAATGAGGATTGCGTAGTATTGGCAAGATGTGCAAGGTCTGTTAACAATACTTAATTCGCATTGCAAAAGCGGTTTTTTGTGTAATTTTTGAGAATTTAAATTATATTGGCAGTAGCCTAATAGTAAAAACCTACGTAATACGGGTATTTTTTTCTGGTTTGGCAGACTTCGTTTTGAAACAGGTTTTTTTTAACACACACACACACACACACACACACACATATATATAAATTATATTAAATATATTATATATATTAAAAAATCGATCCGTTCCGAAGAATTTTTCCTCTTTAGACAGGTTTCCGTTTTATTCGGGTTTCGTTTTGAACAGGTTTACTGCATATAAAATATATTTATTAGCAGTGGACTGATGGAATTCATCGGTCTTGAATTGTTTGTATAATAATAATAATTGTTTAAATTATAACTAATAAATACAGAAGCTAAATGAATTTATCGCATGCAGAAATAGGGGGGAATCGAAAATTGAGTTAAAATTTAAATTCTCTACGAGAGATTCTAATACGGTAAAGCTTGTATAAACCGGAATCGCACGGTACCGAATTATTTTTTTTTTCGTTTTAGACAGGTTTTACAGGTATTGGAATTTGGATCAGATTATATAAAAAGCCAATATTATACTAGTAAAACCTGTAAATCCGAATCTTTATGATCAGATTTACAAAGAACATTAGAGTTTCCAACTGTAAAGGCTAAGATTATATCAATAGCTAAAAATTACAATATGTAAAAGTGATATGAAATAATTGACCGATCATGTTAATACTTACGAACTGATCTGTAAATTTTAATACATCTTTTTATGATTGCAAATTATAAAAAGCGCACATACATATTTGTGCTTGTATGTGCATATAGACCTCTTACACATACATTATCATGCCTGTAGGTACTGTACGTACAGTACATAGACACGTTAATCTCACGTATGTTTTAATATGTATGCCTTAGAAAACTCATTACAATCCTCATTCTATTTCAAATATAAAATATATCTGTCATTTTTCAAAGCTGGAATTTAACGCATTTTTCGGAAATTTATTCTAATCTAATAGTGCAAAGAATTTTTTCCTCCTCCAGGCCGACTTTTTGCTTTTTATGAGATTAGTTGATTGTAAAATGAAAGAAAAACCAAAAAAGAAGATTCTGCACTGGAATGAGGAAGTGATAATGTGTAAACAAATTGAGACGCATTAGTAAACAGCAGTTATCCGTGTTCATTTTTCAAATTGAAAGAATTTCCCACGAAAACATATTTTTCTTTAAAAAAAAAAAATGCTATTTTAAAATACCAAAAATTAATATTTGCTTTCAGTCGTTTATTTACTGAGTATTTAATTTATAAC
Organism: Centruroides vittatus; assembly: GCF_030686945.1. Taxonomy (NCBI): domain Eukaryota; kingdom Metazoa; phylum Arthropoda; class Arachnida; order Scorpiones; family Buthidae; genus Centruroides; species Centruroides vittatus. The sequence continues at coordinate 797,979 of NW_027120796.1, forward strand.
GATCAACAAATTAAAAATTGTTCCACCGAACAGTATTTCGTGCACCGGACGAGATAACAACTAACCTACCTTTCCTTTACAATACTCTGCAATTTGTGCTCTAGAGAGGGAAAACGGAGCTCTTTGTCCTCCCTGGGGTCGTGTATAAACTTCCATAAATAATAATAGTAAGTGATTAAGATATGTAACCTTACACCATCGACCTCGGAAAACTGTCTTTTTGTATTGTTGCAAACCGTATTCTATAATCTAATTGTAAAACAATAATCCCAAAATTTAACAATTAGATGTAATTGTTACCAAACTTTGTCCCTCTCTGGAAAATTTTCCTCCCACGCCCATGACTGTATGTATTATTGTTGTGGTAAAGTACTATATACCATGCCATTCGTTAGAATATTGATACTATCCCCACCTTGTGTACTTTGAATATTAAAGATCTTATATCGGAATTATCTTACCATAACAATTATTGTACAAGATGATTCAAAACCTGCTTCAAAACCTGAACTTATTTCTATTCAGTTTCTAATGACGTTTGCTGTGTTCTTATAAACTTAAATTTTGGAGCTGACATGGTTATTTGACCCCAGCTTTGAGATCTGTCGAGGATGTTCTTTAGTTTTCTTAGTTTATTTTTTTGCAGTTTCTATCAATTTGTAGAAGTTTCGTAGAATAGATTTTCATATGGTAAAAAGACCTATGTTTAGAATTGCTCCTGTTGATGATTTTGTGAATGGATCGGTTTTTGAAAGAGACACGAGGCATTACGATTTCTTTGTTCTTCGTTCGTATTTTGTATGCATCCGTGTACATTAATGATCACTCAAAATAGGAGACAATTAAGTCGTCCAGCGTGTTCAATTTGTTCTATAAGAGGTAGTTTACAATTTTTTAATAATAAATAACATGATTACTATTAATTACATTTTCATCAGTTCATTTCTATCAAAATATCTTAAAAGCCTGAAAACTTGAGCATGATTTGCACCTTTGAAAAAACATCGAAGTTGTGAATCATTACAATTAACTTACAACTCGTCTAATGTTCGTATTCTCAAGCAAGGATCGAGATTTAGAAAAAATTATCCAGATTAGAAATTCAGCTCTTTCATAAAAAGTTGAACTTCTTTCCTGGCCATATAATTGTCTAATTTTCATACTTGAACACTTTCAAACTGCATTCTTCACTTGTACAGTACGTTTAGATACGTACAGTAAAACCTGCGTAAACCGGAATATTTTTCCGGCTTGGCAGGTTTCCGTTTTGAACAGTTTTACCGTAAAAAATAAAAAAATAAAAAAAAAATTGCTCCGTTTCGAAGAATTTCCTGTTTAGGCAGGTTTTACTGTTCACGCAGTTTTTAAATTTTCTAAACGAAAAAATAATTAATTCCTGTTATCTGTATCACACTAAATGATCTGAATTGATGCATATTAATCTTCATTTGTCTGTTAAATATTAGTATATAAAGTAATATAAGACCGATTTCTTCGCGTTTAAAGTTCTTATTTCCAAGAATATGCTTCGTATACTTTCACTCTTGTATTTCTAGAATCTATTTCCTGTACATTAGAAACGTCTCCTCCTCGAACGATGATACGAAACTCGTAAATATAAAGTATCACATGGTTATGAACATTTAATCGATTTTATACTAATTTACGACGTTTTAATTTCTGTTTTATATTTTAGAATTTAAAACTGGCTTAATTCTATAAGAATACTTGATATTTAAATTTATTTTACAAAAATTAATCACGCAAATACAGTATTTTTATTAAAATTCTTGTGTAAAATCAACGATAAACTTCGTAAAGCGGCGCCATTTTGTAGGCCGATTTCGATAAAACACTTAGAAATCAATTCCTCGGGTGTTTTCCGCCATCTTGTTCGTATAGATGCCGCTAGTCGCTAATTCGAATTGGCGCTAGTATCGATCGAGACGTTCTCTGATTGGTTGTCGAGTTTTTCAAACTTTCTGAAGACCAATACCCGCCAACTTTCCTGTTGAGCAGCACGTTTTGTGACGTCAAAATCGACACTTCAGGCAGCAGCACGAAGGCAACAGTACTTGAAATGCTTTCATTAATCCTAGCAGAGAAATATTTAAATACATTTCACTGTCAATAATTTCATTAAAATTGTTCTTGTATGATTGAATGTTAATTTCGTGTATATTATAAAAATACATGAAATTTTTAAGTACGTTATTGTATTTTTTCGATAGTATAATTCACTGATACTAGTTAACACCAAATATAAATGATAGAAATAGATTGAAAGTAAAATAATTTCTCTTAATTTACGTAGTTAAAACACAGGCAGTAAATAATGTTTAATAAATATTTTAAAGTTAATTATTTTTGAATTTTTATTAAAAAAAGAATCTGAAAAATTTAGTTCAATACTCTCAATGGAAAAAGTATAATCTCAATGTAAATAACATAGTCAAAGAATATTAAAATACATATTTAGTGAAATTTCTTGCTTTAAAGATGAGAGGGGAAAAAATTAATATTAATATCTTGCAATATGTCTTAGAATGCTTTTCAAAAGTACAGTACATTCTGAACAGATAAAATAATACGATTTATCTATTTCCAAGTCATAATTTTCCTTTGCTGAAAACTACTCGTGATTTTGATTATTATGCAAAACTTGTTGAATAAAATTACGATTCAACTGAAACAATGGATAAGGATAAAAATTCCAAAGTTTTATCTGTTATTAGTGTTTACTGTTCAAAGATATATTTATCTCCTTAACTTGCACCGAAGCTTCTTCAGTTCTCGTATTTTTATTTCTATGATAGCCAATAACAATAATATCCTGTTATCTGTTAAAAAGTGATGGCGTCATCAATATTAATATCATCTGAAATATCAGAAAATGTATTAAATTCGGGTTTTATAATTCCACTCCGTGTTAACATAAGTCTACAGGCTGTATTTATTATAGTTCCATACATGGGAGTCGGCAGGAAATTTGCCAGGGAGCAAAGCTTGAAAACGAATAATCCCATCAATAATTAATTATTTTGGGGATTTTCACAAGTAGATTATACAATACAGTATTGCATCAAATCTTCTCATGGTTCAGGGTGTAAGGTTATCTCAAACACTTCTACGATTATAATTTGTGGGATTTTTTTTACTCGGTCCCCGAGAGGCCCTCTCGTTTGCCCTTCTATGGTTCTATATACACTATGCTGGTTTCTGTCTCCTTCCATGATCCAATTTATTAGTTTTAAATTGTGAAATAGAATTTAATGGAGATGAAAAATTATCTCTTAATGTGTTTAAGTTTAGTATGTTAAAATTAAAGGATTTTAATTGTTTAATGGGTTAGTTGCTTAACATATGCAATATTCTAATTGTGCAAAGATTAATTCGTATAATACAGTAAAACCTGTCCAAACGGAATCTGAATAAAGCGAACCGATACTGTGTGCTTTATTTTATATATGTAATTTTATTTATTTTAAAGTAAGAAAATCCCTTTTAGATTTGTAGACAATGTTTGGAAGGTTTTGGTCTATCAAGGAAACCTTGAAAGACCGAAACCTACTTTGAGAATTTAAATGCACACATTCTACTTTCTATTATAATTATTCTATTATCTGAATGCACAAGACAAGAATGAACGCTATTTTATACTTTTCAACTACCATCCCACCCCCTTGTAACAGTCCGTAACGGTTCACCTCCATAATTACGTAACACACATCCTTGATCAGCCCTCTGAATTGTACTAAGAAATAATACCTGGCAATTGTAACACCCCACCCAATGTAACGCATCGTAACGATTACACACATACCCACACACATCTGCGTTACATAATTTATGGACATCCCTAACTTCAACGACAGATCTCTCTTCAACCGCTCCATGCCATTTATAAATGCAGATCATCGCCATTCTATAATTACTGCTGAATAATGATTAAAATTCAATGATAATGCCACGTAATGAAGATCAGAGATTTACAGAAGCACCAATTTATAGAGGCGTTTTTTCTCGGCTCTGTGGGCATTATAAAGGCCTTTTTCACCCATATCAAGTAGGATGTGGCCAGGCTCATATAATGTATGGGGATAAACGTATTTTGGGCAAACATGCCCATAAAATCCTTGAAATTTTAACATTGAGCATATGATAGGTTAGATTTAATACCCGAAATTCTATTTTTCTCTCAAATATAACTTTTGGAAATTCGTATGTCCATTATAAATAGAAGATTACGTGCGATTTCATGGTCTGAGAACTGAGAATAATGCGATCAATTCAAGGAAATAAGAGTTAACATCGTAACAAATATTAGTTTATGCATATTTTGAAAGACCATAAAATGATTTATTCATGAATTTCCATTTATACTTACGCATGTCATCTCTAAGCACATTCCTATATTCATTTTTAATGCGAATCTTCATTGGATTTTCATATTTCACACAGTGATATCATCTGTTGGCGCAATGTGATGTGAAAGAATGACGTTACTATAGTGACGTATTATAATACATCAATTATTTTATCGTCGATAGCGTTGCCTACGAAAGTCCAATGCAGCGGTATGAAAAGTAAAATTTTTTCTCATACGATCATATAAAATGAATAGTAAAGTACAGTAAAACCTGTGCAAACCGGATTCGCACGATACCGAATATTTTTCCGGTTTGGCAGGTTTCCGTTCTAAACAAGTTTTTTTTTTTTTTAACATAGAAAATCGCTCCATTTTGACGAATTTTTTCCGTTTAGAAATGTATTTATAAAATGAAATTGACACAATGCTGGCCTGCAATGTTTAATCATACTTTAATTTAAAAACCATGTGACTTCCTGTCCACACCGGAAGTTCCTATTAGTTAATTGGACTTCTGGCAACTAAGCTTTCCGTATGTGGTTTCGATTTTCATCTAACTCCGTTCTCGAAATTAACTTCAAAATCGGATCTTTAGGATGAACGAAGATCGGTTCTTAAATGGACACTAAAGGACACAGCGCAAACCTCATGGAAAATCGATCCCGGTTGATTTGAGTGAACATTCGATTTTTTTGGTTCCTGTGTTTCCGATCAAAAGTCTCCACAGGCACAATGCCAAAAAGCGGACGGTTTTCGAGTGCCCAAGATGGAAAAACAGTCATTCACGCAAGTGTTGTGAAGTCCTAAATCTTTTTCATTTCAAAACATAAAATACGTTTTAAAACTTTGTTGATGTTACGTATTATTATCTGGACTTCCTTGTAGAGAATTATTTAATAGGCGATGCACGGGAGTTTGAGTTACTATATTAATAGACGCAGCGCTCTCTTCTGTGGCACATGGCACCCTTTTCACAAGTCACTCCAACGAGACTCGATAACGGTCGAAAAGGAACCCTCTAGACATATTATTTTATACTTTGAAACGAAAAAGATTTATGGCTTCACGTCACGTGCCTGTATGACGTGTTTCAGCATCTTGGGCCCTAGATATTTCAAAAATTGTTCATTGTTTGATTTCATGCCTATGGAGACATATGATGAAACCACTAGAACTACAGAATATTCAGCCGAATTTACCCAGACCCATTTCCCAATAGGTTTGTGCACTGTCCTTTGTATTTAACTTCCCTTGATTTGTTTTTCCCCCTATATCTTTAGAATTAAGACTTCTTAAGAATTTAAGGAAGAAACCAATGCTTTAGCGAAGACAGTGGAGCTTTATAGTTTCATGGAGCCCAGGCAAATTTGAATTAGGAGGTCCCATGTACTGTACAGTGTTAACTTTAAACCTTTGTCTTCGGGGAAATTTTCTGGTAGGAATCTCTTCTTATGAAAGATTGGTTTGGGGCTCTGTTGGTGGAAGCCCTAGGCAATTGCCCTTTTTGTCCTTAGGATAACACGCCACTGAGCTAAGGATAATTATATATTTTTATAAGCTACTTAATTATTCTTTTAAATTAAAATGATGTGTTTAATCCTATGTTAATCGTCTATCACACTAGAATTAAAATTGATATGAAATCAGCAAAATCATTCGCTTTATCCGAAATTAATTGTCTGTCTGTCTCATCATTTCGAAAGTTCTAAAGTTCGAAAGTTTTATTTTATAAAATTAATTTTCAGGTAATTTTCCTCTTGGCTGTTTTTACATTTTAGACATTATCCAGTGGTTATTTGATGAATTTATTTTATTCAAAATTAGATATTAAGCAAAAAGCATTTAAGATGATGTATTTATTTTATCCGAATTTTTCCATATTTTTTCCCCGTTTTTATTTTTGTTAGAGAAAAGGAATTTATCCTCTGTTTTGCTCATTTTTTACCGTTTCTATCCAATATATTCCTCTCACTTTCCTGTAGAATTCGTTATTATGGATAAAATGTAGAGAGCAAATCATGTTTGCGTATACATTTAAAGGAATGGACGTATATTGTGACATTTCAATTGTGTTCGCGTATAAACACCTTCATAACATTTAAATTTTTCAATGTTATGAAGAATTGCTTGATACTTTATAAATTAAAATCCTGATTTATAAGCTTAAGTTTTAAAAAGAAAATAGCTAAAAATCATGAAAGTTCAGCAATATTTAGCACTGTTTTTTTTTTCTAATTCATCTGAATAACCAAAATTATTAAGTAAAATTGTTAAGCAACGTTTAATTTTGATGCATTTTCTTATAACCATTGTATGAGCTAAGCAAAGATATTACGACAGCTATAAAATATATACTAAACATTGTTTAAATAACAATCGAGATCGTGTATTGCATCTTAATACAATAGTTATAATGTCTCGTTTTATCCTTTTGTTTACATTACTTGATCTGCTATCGGAATCAATCTTTCTGCACTCCCTCTAAAGCTTTCTGGATCCATTGTTTCCTTTCTGCACTCCCCTCTAAAGGAAACAATGATCAAGAAAGCTTTAGAGGGGGTGCAGGAAGGAAAAATATGCCTTATAAAATTTTTACTACCCGAAATACTAGAGAACCTTTCATCCTGCGACCTCCTAGATCCTCCTGGTTGATTCCTACTCTCGGCATATTATAGAAGAAACGAAATTCATCATAAAGATTTGATTTGTATTATAACTTTGATATAATTTATATTTTATATATTACTTTCAATCATAAAATATATAATAATATGATATCGATAATAACGTCACGGCTGCGAAAGCAGATGTATAGATTTACCTTCCGATTGACATTGCGATAACCTTGGCCTTGAACATGCATTGAAAGGAACAGACAACTGATCATTGCACACTAATCCACGTGCTACAAAGAACTATTGTGTAATTTTTGTGATCGGAAGGAATCGAATTAAAATTATCTGACGTCACTCATAACGTTATATACGAGCGCTTGCATTCCAAGATGGTTTCATGCCTGATAAAGGACGAGTACAATGGATTGCCCGAAATCGTAAGAACACTTACAAGATAGTGTCTAGTTAAAGACAATGATGCATTCAAAATGCTGTAAGAACCTCGGGCGATAGAAAAATGTCTCCATTATCAGGAAAATTCCAGAATTGTGGAGAGAGAGGGGGGAGGAAATCGTTTCATAAAGGTATTCATTTTATAACAAAAACAATCATTTCGAAATATTTAAGTTGTGAAAAAATATTTCAACAAGGTAGTTCTATTATTTGAGAAAATTAATCTCTGAAACTGCAAAGTTAAGCGTATTTCGTGTAGGAATGAATTTTATTACCTAATTTAAAATCAAAAATTGGGGGTATATTTTCATTCAAGCGATCTCTTGTACAGTATTTTATAACTAAAGATACAGTGATCAAATTAAAATTTTGTTTTTTATTTAGTTCTGTTTCTTAATATCATTTATGGTTTTATGCAAGTTTCATAATAGAACAATCCTATTTAATAAAATTCTTAAAACACTAATAGCTCTTGCATGTAATGGGAATTAATTATAATGTTTAATAGAAACATCGTCTATCATGTGATCTCAGATAATTAGCACGTAACTTCACGTCTTTCGATCATTTTTGATCTGTTAATTAATACGAGCCTAACGATTTAAAAATGGAGTAGTTATAAAATAGTATCCCAGTCTATTATGAAGTTATTGATGACTGAAAAGTGTGTGAAATCCCATAAAAGAACTGGTGGAAGCAGGTTGAAAAGTAAAAGCTCAACTTAAAGGAAACTTTTGAAAGTCGTGGCATAAGAATAGTGGAAGCAGATTTGACAGTAAGACTCAATGTGTGTATAAAGGTCACATTACAGACTACGATTACAGGAAATTTTGGGTGAAGCAATGTCACCATGATAACCGTTACAGAAAAAGGCTTCGAGCTTTACTTTGTGCCTTAAACTTTCTTCATTAATATTGCTCAAAGATGCTCTAATGTTCAGCCAAATTATTGTGGGTGCAACGACTTTAAGGCATGTTTTCAAATTATTTATTATCAATGGTGACATTGATGATAAGTAATTTGGATGAATATGGGATGAAGCAAAGTCATGGTGACATTGCTTCATCCAAAATTTCCTGTAGTTGTAGTCTATAATGCGCACTTTATTCACATGTCGAATCTACTTTCGGTATTTCTATTCCATAACTTTCAATCGTTTCCTTTAGATATTTTGCTGAACTTTACGTTTGAACCTGGTTTCACCAGTTTTTTATGGAAATTATAATGAGATTTAAATTAATGAATCATGGAGTCATATTATGATGGATAGTAAACTATAATAGATCTATTCTTGATACCAGTTATTTAGTTGTATAATGACAAGTAGACTGAATTAGGTAAAGATCTTACGCTAAATACAATACAAAGAGTAAGAATATACTGGCACATACTGTAAGTATAGCGCAAGTTAAAGTTGTTTACGTCTAGGATTTATGCAGATGATTCTATATATCAAGTGAATTCGTCTTACTTGGAACATAAAGCCATTCAATCCAGTTATTTTAGAAGATACTATCACGCCAGTGATCATCTGAGTGAAAAACCTTTTGTTCATGTCTTTTGTCGAGAAATATTTAAAGATGTTTATCATGCGCACATAACGTAAAGCAACGAAATTAGCAATAGACACGTCAAGATAAAGGTAATAACTTCATGTACTGTTCAAGTATAATATTCATAATAAACATCACAGATCAAAGCTTCTGTGGCGCGTTATAGCTTCACCGAGCTTAGGCAAATTTAAATGAGGGGACCCCACGTACAGTGTTGACTTCATACATTTTTCTTCGAGGGGATTTTTTGGGGAAAATATTTTCTTACAATATATTGGTTTGGGCCTCAGGCAATTGCCCTTTTGCCCATAGGATAACGCGCTGCAAAGCTTCATGATAAGGGGTGCTTACGACTAAGCTGCACTCCCTTGAAGGATTTTTTCCGAGTAAAATCTGGTACCTCGGGTAGTAAAACATTTTGTGAAACATATTGTTTCCTCTCTGTACCCTCTTTAAAGATTTTTAGATCCGCTATTGATGATGTATTAATATAATAATAAAATTTGTGATTGTGATCTTTAGATGCAAACAACCATTTAAAAAAGTACAACAAATTATGAAAAAATGCACATAGGTAGGCAAATTCTCACATTTTACTTACCTGCATCAAGATTTGTTAACATAATACGGATTTAAATGTGAGCTTGCAGCATAAATTAAATTTAAAATAAGGGTACAAAGACAAATTCCAGACAATTCTGTATAAAAACGAAACAAAATAGATTCAACTTACGTACAAACGCCAGAAAGAACGTTTAAAATATTAGAAATAATGTAGTATTAGAGACAAAATACATTATTATTTATAAACAACGAAGCAATGTTTTACAGTAATTTAAATAAAAACGAAATTCTTAGAAGAATATACTTAAATATGAAGATTAGTCTCTAGCATTGGAGTAACAGAGCATGAATAGCGCGAGAGTCTGTGACATTTCGAAATGAGAATGTTACTTTACAGACCATAGTATTATTTAAATATACTTAAAAGTATTCTTTAAAATATTATTTTTTATAGATTAATTATATAGAGGATCGGGTTCAAGACTATTGCATATAAGTATAAACAGTCTTTTATAAAAACTTACATCCAGCAATATTCTTTCATCCATTTTCTCCCCAGTGTTCAAGTGTCTAGATAGATGAAATTTCAGTAGAAAGGTTTGTCAGTTCTTTCATCTATCTAGATACTTGAACACTGGAGAAGCAAATACAAGAAAGAATACTGCCGGATGTAAGTCCTTATAAAAACTTAGTTAAATACTATTGTTTTTGTATTAAATTCAGCAGTTGTCATTCAATTCAAATATGAGAAAATTGATTAAAAATCGGCAATTTTATTAGCTGAAATTATTTAATTATTATACCTATCATGCATTTGTACTACCTATGGAAGTAGCAACAAGGACAATGTATCTTAGAGGTATTCTTGAAGTTATTATATAACTAGTCTCTGATTAGAGAGCAGAATATGAAATATTCGTCTTTTAAAAGAAAGCAGTATATATAAAATCAAAAATAACTTACACGGATGGATATAATAACAGAAAATTTAAATTAATTTAAAAAAAAATTCGTATGAACAAAACTTTTCGTTTACATTATTTCTCTCCTGTGGTATACAAATCTTAGCACCCCTTTTTTTTTAACTCTTTCCGCCCTGTGGGCACTAAGAGGGCCTCTTTTAGTAAGCCCATTATGGGTTCGGCCAGGCGTACTCACAATGCAGTCAGATTGAATGAGGGACGGCGTCCGTGTTTCAGGCAGAACTGGTGGCTCTAGCGGGAGCGTCCCAGTGGATCCTATTACATCCGGGTCCTGAGCCTGTCACGGTTTACTCTGACAGCCAATCGTCGCTTCAGGCATTAAGCGACGGGTACCATAGAGATGAGTTGGTACGAGAGATCAGAGGTAGGGTACTGAGGGCGAGGCACGAGCGACACGTTGCCCTGCGGTGGGTCCGAGGCCACATCGGGATCCCGGGCAACGAACGTGCCGACCAACTGGCCAAGGCGGGGGCCAGGGGCCCATTTGTAACGAGGACGGTAGAACCCTCGGCAACATACATAAAAGGTACTCTACTGCAGTGGTCGATGAGGAGTTGGCAAGAGAGCTGGACTCAGAGTACGGTGGGTAGGTCGACCCACGCCTTCGTGCCTGACGTTGGCCTTACCCCAGTGAGTTGTTGTAGGTTGCTTACGCAGATACTGACCGGACACGGGAGGTTTCCCCATTTCAAGTCCATTCTTGGACAAGGAGATGGTTGCTGCTCCTGTGGGTGTCCTCGCGGCGACGCGAGACACTACGTACTTGACTGTCCTCTTACAGAGGATTTCCGCCGAGGGGCTGACCAAGTCGACTGGTCCAAGCCGCCTGAACAAGTACTTCGAACGCTAGCAGCAAGTGAAGGAAACTTATTGAAACTAAAGGAATTGATGGTTAAAGTCTCAGATCTTTTCGATCTATGAGCCCAATGGACGCATTGGGCTGGGCACCCCTTTCTTGTAGGGAAGGGTGCCCCTTTTTAATGCTTGGGATTATCAATTACGATAAGTCTGTACGAATTATCAATCGCGGCAAAGGAGCATGCCGCAAATAATCAAATCATGACAGAGCAAGAATATGCGGTGGAAACCGCACAAACATATAAAAGTTATGCCAATGTTAGTGAGTTGGGGCTAAGAGGGCGGATGACAGCTCAGGAGAAGCCGTTGGTGCCCCAACTAAAAGTAAAAGAGTCAGTGACTACCTTCGGGTAAGAGACCAAGGCCCATGATTAAGGCATAGTCTCTCGAACCCTGTAGTGCCTGGTGGCGGAGCAGGGGAAAAGAGTTTCCTTATGAGGTCCTGTGTTAATGTGGGAAGTATAGGGAAGATGCTGTAATTAGATCAAATGTGATGGTTATAATGCACAATTTATATAAACATATACAATGATAACATGTCTCGTTAGATTACAACACTTTATAGTGTTGTAATCTAGCAATAGCCTTCCGTTTCAAGATGGCGAGCAGATGTAGGAAATTCATTGGAGCAAAAGTCTCTTGCAGCGAAAGAAAGACGATGTGGATTAATTGAGGTTCTACCTATCGACATTACGAAAATATAATGTTTTTTTGTTTAATTTTTATAAGAAAAAGTGATGAAAAAGATGTAATTTTACTTAGTTTCAAATGTAGAACATGAACCCACTACTTTCCGCATTACTAGTGCTGCCAGCCAATTACTCTATAATTGTTATAAACGCGTCAAAATTTTCAAGTATACTTAATTCATTATTTAATTAAATTTAATTATCCTTTTAATCTAAGATAATACTAAAAAATGAAATGCGCGGTTAATGTTTTAAGTTTGATAAATTTGTTCATAAAAGTCATCGTTCCGCTGTTGGTCGCAAGAATACAGCTGTAACACTTTGTGGACGGAACTGACACTCTACTTTTGATATTGCTCGAAAATATATAATTCGTCTTTTTTTAATCGATTTATTCATGATTTTATAATTTATCCGAACCGATTAAATTATTGATCGATAGGAACCACACTTTTCCTTCGGTGTTCCGGAAGCGGAGATGTTACTGAATTATATAACAGAACTCTAGTATCTTTATACTGTAAACTGGGAGCCTACTGGGTAGATTAATTATCTTACTTATTTCCACTTTAAATACAAAAATTACTGAAGGTTTCCTGGTAGTATAATGATTTCTGAAGCTGATACCAACGCGATAAACAGTTTATCGTCGACAGTATTATTTTAACAAGTATATAAGCATTTAAGTAGATTAACAGCTTTTATGTTACTCCTGTTTACTTATATCTATAAGCTTTCGTTATTGTACACCTATTCTCATTTTAATACTACTGTATAGAGTACAGTATTTCTTGCATAATAGAAATACAACTATTAAAACTATAAAAACACTAAAAATCTACAGCGAGCATAAATATGCGATATTTGCAGTGAAATTATGGTAGAATTTTATCTTGCTTTAAGTATACTTTCGAACACGAAAGGGTGCCTCCAGTATGAGCTTTCTATGGACACTGACTCCTATTTAAATGTTAAACATGTAAAAACACCCGGGAATTTCCCTGCGGCTAGCCCGTTGATCAGGCGCGAATCAGGGTCAAACTGTCAGTGTTCAATAGTTTAATTCACGGTCACCAGTGTGTGATTTTAATATAAAACCAGTGTCTGTAATGCCTAGAAGACCAAGTCGATCGCCGCCATCTTGAAGAAGTTTGCCTCGAAGTTTGACAGAAAGTTCGCCTCAGCCTAGAAGTTTGACAATGACGTTTCAACGCCATTGTCAAACTTCTAGGCTTACAAGGACGCTCGACGTTCACGTTTTAGAGATGAAAACTTCGGCTGCAATCTCTCTATTATCATCACCCAAGTATTACTTTTATTACGTAACGCAGATGTTGCTGGATATGAGGGTAATCGTTACGATGCATTATAAAGGGCATAAAAGCGTAACGTAAAGCTAGGGATTAGGCCTTCGGATAACAGAATGACTCATCTTCATTTCTGAAATGTTATACAGTGAACAGTATGGTTTATTTATTGTTATATATGTAAATAACGTTCTGTATCCCGTGCTCCCGTGCTGTGTATTATTCCTTAGTACAATTAAAAGGGTTGATCGAGGATATGCGTTACGGAACGGGTGGTACGGCATTACGGAGCGTTAGTGGCAGGATGGTAGTTGAAAAGTATGTACGATCCTAATATTCACGTTCTCAAAGTTGACGTCTTCCGATATCAATCGATCAACATCAAATAATTAAGATTCAATTTAAAAAATTTTAAATTTAATTAAATAATTGAATAAAATGTTTAATTAAAATTTAATATATATTAAAATGATTTAATACTGAAAAATAAATACAATAGTAATCATTTATTAATTATTAAGAAATATTCAAGTAATTACTAATATATATTTAATAATTAATTAATTAATTCAAATGAGGTATCTTCAATAGAATAGTTCATTTATATTAAACACAGTAAAATATACAGCAAAATGAATGTAAGGAAAAGAAATCTTTAAAATTGATGTAATAGAATTAAAATTCTTGTTTAAAATATAAAATGTTTAACATTATTATTATTTCTTACTACTGTATTAAATAAACTCATTGTTACGTTTACAATATTCTACAATAGTCTTTGAATGTAGAACACCAAAAGATTTTTAGAATTTATTTAATAATCAGTCATATTATGCGATTAAACAGCTTTTACTGTCTTAAACCGTGTACAGGGTACTCGTAAAGTAACTATACACCTATGTACCGGTATAACGTAATACATTTTTATTTTTATATGCTGTATGTGCCAACTTCCGAACTGATTTTGAAAGACACTGCATCATTGAATCAGAAATATTCAAAAGTTTATTCTTAATGAGGACAGATAATCGTCCGTTACGGTTAATGTCAAAAACTGAGCCCGTCTCATGGAACTGCGCCCGCATTTTATCGATTTGACTGAAATTTTTGGGAAAACTCTTCTCTAACGCCCACTATATAATGCCCTTGTCAAAAATAACAATCCACCAAAAACACGCATTCTTCTAGAGTCAAAACTCAATTTTTGAAGCAATCAGAACAATTCATGCTACTACGGGTTCGTGGCCTTCAGTAATGCCAACTGCCAATTCAAAATTCCTCGTCTCATTTATTTATTGAAGGTGTATGGTTACTTTTCGAACAACCTGTATTTTTAAGGTTGTTATATTTATCACACACGATTTAACTTAGTTGTGCGAGATTTTAATATCCAGCAAAATTTTGTATCGCGCTCTAAGAGCATTCCTTGTTACTACTCAATTGTTCATTGTCATGAACTGAAATTGAATGCGAGTTATATGTTGATTTTTGTGTGAAAATGCTCACGCTTTCAGATCACTGAAAGTCTGTGAACTCGTTTATAGAAATACATTTGTAATTACAGTACGATCTTGATAATCCGGAATTCTTGATGATTCGGCAGTGTTGCCAGATTTGGCGAAAAGTAGCCAATTCTGCGTATTTCTAACCAAGGTCTTGATTTCTAACAACTTACGCTACTTATTTTTTTTTTTAATTTTTTGCTACTCGTTACTTTTCTAATAATGTTTTGTGTAATAATTTTCTCAAAACAAAATGTAACCAGACAAAGTGTTTGCTTGCTTTGTTTTTACTGTCAATAGATTTTACGTAGTGCTGTACAGTACATATTTACTGTACGTTTTTGTTATTTTCTGTGTTTTGTCCACTCAAGTAGAACTGCCTCGATAATCCGGAATAACCCGAGTCCAGAGCATGCCGAATTATCAAGATCTTACTGCATCTTTAACTTTTTTGTTTTGTTTATTTCGGATTATTGAGGATGGAATTTAGATTAAAGTATATTAAGCTGCATATATAATAAGTACATAAGAATGCACAATGTTTTGTTCAAATTAATTTGGAAAAGATAAGTTACAGTAAAACCTGTCTAACGGGAAAATATTCGTTATGGCGGGATTCCGGTTTACAAAGGTTTTATTGTACTGTAAAGCATGAGTAGGCCTAAACATCGCCTCCTCTACGAAGATTTGCCCTCCGAAGAGAGAGATTTATAGTTGTCATTTAAATTCAAGTTATCAAATATAATAAAATATTTAAAATAACGTAACAATTATTGATAATTCAGACGATAGAACGAATGTTGACAGTACAATCAAGACGTTCGAAGAGTTTAACAGGTTGCATCTGGAATTCCTACCAATCACAGCGATCTGAATGCAACCTGTTACAATCTTCAGCGAAATTTCTCTGACTGTGGGTCCCCACCATCAAAATAACTTGAATTCGTTTCTCCTTACTTAGTGCCATTCTTTACCCATAAAAGAATGAACAAATAACGACATAACTTCTACAGTTTCATACTTATGTTTGGTGATTCATTTTAAAACATTTCTTTTTAAGCGAGAAATTTTGTTTTCAATCAATCATCAGGATCGATATTAAGGCAGTAGAAAAATCACGCGGAACAATTCACCATTTTGTGCTAATGGATGAATGCAGTCCGTGGTTATACCAATTCGATCATCTATGCTTTGATCTCCATTTAAATACTAGTATTAAAATGAATTTTTCGTAAATAAATAGGGATTTTTATTCATCTAAGTAAAATAAATTAAGAATTACTGAACACTGGTAATTCGTGGGTGAGAAAAAAATATATATATATAAAAAAAATAAAATTTATACTTAAATATACAAGTACAATAGATCTTCTTTTTACGAATTTACTGGTTTTGTCAAATTATCATTAAATGAGCCATAAAGCGAGCCATACTAGTGAGGTTGAGGCCGAAGTTTTAAACGCGAAAACGTGTACGTCGGACGTTCGGTGCCGCTTTCCTGTAAGCCTAGAAGCTTGACAATGGTGTTTGGAAAGTCAGTGAAATCACGCTCGACATTTCAAATGCCATTGTCAAACTTCTAGGCTTACAGGAAAGCGACGCCGAACGTCCGACGTACACGTTTTCGCGTTTAAAACTTCAGCCTCAACTTCGCTGTTAATTTCCATAGGCTCGACGTCAGAGATTATATACATATGAAATAGTAATCTGTACAGTATATAAAAACAGAAAAACTATATAATACCATAGAAGAGTATTTAAATGCAGCTTTTTATACATTCATATGAGAGAGTTTTAGAGCAGTCGTATAACGAGAACGTAACGTAATTTCTGTACTCAAATAGCATCCCGTGCCCTATAACGCTCCGTAACGCCGTCGCATACCTACCAATTCCCAAAATTACGTAACGCATATCCTCGAATAACCCTCTTAAATACTAAGGAGTAATATAAAGGTACCGAACGTTACATTATTTTATTAATTATAAATAGCACACACCCACACAATAATCATTGCAATTCTTTCACGATAAATTATTGTATTATTTTCTGAATTTTTATTCTTATAATTTAATGAAATTTTAATCTGGAACCTTTCACTAAATTACGTTAATTTTTAAATAAAGCAGGGAAAATTTGATACTCTTAAACATTTCCCAGATAATTGATAGTAAACTTGTCTAATAATTCGCCAATTATAATGAATATAATTATATTAACGAAGACCTTAAAGGTTAAAAGCATGCATGTTACATAAAGGAAGCAAACTATACTATTATAAAGTAAAAGGCAAAGATAAACTTCACATTTAAATAAACTTATATCGGAATTATTAAATTATTAAAACCTGTGTAAACCGGACTGGCACGATACAAATAATTTTCCTGTTTGGAGGGTTCCGTTTTGTACAGTTTCTTTTTAACACAGATAATCGCCGTACTCCTAATAATTTCTCCCGTTTAGGCAGGTTTCACTGTGTATATCTTGTCATATTACCAAATTATTTCCATGCATCATTAACAAGTAAATTTTTAAAATAATAAAAGTTATCTTCTTGAAGACGACCAATACATTTTTCTATTTGAAATTTTTAAACCGGGGACAAACCAGGGCTTAAAATAACAATTCTTTTATCGACTTCCTCCATCATTGACAGATAAATGCCTTTCGAATCTGTCCTCGTGCCACTTTTCTTCATTGTTGATCGTTGCGCACTTTCGTTTCTTTCTTTGAGATCATAAATCCTTTGAAAACTAAATAAATATACATTAATTCATCAATTTATCTCAATTTATTTACAAGGAAAATAGGAAAATTGTCAATCGTTTGGTTTATTTGTATACGGCAACGCAACATGTGGATCGTCTGCCGAAGGGATGCCTCCCGGGAGGACTTTCTATGGAAATCTGGCCCCTATTTAGGTGTTACTAACGCGAAGAAAACCTGGAAAACTCCACGTTGGCCAGGCGCGAACCTACGACCATTGGTGGGCCAATTGTCATGCGCATTCTTTCATAAAAAAAAAAATTCTAAATCTTTTATGTAAGGTCAACTATTATTGTCTTTTTCTCATTTATCATGTGGACAATTAATTAATTGTCATGTTTCTTGTTTTTTTTTTGTTCCGAATTTCTAAAATCAAATAGTTTCCGACTGTTCAACTTGATAAATATATCATTAAGATAAATCGAAAGACTTCACTAAAAATGGTTCAGTTATTCCGACTGTTCTAGTTTTTTAGTCTATTAACAATCTTGAAAATATAGTTTAGTTTCATCGGTTATGGATCAAGGCAATGTAACACGTGGACGATCTGTCTAGGAGTGACTCCCGAGTGAAATTTGTTGTAATCAGGCCCTATTTAGGTGTTAGACACGTAAAGAAAACCTTGAAAACTCCACCTGACCAGCCCCATGAGAAGAGCGAAAACTCTTATATAGTTAATCGGAGCCTCCTACCACTGTGGTTTTTATATGCCGTCTCGTCTTTCATCTATCTAATTTCATTTTTGAGATTAAAGAAGAACAGACAGACGGACGACAGTGGGAATTTATAGGTCTTCAATTTTTTTTTTCCAAATTGCAGCCCGATTAATGAACAAATTGATAAGACGATACTACCATTAAGCCATTGTTATCTGCCATTGGTATCATTCCCGGAAACCTGCATGAAGTGTAACTCTTTTCCTATATTATTGCTTGAAGTTCTATACATTTCAGCTTTAAATTTAAATGCTTATAACGTAATAAGAAAACGCTTAAATTTAGTAAATAATTCAAAAATCTGTTTACTTCTGGTAAAAAATCAATCCGATTCTTGGCATTTATCCAATCATTGCTTCTTGGAGCAGAATTAAAACTTAAGATTAGGAATGAATCTCTTTTTGTGAATAATAATAATAATAATAATTAGATTTTAATAGAAGTTTTATGTAAGAGTTTTTCTTTAAAACCAAAACCAATATATCATGATTAGAAGTCTTTTTCCTGGCAAATTTCCTGCACTTCGTAGATTTCGATATTCACGAATTCATCGAATTAAAAGAAAAATAAAAAGAATAATCTAATGAAAAGTTAGTCGATTTTATTAAATAAGTTTGCATTATTCAATTTTTTAAAATTTTTATATAAAAGTATAGATAACTTTTTAAATAAATAACTCAATAGAACAATATATTATAAGCCTAGTTTAATGTTTTCCAGCCTTTTCAATGCTACGTAATACTTTTATTTGCAAATACTTTTGGCAGAACTCTTGCAAATTAAATGAAATTTTCTGGAAAAAAAAAAACATAATAATAAAGGAATTTTATTAGATACATGTGTTACAACATAACACGTGTTTTTTCTTTTGTTTATTTAGTATTAGTTGTCTGCGAACAGGAAAATCTTCCAATTACTGGTAGCTAACACAGAAATGAAATTGTATAATACTTTCCGAATATAATAATAATAATAAGACGAATGCGTGAATGAATACGGAGGAAAGAAACTTAAATGTTGTGTTTAACTGCTCAATTCTGGTTATTTAAAAACGCAAGACTTAATGAGTTAGTTACTCGTGCTTGGCGTTGTTTACACATTTCTTTAAAAAAAACCCACTGAATATTGTGAGTTTGGGCCTGAGAAAACCCAGAAAACGTCACTTCGGCTGGTCAAGTGGAGTTTTCTGGGTTTTCTAATGTGTGTAATACCCAAGAGGAGCCGGTTTTCCATTCCACCCGTCAATCACTTTTCTTGTCGGATTGCCCATGTTTCGGTGCCATATGGATTGAATTGATGAGATCTCATCAATTCAATCGCATCAATAAAATTGTAACCGTTTTTAAGTATCATAGGGTATTCCTGTTGAAGAAATACATTTGTAGATGAGGCAAACGGGGCTCTTGCTCCTCCCTCAGTTCGAGTAAAAAGTTCCACAAATTATAGTCGTAAAAATGATAGATAAACGTAATTTTATACCCTTGACCTTGAACGCATTGGTGCAATGCATATTCTATAATTTACTTGTAAAAACACCCCCAAAAAATTAAATAAATAAATAAAAGTTTATTGATGTAATTACTTGTTTCCAAGCTTGAAGAAAATTTTCTGCGGATGCCCATGGATATGAATCTTGTAGTTTAGTAACTGAAAGTATTTAAATAATCTTACACGTTTTATTGCTATGTTGCGAATTATTTCTGTAGGATCATCAACCCGCAACAACAGTTGGTAGTGGGTTCGCGTCTGGCCACGTCGAGTTTTCCAGGTTTCCACGCCTGAATAGGGGCAGGTTACACTTAGAAAAAAACCAACCGGAAGGCCTCCCCTAGGCAGATCGCCCAAGTGTTGCGTTGCCATAACTTAACAAATAGCAACAACGTTTACAATAGTCTCTATGGAGATCAAAGTTAGATTTTTAATTTTTGACCAGTGCCGAATTGTCTACTAGTCACAGGAGACAGAGGCTTAAGGATCCCGGATCTCGGGGGGTCAGCTCGGAAAGTCTTAATCTGCCACATTTTCTGATACTTGACGACAGTCTCGGCTGAAACTAAAACAAAATCAGTTCTGATTTGTTTATAAGTTCAAAAAATATTATTTCTGTTCTGTCCTATTATACATTTTGTTTACTTAGAAGCTACTCATTATTACAGTTCATTCGAATCATATAATCTTATTTGATTAATTCAATGAAATTCATTGAAACTGCTAATGGATTCGTGTTTAGAAAACAATTAACAATTTTCTCCCTTATAATCTATAAGTCTACATTCTACAGAATGTTTCTAAATAAATAGGACAAGATGCTCGTTGGAAGAAATGGCATTATAAAGTGAAAAGAACAAAAAACTGCATATTTATGTTTATTTTTCAAATAGTTTCTCTTCAGAAATTTTATCGCATCGCTCCCTATTTACGAAAATTTCCTTATCAACCTGTAGTTAACTGATTTACTGGTACTTTACTAACTAATACTCAAGTACTAGCTATAAATTTATCATCTCCTTCCATCAGCTGCTGTAATTAAATAAAATGTGATGTTCACCAGTGGCCAAATGGAGAAAACAACTGATCGCGTGGGTTCCTGCCTTTCAAAATGCTAACCATGTGGAGTTTTCCGGGTTTTCTTTATGTTTGTAGCACGTAAATAGGGACCAGTTTCCAATAGGAAGTCCTCCCTTTTGGCATATCGCCCATGTGTGGCATTTCTGTATACAAATAAAACAAAAATATCCCTCCATCAACTGTAGATTGTCCTCGTAAGTTCCACCCGTATTTTTGTTGATTACCTTTAAAAATTGTATAAAAGCATAAGAACACGTGCTCTATTGTGCATCATCTCTTATAGAATGCAACGTTTTTGCAATATTTCAATTTAATCATACGTCACGTCATTGACAAGATAGCTTCTGATTAATTGATTGATACCTTTACGAAACAAGTGGCCTACTAATAAAAAGTGTTACTGATCTCTAACTTAGAAATATTCAGTAAACCGAACAATGTCAGAATAAGAATTGACAAATTCAATAATAGGAAAAACCTATATCCATTTGTGGATGTGTGCACGGGCGTTCACAGATAATTTTCCAGGGGCGGCAAATTTTGGAGACAAATAATTACATCAACAAATTTTTATGTAATTGTTTAATTTGGGGGCTTTTTGCCTGAAGATTATAGAATACAGTAGGCTATTGCATCAAAGCTTCCCATGATCGAGGGTGTAAGATCGCGTATCTCGATCAATTTTAGCTTTAAAATTTTCGACGGATTGAAGCAGAAATTATCGAGTGATTTGACAAATCGCTTGTAACACCTCTATTAACAACTATTCGATACGCAGTTTGCAAGTACAGTACCTGTATTAACATTACACTTCTTTCTATAGAGTGTATGGAGTTGAATTAAGGTGATAAGGCAACGCAGCACGTGGGCGATCCGTCAACGATGACATTGTAAGCTGGTCTCTATTTAGGTGTTACACGAGTGTAACACTTAAATACGGAAACTCCACGTGACCAGTCCGTTGTTAACCGTCGTAAAGGCAAATTTCATTTTGTAATTTCGTCCAGTTTGTCTTCATCAATGTTAGTTCGGTTTATTCGCTTACGGCAATGCGACACGTGGGCAATCTGCCAAGGGGGATGCCTCCCGAGAGGATTTTCTATGAAAAACTGGTCCCTATTTAGTTCTTACAAACGTGAAGAAAACCCGAAAAACTCCACGTGGCCAGCCCGTTGGCCAGGCGCGAATCTACATGATCAGTAGTTTTATTCATTCCACGCTGGCGAGCACCTTCATTAATGTTCAACTTCACAGCGTTCGAAATCTACCTCTTTCAACACGAATTCCTTGCCTCACTCAAATCTTTTTTTTCCAATCTGAGGGATTAATTTTATTTAAACTATGTAAACATTTTAAACATCGATCTTCATAAGCACCCATTCTGCACATAGTTCTTTTTAATGCCAAAGTGATAACCGCATTAATAACCGTAGTCCTGAAGGGCCGATAAGTATCTCATAAGTGGCGTAACAGTTAAGTTTTAATAGTTTCTAGATGTTTTCTATAGATGAAAGAGTGGATTGCGGGAAGTGTCATTTGTGTATATGAAAGCACTTAGGAAATTAACACGGGTCGATGTTGTTGTTGAAAATGAACGAAATGATGAATCGATATTGTTATATTAAATATTTTCAATTCGGATTGCTACAAACTCAATAAAATTACATCTGCCGAAAAATTACAGATGTATGATTTATATTTATCAAATTTGGCATAATTAAATGTCGGCGTATCTCGAATATTGGCCTTTTGGGTGTAGGCTCATCGTTCTTATCTACTCTTTGGGAAATCGAATGTTTGTTTGTCGGTCCGTTGGTTTTCTTTTTTTTTTTTTTTTTTTTTCTCTCGTTTTTAACCTTCATCCGAGGACAGCCTTAATAAAATTTGATTTTGTTAAAAATATAATAAATTGTTCGTTTCACAGTCTGGTAAAATTATTAAGAAATAAAAAAAAATCGATTGAAAATATCATTTCGGAAATCTATTTTCAACACAAACAAGAAATTATCGAATCGGATTAACGTTTCCTTTTTCTACGGAATCGATAACCGAGTTTTATTTGAAGAACTAATAGTCTCAGTATACTTAGAAATGTCAATTAACTAGTCGTCAATGAATAGAATTTGTTCACGAAATTGTATTTTTGTTTCTAAAAAATTAATTTTATAGCCTAAAAACATCTTTATTTTTTAACAAAAATACAAATTTTACAGATGAAAAAAAGTGAAATAAATTTAGTTTCCTGAAAAAACAAGGCCGAACAGAAGGTATTGGCCTTGTCAAAATAATACATATTGAAGGTCCTAGAGCAAACTAGATTAATGTATTAAAGCAGTGATTCTCAAACTTTTTCAATCCACCGCCTCCTTTGTTCCATAAAGTTATACCCAACGCCCCCTAACTCATTTTCTCTTGTGTGAGAAAGGATTGGAAATATTCTTAGGAAAACTTTTCTATGAATCTCACACTTTGTGCCCTTACCGTACATTGTTCTCAACATCTGGAAACCATTAAACGCAATGTTTCCTCTTATCAGTTTAACAGAGGAAAGGGAACGGCTGTAAGTGACCCCAACTTTTGCCTTTGGTCACTGTTCAGTGCTCTGACTCCAGCGCCCCCTAGATTTACTTGCCGCCCACAAGGGGGAGTTAGTGCCCACTTTGAGAAACGCTGTATTAAAGGAAGTACAGTGAAACCTGTCCAAAACGGAACCTGAATAAAATGGAAACCTGCCAAACCGGAAAAAATGTTCGGTACTGTAAGTAAATGAAACCGATATAAATACATGTAAAATAAATTTTTCTGGTTTATATACAAATATATATTTACACACCCACACACTTATTTCGTAAATATTTTTCAAATATTGTTTTTTATTTATTGATGTCGTATAGGGACCCTTCTTCCTCGAGTACGGGACAATGTTTTTATTTTTGCCCTCTCTGGGTGTCCCCGAATATAACAAAAGCACAAAATAATCATCACTATAAACAAAGATATTTTGTGATATGAGTGTCAAACAGTACATTAGTTCCTTACAGTTTTTGATTATTTTCATATCAAAAATATAGATCTAGCTCTCTCTATATATATATATATTTGATGACACATATCGAAAAGACGTTAAAACGAATAATACATTTTTATATAGGCTAGACTTTCAAATGATTACTTCGACGTTATTAACATTTCATGATTTGTTCCTCCTCGTTTTGTTTCTTTCATGACATCTGTCAACGGATATATACAATATTATTGTTATTTATTATATAATATATATATTATTTATTTGTTTCTGTAGTAGTGTTTTTGCATATATTTGCACAAATGTTTATTAATGATATACAACGAATCTGAAATTACGGTGTACAGTACAGTGAAGTAATTATACTTCGTGCCCGCATGCGAGAACATACACGTTGAAAAAATAAATAATTTAAGTCTTAATTTAAGTTAAAGGTGTAACAACAAAAACAATACACTGTAGAAAAATGTAACTTACATCTGAAGTGTAATAAATAAATTAAGAGAAAGAGTAAGCGTAGGAAAAAAGAATTGAAGGAACCAAATGCACTTACACGCGTGCAAGTAAGAGTTTACTCCTCATCCATAGCTCTTGTAGCTACATCTACAATGGTACAGTGTGGATTCGGGTTCCCTCTAATATCTGTCGTAGTTACGCTACTGGCTTCGAGCCATATTTAAATTGTAAGAACAATTTGTAACGTCAGTAATAAATTTTCTACTGTATTTTATCATCATCATCAATCGTTTACTTAATTAATACTTAA
Source organism: Centruroides vittatus (assembly GCF_030686945.1). Classification (NCBI taxonomy): domain Eukaryota; kingdom Metazoa; phylum Arthropoda; class Arachnida; order Scorpiones; family Buthidae; genus Centruroides; species Centruroides vittatus. The sequence continues at coordinate 822,713 of NW_027120796.1, forward strand.
CATTCATACTATTAATATAGGTAATAATTACAATCGATAACTTATACGAACAAACGCTTGATAATTAATTTAAGAAATAAGAATAAAAGTATTTAAAAGAAATTAATCTTTCAGTTTTATCACTGGGTTATTTTCATGTAGTAATTTATATTTCACTATAATTTAACATTTTTCAAGATAAGGCGTCAAAATTGATCACGTTTGAAGACTAATTTTGTCAAATGGTTTAAATTTTAATGAATTTTTTCATTAAAAAATCACGCCGATCGAAAGGAAAACCTGTGACGCGTTATAGCTTCGTGGGGCCCTGGCAAATTCGAATTAGGGGGCCCCATGTTCAGCGTTTATTTCAGACATTTTTTGGAGAAACATTTTCTTTGAAAATATTGGTTTGGGGCCCGCTTTCGGCCCGTAGCATAACGCGCCACCGCGGAAAACTATTTTTAATTGATGTATTATACACAAAAAAGCCTTCAGTTATCAATGTTAAAATTAATATCTTTTTTATTTGAAATATTTTAAGAAACACGTTTTTAAAATGCATCTATTGTATACATTGTTGTCGCAAATGCATTTGATATTTTATAACAAAACAAAATTTACATACAACTGTAATAGATAACACCATTTAATTTCCAAGAACCAAATATGGCATAAGAGTGTTTGAGGTTTGGTTTATTTGGTTATGGCAACGTATGACACGTGGCCGATTTGCCGAGGGGGATGCCTCCCAGGAGGACTTTTACGGGAAACTGACCCTATTTAGGGTGTTACAAATGAAGAAAACCCGGAAAACGAACCCGCGACCAACTACCATCGTTCAGTGGTTTTATCCATTCAGCTATTGATGGGCAGTAAAGACATTGTATATCTTTTAGTTCAAATACAGACTATAAAGCATACGTATATATCGTATACAATTTAATAATAATGTTTTTACGTGCACTATTGTTCGGTTAAGAAAATAATGCACGTAAAAAACCCATACGAAAATTGCGCACGAAAAAACAATCCTCACTGTCATCCATGTATACAAGGGGAATTGTTTGCACAGAAAAATGCCCAAACAGAAAAGTACGCACTCAAAAAATTCTCGTATTCACAATAAAATAAGTAGTAAAATCTAAATTGTGAATGTGCTAGAAATGACGTTAATGATACTCTTATTTACATAAACGAATCGAAATGAATTTCGATTCGTTTATGTAAATAATTTATATTTTCGCACAATGAATTTGCGAAAATATAAAGTAAAATCGAGCCACGAAATCGACTTACTTATTAAACTATTTTGTCTTTTTAATGTTAGGCCTATGTTAATAATTTTACGGTAAATGTAGTTATTTTAATTTTTTATTAACGAAATAAATAAATTAAAATAAGTACTTGTACTTATTATCATTTATTTTTTTTATTAATGAAATAAATAAACCGTACAAGTATTAAGTACTTGTACTTTTTTTAAAACTCTTTCCGCCCTGTGGGCACTAAGAGGGCCTCTTTAGAAAACCCATTTTGGGTTCGGCCAGGCCCACAATAGGCCCACAATGGGGCGACCGGGTGGTGAGAGATGTTGCCCGACATATCCGAACGAACCATCCCCTGAAAAATTCCTGGGGATTATTCGACCCGTTCGGATTCGATCCCGGGTGCCCCGGAGCGGTAGGCTGCCACCTTAACCGCTCGGCCATCCGGCCAAGTACTTGTACTGTAAAAAGCTAGTTAGCATTTCAAATTAAAATATGTAAGGACCACTATCATCCTGTCTTTACTTAAAAATTTCTTCACCGGCATTAAAAAAAACTGTTAAAAACGATAATATTTTTATTTAGAATCTTATTTTTAAAAAAAATTGCCTAGTTTTGGTTTGGTTTATTTGTAAACGCGACACGTGGGCGATCTGTCGAAGGGTTTTGTCTCTCAAGACAAAGTGAAAGAAACTATAGGGAAAGAACTGCCGTAGAGAAATTAAACTAAATAGGGGCCTTAGAGAAACTGGCCCTATTTATAAAGTTACTAACGCGAAGAAAACCCGGAAAACTCCGCGTAGCCAGCCCCTTGGCGAAGCGCGAACCCACTGGTTGTGGGTTCGCGCTTCGCCAAAGGGTTTTTATCTGTACTCGGACACTTTTTTTTTTATTTTTTAACTCTTTCCGACCTGTGGGCACTAAGAGGGCCTCTTTTTTAGAAGGCCCATTATGGGTTCGGCCAGGCCCACAATGGGGCGACCGGGTGGTGAGGGACGGGGCCCGACATATCCGAACGGACCACCCCCCGAAAAATTCCTGGGATTATTCGTCCCGTTTGGATTCGATCCCGGGTCCCCCAGAGCGGTAGGCTGCCACCTTGACCGCTCGGCTATCCGGCCGTCCTGTACTCGGACACTAGTGGGTCGTGCCTATTTTTCCTTTAAGAAAAGAAAAAAAAAACAAACAAAACAAAATTTTTGAATCTTTGTAGTTGTAAAAGACCTAGGTGAAAGTTCTGTCGCAATAATACCATTGAATCAAGGCATCGCGAAACTAATGGAAATGGGGATCCGACGTTTAATAATTATTTCTTAAGAGTATTTATTTTGTTTGTTATTATTATTTCTCCTTTGAATAAAGTTTGTTGATGAAAAAACCGTTTACACTTGCAGTATTTCCTGTATTTTCCATTACAGACGTTCATACTCGAGCATTAAAGCCCTCTTCATATATAGGTTACTTCTGTGTAGCAATTAATTACAGGAAAGGGTAATGACGCTTCGAGGGTTATCCGCTCACTTAGGTATCGAAACAGAATGGGATTGTAAGTGTGTGATTGATGTGACCAGACAGCAAACATCAAAGATGATTGCATCCAAGAAGAAATCTGTTGTATTCAATGTTCGGAAATGGCAGTAATAATGTGGGGAATTTGGCAGTAATAATGAAATATGATTCAGTTGCATAATGTGTAGGAATTGATAACACAAGGACGGCAGTTATGTGGAAACTCCAAAAATTATAAATATGACTATTATTACACGTAAATCTTCAAGTGAAATTACGAGTGCCAATGCATGATCAGTGACGGCAATACCTGACCTTGTAGGGTATTACCGCTCATACACTTTAAACATACATTTTATTAATGAAGTTTTGTTGTTTGTATAAATGTGTTGTTTTAGTTTTCTCTTAGATGCAAGACATTACCTAACTTTTCCCCCAATGTACTTGTAACGTAATAAAATTACGATAGAAGTTGTTACACATGAATATGAAATACAGTATTTTAATCGTAAGATATTAACAATTTATAATACAGGATTCCTTCTCATAAATGAGAGATGAATGGTTAATTAACATCGTACTTTTGCCTCTTCGCCAAGCCCGAACATTGAACCTTTCTCAAATCTTTCTTCAGCGCATCATCTATAGTGTTGTATTAATAATACAGTCAAACCTCTGAACAACGGCCAGTAACACGACATAAAGATGGGCATTCGAGGTTGAACTATGTATTAAAATTAATTATCTAACGTTGTAAATTTTACTTGTTTTATACAAAACTTAAATGAGAGTTAGTTTTATGTATAGAACAATAGATTTGTTTCACCTCGATTTATAAATAAGACGAGACTTCTAAATTAATGTAATGAAATGAATAATATATTCATTTGTCTTTGAACAATAAATAAAATATTTACATCTGTTTTTGTTAAGAATATTCACTTTTATAAGTATTATGAATAATCTTTAAATCTTATATGAAGCATTAAAATCAATAAATATAAATTCAGAGTGATTATCTCATTTTAAGTAATGTGATCTCGTAATGCTTTGTCTTATTTGTATACGGCAACTCGACACGCCGACGGGATGCCTCCCGATAGGACTTTCTACGGAAAATGGCCCCTATTTGGGTATTACAGACGTGAAGAAAACCCTGAAAACACCGCTGGCCAGCTCGTTGGAGAGGCACGAATTTACGACCGACTACCAGCGTTCAATGGTTCTATCCACTCGGTCACTGGTCACTTGATCTCACATTGTTCGATATTACTGTATATTAAAAATTATACTGCCAAAAATTTAATTCCTTTGTGAAAATTGGTGCTATTTATATAATAAATTGAAATATTTATCCGATATAATGTTATATTTACAAAATATAGCACGAGCGGAATGGAAACAATTGTTTTTCCATTCCGTTCGTGCCTCTAAAGATAATACATACTTTTCCCATAGAAAATTCTTTAATGATCACATTATATTTAAGAATTATGGCATCTTGGCTCCTATTTTACAACGTACTTGTGAAAAAAATCTAAAAATTTTATTTTAATCAATACACAAAAACAATGGAAAATCGCTACACGCATCCGATATCGAAAATAAACAAGTTTGTTGACGACGTTTTTGAAATATTTTAAAATACCTTTAATCGATAATACGGAGAAAAAATAATAATAATTTGCAAATATAATTTTGCTTTAAAAATTTATAATCCTCATATTGACGAAATATTATTAAAAATTATCCAAAAAACAGTACGATAAATCGTGTTTTAACGCAATATAATAAACATCAGTAATATATTTTTTCAATATAAAATAAATGAATAATCGTGCTACATTACGGCTGTATCATTTTTTAAAATGTTTTATAGTCGGGATCGTTAAGGCTAAAAAGCATCACATTATCCATACAGTATTTTGCCTTAATCGCCTGCGAGGAGAATAAAATGTTACAAAAACGTCACACGTGTAAAATGATCCGAGAAGAAGAAATTTGGCGGTTTCGTCCTTTTTCGTGGCCGAGAGGTTAGGGTGATCCCCCTCTGGGAAATTCGGGATTCAATCCCGGAAACTCTGGACAACAAACGGGGGGGGTCTGTCTGAACACGTCGTGTCGTGTCCCGTTCCTCACCACTCGGCCGCCATATTGTGGGTTCGGCCAACTCGTAATGGACTTTATAAAAAGGTTTACTCCATCTTAGTGCCCACAGATCGAAAAGAGGTAAAACAAATCCTTTTTCATGGTAGAATATTCTCAATGAACAGTGGAAAACTTACAAATCTATTCTGTCTATATAAAAGCTAAAAACTTAGCTAAAAACGTCTCGACATTTTTTCTTTCACATAAAACTAAGTAAAATGAAAATAGCGGCACGGAAATCGATGAATCGTGATGATATTTTTGTTATAAATAGTTAAACTTATTTGTAAAATAGGGCTGGCGGAAATGCAGTATTAACACGTAAAAACACGTAAACAGATAACGATCTAAACAGTAAAATGTCATCTGTGGACATTCTAGACTGTTTTACATAATTTGGCAGAGGCGTAGCCTCTAAAGAAAGGTCGTCTCTGCTGTGGAGAATAGTTTGTTCCTGGTGATTGGACATGGCGAGTAAAGAAGATTTTCATTATCTGTTTACGTGTTTTTACGAGTTAAACTTATATTAAAAATATTGGGGCGAAGCCTCCTTAATTACACGAATTTATAGATAATAGTGAGACATGAGTTTTGTCATGATCCTATGGTGTCATTATGCACTATTCATTGGAGTCCAGGTGGCAGAAATGACTACGTAAGGAGTAAGCCTATTGTCTGAGAAACCCAGGATCGCATCCGGGCGTACAATTGTCTTCGACGTTTTTGTGGATGGTCTATCTCGGATATGTCGGGCTCAGTTTCTCATCCACTGGCAACTGTATTGTAAGCTTGCCGAACCTATAATGGGGTTACTAAAAACACCTTCGCCAACTAGATGGAGAATTAAAAAGGGGTGAAAAAATACTGGTCTCAGTTCTATACATTACAGGAAAATTTAACTCTCTGTGAAGTGTCTTCATAAATGAAGCGCCATTAAGAACTGCTTGTGGAAAAATCGTCAGGTGAAAAATCTATTAGTATGAATTACATAGTATTAGCCTAAATTCCTTGTACGTAACAGAAAATGTATTGATACGAGGTCTGTTCAAAAAGTATCCGACCTGAGGAAAACAACACCTACGTATCTATTTGGTTCAAGAATAATCCCTTTTTGAGCTCTCACATTTGTCCTAGTGATGCTTCTACTGTTGGGAGCATATTTTAAAGTTAGTGATTGGAACCTCCATCAGGCACTTTGTCGCGTTAGTCTTGATCTCTTCATCTTCGAATTTCTCTCTTTTGCATGGAATCTTGAGTTTGGGAAAGAATCAAAAGTTGGTCAGAGACATGTCTGAGGAGCAAGAAAACTACTGAACCTGTACAATACCTTGTTTTTCAAGGAATGTCTGAACGAGATACGATCCGTGGACCAGAGCACTGCCGTAATGAATGAACCAGTCACCAGATTGCCAGAGCTGTGATCTCTTATACCTAATAGTATCTCATAGTCAGGTAATATTTCTTTGACAGTTTGTCCATGAGGTGCGCACTGGTGACGAACTACTCCCTGGTGGCCGAAAAAGGTCAACATAACTTTCACATTGCTGCATTATCGCGGCCATGAGACCATGGATTTTCCACTGGGATGATTTATGTCTTTGTCGCAGGGTCATACATTTAGACCCAGGTCTCATCTCTGATTACAACCTTCACGAAGTCAGGATCCGTCACCTTCCGCCATTTTCACTTAATCACTAATGAGGCCAGAGGTGGGATGCCAAAGAGACTTGGCACTCTCCAAAGATAAAGAAAACAAACACTAGAAAATTTTCCAAAAATATTTTCTTAATTAAAATTTATTCTTTTACTTATATTGTGCCGTGTTTCCTATTTCTATACCATTTTTTTTTTTTTTTTTTGTTACTCTTTCCGCCCAGTGGACACTAAGAAGGCCTCTTATAGCAAGCCCATTATGGGTTCGGCCAGGCCCACAATGGGGCGGCCGGGTGGTGAGGGACGGGGACCGACATATCCGGACGGACCACCCCCCGAAAAATTCCTGGGGATTTTTCGACCCGTCCGGATTCGATCCCGGATCCCCCAGGGCGGCAGGCTGCTAACCTTGACCGCTCGGCCATCCGGCCGCTATTTCTATACCATTTATGAATCAGCGGTTACGTTAAAGTGGGAATTTTATTGAACTCGCATTGAAAATTTTTTTTTTATCCGTTGAACTCGGCTCTTCCAAAATTAAATCCTGAGTGCGTCACTGAATGCAACGATAATAGCGTAAACATGTAACTATCTCGGCTGTCCAACAGCGGCTGCAGGTAGGGTGGGCTCGCCAAAATTCACGGTCTTCTCCCCAGCTTGCAAATACCCGCAAAGAAAAAAAAAGGTTGGATACCTTTTGATCAGACCTTGTATGTCCGTTCGTTCTGATATCTACAATGCTGATATTTCTGACCTTATATTGACATACTGTGCTTGCAGTTCCCATACTATTAAGATACTATTGTGTGTGTGTTTGTTTGTGTGTGTTTTGGTGTCTTATTTCGTTTAATAGCAAGGTTGCGGCCGAAGTTTTCGTCTCCAAAACGTAAACGTCGAACGTCGAGCGCCGCTTACAAGATAGCGGCGCTCGACGTTCGACGTTTACGTTTTGGAGACGAAAACTTCGGCCGCAACCTCGTTAATATCTCAGGTTGGGGTAATGGTAATGAAAAGAAATTTAGCATGGTAGCTTGTATATAAGGGACATTGAAAGTTAATACCTTTAATGCCCCTTATATACAAACTACCAAGCTACCCAATTTTCGTGGGTTCGAAGTGCATGGATGGAGGGTTGGGGATGGCATGTGTCATATCTCCAGATAGGTCGGACTTAATGAAGGTGATTATTCGTTATTAACAGCATTTACAATTGTTTTATAAAACTCAGCACTAATATCAAAATTAAGCTTTTTACCATTCAGTGATAATTAAAATTGGAAGATGGCTGGAGCGGTCAAGGTGGCAGCTACCGCTCTGGTGGACTCTGGATCGAATCCAAACGGGTCGAAAAATCCTCAGGAATTTTTCGGGGGTGGTTCGCTCAAATATGTCGGATTCTGTCCTTCACCACCCGGCTGCCTCTTTGTGGGCCTGGTCGAACCCATAATGGGCTTGCTTAAAGAGGCCCTCTTAGTACCCACAGGACAGAGAGAATTAAAATTAGAAAGTTTTATAACACAATCTCATAACAGATGGCGCCACACAGAATTTTATTTATTAATAGTATGATTAATAATATAAAAGTTATTTTTTAAATAATATCGCATAAAAGTCGGAAAAGTTACGAAACTCGTTGCTGGAAAATTATATATGTTTAAGCTTTAATCTGACATTTATTGTAACATTTATGTAATGCTTAACTATGTAATGCATTTGCCCACCAAAAATAGACAAAGAAAACATGCATTAAGTAAGTTAGAGAGACTGATATGTAAAAACTGCACCATTAGGATATGTACAAATTGTGCACTATATCCATCATTCTGGATAACAAAAATATATTAACATAAGTTAACCTTTTGTTTGTTATGTTGAAGACAACAACCTTAGACACCGAAGCCGTGAGCCCGAAGATGGATGGGAAAATTTCCAGTTCGAAATGCATTGTTAAATAGACGAAATAAGGTGAACTGTTTTAATCTCAGTCTCTGTTAATTGCTGATAATTAAGAAAGACGTGATAAATACCACTAGTTTCACTATTGGAAGAAGAAACATTTACTTATAACTTTTTATATTTTTAATTATTACCAAATGGCAAAGAGCTTAATTTTGAGGATAGGAATGAGTTTAAAAATAAAATTGTAAATGTTACTGAAGATGTTATTCGTTATTAAATCCTATCTCTTTCGAGATATGACACATGGCATCCCTCTATTTCCCTTTAATTTTAAGGAGCTACGATGCTATTAAATTAAAAGTCTTCCTTTCCTTTGCGCAATTTTATACGAGTTTGAATATTCTAGCTCGTTGCCTTTACACAACACAAATGGCACGTACCTTTGACTAAAAGAAAAATGAAGGACGTGTATTCAAATTTATTTAAACGTGGCGTAGCTACAGCCATTCTATATAGTATATTCTAGCTCGTTGATCGATATCTTATTGGAAAATCTAGCAACGAGTTGCTTAACTTGCACCCCGGACAACATTTGGTGACGCCATCTGTTATAATATTTTATTTTAAAAACATTTTATATTTTTAGCTATTATAAAATGACAAAAAGCTTAATTTTGAGAATAAGGATGGATTTTATAAAAAATTGTAAATGCCAATAATGAGTAAAATCGTCATTAAGTTTAACCCTATTGGAAATACACACGATACCCTTTATCTCCCCATCTCCTCGACATTTAATCACCAAAATTTAATAGTATCAATTCCTGTAATAAGCAAACCTCCTTGAAAAATTTAAGAAATTTTTGACAAAAAGCACAGGAGTTATTAAGCTTCAAATAGGATGAACAAAATCGTGCCCTTCCCCCCGCACACTAACATCCATATATACAGAAAAAAATCCCCTAATGTTTTTGCATTTCTCGACGTTTTAAGGTCTTCTAAGTTCAACAATGTAAAAATCTGGGAAGTCGTTTTTTGACCAATTGCCATACTTTCTCTCTGTTATATATAACAGCCTAGAAAGTAAAAATATAAAATGACGCTTTCACGAAATGGGAAATTCAAAATTAATCTATTAATTGAATAAGCAGAAAGTTTGTCTAAATTATGAAATCAGGCGTGATTAACGGAAGAGAACAGATGTCCAGATGGCCGAGCAATTAAGATATCATCTTACCGTTTTGATGGATCCGGGAACAAATCCAGACGGGTAAAAAATTTAGGGATTTTTCGGGAGATAATATGTTCATCCCTATCGATCACCATCCGACCGAACCCACGATGTGCTTGATTAAAAGGTCCTCCTTGTGCACATAAAGAAAGATAAATAAATAGTGAACAAAACCTTCTCCTTTCCCTAATGACAAAATTCTTATTTCAATTCAAAAATTTTTTCTGAAAGGTGTTAGATGACCAACACGACTCTATTGTTAAAGGAAAAGTATAATGTATGGTACAGAGACAAGACACTACAGTACTAATTTGAGGTGGAGAGCATATATTTTAAATTAAATTAAAAATATGATAAAAAAAATTGCAGCCTGGCATTGTGACAATGTCACAATAATTAATCGCTCTTTCAAATTAGATGGTTTTTATGTTGTGAAATACCATTGATTTATTTATTAATACAAAATATTCTCTGGAGGCACTTCCCTTGGCAAAGTGTCTTTGTGTTAACTAGCCTTATCTCATAAAACAAACAATTGTACAAAGATTTATTTAAAAGGAATTTAAGCTTATCAGTGGCCGAGTGGATAAGAGGGCCTCTTTTAGTAGGCCCATTATGGGTTCGGCCAGGCCCACAATGGGGCGACCGGGTGGTGAGGGACGGGCCCGACATATCCGAACGGACCACCCCCGAAAAATTCCTGGGGATAATTCGACCCGTTCGGATTCGATCCCGGGTCCCCCAGAGCGGTAGGCTGCCAACCTTTACCGCTCGGCCATTCCGGCCAGTGTCTTTGTGTTAACTAGCCTTATCTCATAAAACAAACAATTGTACAAAGATTTATTTAAAAGGAATTTAAGCTTATCAGTGGCCGAGTGGATAAAACCACTGAACACTAGTAGTTGGTTGTAGGTTCGCTTCTCAGCAAAGGCGTGGAGTTTTCCGGGTTTTCTTCACGTTAGTAATACCTATATAGGGACCAGTTATTCATAAATACCTGCCGGGAGGTATTCCCTTCAGTGGAACGCCCTTATCTCGTTGCAGTGTACTAATGAAACAAAAAATTATTATTTCAAAACAATAATCATATTTACTTTGAGAATTTGTGTTTTTTCTAATATCTGTAGTCGTTTCTATAATATACGAGGTATTCCTTTCTAGGGCCGTATAGTCAGATGAATTGATGACCAAGACAGTGAAGACCCAAGTCTGTCACTCGGGACAGACCCGCATTCGAGTCCAAATAGAAAACATGTATTAGATTGACCTGAATACATCGGGCTCTGTTCTTCAATTCAGTAATGCTTATTGTGGATATGGTTGATCATCATGGATACATAAAAACAAATCTTAATGCATGCAGGGCATGAAAGATTTTAAAAACTTTCTATTGACCACACACCTAAAATTTACTTGTTAGCAGTTTTTCAAGCAAAAACTTTTTCCGTATTAATCTTACATTTCGAATACTGAATTTTAAAAATAATGACAATTGATTTATTCTCATTGTTTTAATGATCTTCTGTATCGACTTTAATGATTATGCAATTATCTCTCACTGCTGACTTCGATTTTCTTAATATGCTTAGTCATGGATTCCCAAAATAGAATTTTCATGAGAAAGAACAGACACATTAAATAATTGATAATTACGGCAAACTTGTATAAATGAATACTTGAAACAATTAACAGAGAGAATTGCAATTATGACTGAACTGAATGTTTGGAATAATTTTTTATTTATAATATAAAAACCCCTTTATTCCTATCTAACTTCACCTGCGAATGCTAACAGACGTTTTATCATTTCCATTCTAAGACGATCAGAAATTCTAATATATCAATATCAAATCATCTATGACAATTCCTGAGCTACCTGGACTCGAACCCGGATCCCAAAGCTTGCAGTCTGGTGCGTTTATTAACTGGATCGTTTTGCCATGTATATATATTTGATTTTTTACTTATTTATTTATTTTCAAAGGAGAAAAAGAAGCTATGTCTCGTAGACAATAAGTGCCTCCTCCGGTACAACAATTAGATAACATACCTAAACGGTGATGGATGAGATGCGAATGTCGATATATTGTGAAGGGAATAAGCCATTGAAATATTTACAAGTGTATATTTGATCAAGGAATTGTATACGTTTGACGTGGATGGGTAAATCTAAACGGGAACGGGCTAAGTCGGCTGAGTCTGTAAGAAAGTACGTATATTTTAGACAATTCGACGAAGAAAGCTTATCAAGACGTATATTTGGAAGAACGGAGTCAAATGCTTTGGCTATGTTGTATAAACTACGTTTTAATTCAAAATTGTTTAAAATTGCACGTTGGATTTCTAGGAGATTACTAGTGGTGGAGCCAGCGTCGGATTTACATAAGGACATTTGGGGCCGCTGCCCAGAACCCCCACAAAACCATGTTTAAACATAATTTTTTTTTTCTATTACCGCGACAGTCTAGTGTGGCCTAGTCACGGAACCCCTCACCACCTTTAGTGAGGGTAGTGTCCATCCTATGTCCTAACCTAAAGTTTAGCTCTCTTTATCCTACCCTCTTATATTCTTATCTCATTTCCTACCTTATCCTCATATTATCCTCACATTAATTCCGTATTACGTTTAATGTTTATTGTTTATATTTTATAAAAATAAAGCATTATTTAATTAAATTTTATATGAATTTATAAGAATGTTTTAAGCTATAACACCTTTACAATAATAAGTAAACTTTTTGAAAACATATTTTTTTTTTTTAAGTACAGTATTTTGTATAAATTTTCTAAATCATCAAATTTGCCTATTCTTAAAGGGGGGCCCCACTTTATTCGTGCCTGTGGGCCTCTGATTTAACAATCTGGCGCTGACTGGAACGATGGTTTAGTGCTTAGAAGTTTTATCCACTGTCATTTTTTTTTTACAATAGAAAAAATTCTGTTCTAAGATCGAAAGTTACCACATGTTTAATAAATTGTTACCTAATTTTATGAAAATTAAAACACTTAACAAAGTCATTTCTCTTTGCCTCTTTACTGGATGATTAAGCAACCTAAAATCCCTTTTAAATAAATTTTAATTGGAGGTAAAATTCGGGTGATTTAAAAAGCATGCTTGCATGTTGTACGTGGTTTGTGTACTGAACTACTATTCTTAGCGCAAACTGTTGAAGCTTGAGAACGGATTGAAAGTAAAAAAGTGGAGTTGACAGACCGTTAGATGAAAAGACCCTGCTATTACTACAAGCATTGAGCCGTTTTTTCCGTCCGACGGCGCGATCGAGTGCGTTCATTTATTCCTCCGCGCGCGGAGTTACGCGGAGGAATAAATGAACGCACTCGATGCGCGAATGTCGCGAATGACCAGCTTTTCGAGTGATTTTTTATATTGACGTCATTGTCCGGTGAATAAATAAATATATTCAAATTTTTATTTATCTAAAGAGAAAAAGCTTTGTTGAGAATTTAAATAAAAACATAAAATTATCATTTAATATTGTTATATATAAATATCATTCAAAATTATTTACAAAAATAAATATTACTTGCATATCTTGTAATTAATAAATATTAATATTTTTATAATTAAATTAAAAAATATTATTTAATACACGTGAGATAAAATTATTTATATTATAGTATTAAAAATTACGTCATTACAAGATGGCGGACTACATAGTCGTTTGTTGTTAATTACACGATGCTTCGTGTTTACAAAGGTAAGCGTGGGGTTTAATATAGATACACAGTGTTTAACAACGTCACAGATGTTGTTAATTTTGTATATATGAAAAGTGTGTATTTATGCAATTAAATTAATGTGTGTTTTTTTCATATTTATCTGTTCTGCGTTAAAAAACAAATTTAAAACATTATTAAATACATTAAATCATAATAATGCTTAATATGCTTATATTTCCATGCCATTCCATTATAACTGTGCTTTGCTCTGCAAATAATGTAAAACAATACTTGCAGCTACAAAGGTATATTAGTTTAGTGTCTGTACTACATTTCAATAATATGGTGTTAATATCTGTTAAGTGTGATTTGTTATCATTATGTGAAATAATTTATAAAGTTCAACAAAATTCAATACTCGAGTAAAATTTACTCGATCCTTTGGGAAAAAGCATAAAATTGCTGTGTCGAACTTATTGTACAGGAATGCGCTTGATGAAGAGAATAGACTTTATTTTGTATTGCATATTATCTACTTGATCGTGTTCTATTATACTGTATTATTTAAAGGCGTATCACACATTGTGGTTATTTATCTCATTTATTATATATCTAGTTATAACCTTAGATAACAATTTCTTCATGTCTTCTAGACCGAACACCGTTACTAAACCTTTAATTCCGGTAACATAGCATTTAATACAATATCGAACTAACACTTTCGATCTTACCCAAGATCTGCTTTGGGTTTTTAAACAAATTGTATTCCAAAAATGGAATTAAAGGTTAAGTAATGGTGTTCGTTTGTACCGGTAATTAAACTAGAAGATATCTTCTAGACTGTCTTAAAATGCATTTCGTCTACGACACCTCGTCCCTCTTCGGTTAGGTAATTTTGGTCGAGTAACATTTTCAAATAGTGGAAGTAATGCATATACATCAACAAACCTGTTAGTACTGGATAAGGTTGCCAGCCTTTGGAATAAAAGATTGTCCTTTATTTTAACTAAACTATCCTTGTCCTTTAACAAAACAAGAAAAGACATAATTTGTTTTTTTTCGTCTTTGAATGCCTGTTTTGTAATGACAGTGGTAGATTTCTACACTGGCGTGTGCTATTCTTTTATATAAATCCATATTCTTTCCCATAGAGTGCAAAGGTTTACTATTAAATATTTTAAATTCTATAATTTAAAATATTGCTATAATTTTTAATTTAAAATTATAACAGAATGTTTAGTTATTAACTAAAAAATTATTCAATTTTACTTTTCTGGAGTGGGATGGGCTAGAGCAAAAGTTGGAAAGTGGTAACATTAATTAATCATTTTTAAATTGCCTTTTAATCCAATTGTAGAAATCTGGCAACTTATGATCCGGATATGCATTACATCCATTGTTGATATGAAAATGATATTTGTTTGGATGGAATTTTGTTATGAAATCGTAAATTTATATTAAGATTTTTAAAGATAATACACTTAGTTTATAATTTAAAAAATATCAGTTGTTAAAAAAATTGTTACTATAGTATTATTAATTCAGAGATAAGTGTATATAAAACAACACTGTTATCAGTACTTAGATACATAACTACAGTTATTGGCTCTTAGATACTGTACACACAGCAGTATTATCTATGTTACTATATGTTCTACGTAATTTTCATTCATTTTCAATGATGTCTCAATAACATAATGTGGTGTTAACCTCTTTGGTTGATTTAATTACTAGATCATGATGCTATTAATTTGGATACTAAATTGCAGTAATTTATAACAGTTAAAATGAGACTAAAATGAATTTATGATTATCAAATGTTTAATAAGTAGTAAGAAAAGATTGTAAGCCTCTTGAAATATTAACCTTAACTAGAAAAATTTTCTTTATTAATGCAAATGTAAATTAAAAACCAGTTTCTATTAATTTTAATATTTTATTTTAGAATACAGTAAGGATGTGAGAACTATATTTAACAGAAAATACAGAAAAAGCTTTACCGTACGGTGATCAAATCAGTTTCTACCTGTTAAAGGTGTTATTAGAAAAGAGTAGTTAGTTTACAAAGATTTATTAATGTGTAGGGATGAATTAGTTTTGCAAAAAATAACCAATAAAATATCTTTGAACATTGTGTAGATTCAATTAGTAAATTTGTCAATATTTTTATATGTAATATCTCAATATTTAAACTAAGAAATTTATAAGTTCTCATTCATTTGAGATGCATATATTAATACTTGTTTGTTTTAAATGATCTGAAATTCTTCACACAAATATAATTTTAGTTATTCTTCTTGGCAATACTCAAATTGCAATATTGAATGCATAGAATTTCATGCTATACGAACAGGTTTTGCCGAAAAAAAAATGGCATGACAACAACTCTTATTAATCATCACACATTATTTAAACTTTATAAAATTTTTGTGATGTTACATGTAAATATTTGAGAAACAGAAGCGAAGTTATCTGATAAAAAATTTTGTCATTCTGTAGGCATTTATATCATTGACACATGAAGTTTGAGGTTCCCTCTTGTATTACATTTTCCACTTCACTTATTTTATAATTATATCTACAATGAAACAAAATTAATAAAATATAATGTTTTAGTGTTTGATATACTTTCTAAACTGCATACTAGTAAATATAATGCTTTTAAATACTGCTCTGGAGATGAGAGGTGTACAGTGGTGTGGTAAGTATTTTCCTTATACTCATAAAATAAAAACAAGGAAATTAATTTAAACATTTTATTTCTGAATGTTATTGAAGTTGTCAAAAACTGCTCTAAAAACTGCATTTGCTGCACAGTGCACTTCATAGTGGAATGCAGCAGACCTGCATAGTTGTTACACATGCAAAAATGTACTACATAATATGCATATTAGGGACAGCAGTGCAAAATTTTGCCCTAGTGACTGAAATGTGACCTGCAAATTAAAACTGCATACTGAGGATAGTGTGTATACCAAGTTTGATTGAGATTTTACATATTTATTTTTACAAAAAAATTTAAATTTTACGTGAAAAATTCATCAGGCCACAAAAACGTTTCTGAAATAACAAATCCTAGAAATAAATGCATAAAATTAAAATATGTAGTAGTTAAAGAGAATATATAAAAATTTATGATGTATTTTTTGAAATATGTTTGAAATTAACATTTAAAAAATATTCACATTCCCTAATTAAATCATTGATTCTGTAATAAGAGATCATTGAGTAATAGTGCTGAATTCAATTCGTAATTACTGTATTTATACTTAGTTGGGGATATTTTGTTACCTGGAACATAGAAACATGAAACAGTGTCCAAAATGTTACTGTGCAATGACAGATTTGTGTAATGACATTAAAGTTATTTGTATAACATTAAAACCTTCCATTATACAGTAATTTTTTGGACAGTCTATACTTAAAATATAAAAATATTTTATACTTTATTGAATATGATAATAAGAATACTGATTTTTTTTTCAATACAATGATTAAAATATATTTGTTTAGAATAAAAGAATTATGGGACAGAATCCCAGCTCTCAATTTGATTTAAATGAGCTGAAAGATGATGTGTGCCAAGGAACTCAAACATTAAAAGACATGTTTGGAACAGCAAGTTCTTTACTCGCTGTTACATCTTATGACGAATTCCTTGAAAAAGTAAAAGAATTAAACTGCATGTAAGTATTTTCTAAAATTTTTCTTTTAAGTTTTTTTCTAAATTTAACCATGTTTTAGGCCTATTGTTTGTTTTCATCCAATTTCTTGATCTTCTAACAAATATTATACATATAGAATTCAGATGTTGAGTATGCATTTGTGACTGTTCTACTATAAATTAATTGATAATATGATTTTACCCATGATCAGTAATGTCTATGTTGTATTACTACAATAATTTTTACATTCAGACAACATTGAGAACAACTTTTGAGTAATTCATTATCAATGATGTACTAATTATTTGTCTTAACCCCCTCTCTCCCTTCTAGTATGGACATCATTTATGGATAGCCCCTTTCAACATATTTATTCAAAGAAAAAAGTCAGTACAAGATTTTAAAACATTATTATTTATATTTCAGAAATATCTTTTTAATAATTTTTGCTTAAAAAATTGAAAATTTTAATACAGGAACAAAAGTTGTGTTAATTATGCACTTTAGATTTAATAGTTGATAAAATATATTGGATCTGATAGTTTTTGTTTTAGCTTTTTGGTCAAGCATTGGTTTATGCATTAGTATATATGTTTTTGGTAGTGTTTATTTGCAATTGACTGGTGACAAATTCATATTATCCTATGAAAAGAATGGCTGGAACTAACTATTATATATATATAAAATAGTTAGTTACAAAATCCAAGATTTGTGAAATTTTACATTTCTTAGATTTATATCATCTAAGATCGTGTCCCATGAAAATTAAAATTCAGTAAAATTTGATAAATTTAGTATTTTTAATGATATAAAGAATTATACTTTCCCCTGACACACCCCATCCAGGAAAAATGTTCTGGTCATTTATAAAAAACCTTCATTATTGAGGATGTGGAAGTAATGCAAATCAGGAAAGGAAAGGTTTTATGTTGTTGGTTTTGCAAAAAAAGTTAGATGATATTCAAGAATTATTGCAGGAGTCACATGAAAAGATTTCACACACAAAAAAATTGGCTTTGAAGTTCATGCAGTACTGACAACAGTGGCCATTCCATCAATCCCTGTAATTTTCTATCAGCATAAACTGCTTTACATTGTGGCAAATGAGTGCACCAGTGTCCAATAAGTCCAAACATCAGTCTTTTGTACTACTAAATGTGGGAAAGGCAATGCTACCTCTTGAAATTAGAAGAAAATTATTGAAAGCATTAGGAATCGTGATGAGAAAAATTGGGAGAAACCTCTCCATTTCTTAATCCTCAGTCCTGTTTTTTTTTAATCACTACAATTTCACTGAATCCATTTTCCAATGAAAAGATATGGAAGACAAAAGACTATGTGATAGAGAAAGATCACATGCTTATTTGAGAAATCAAGGCACAGTGACCAGGAACATATATAGAGAATGCAGCACTATGGGAAGAAAAGATAGGTAGGCCAGTTTGATCAAAATGACCACTAAAAGAATGACTTCAGATTTTACAAAGCCAAGCATAAGCCCTTACTAATGAAGGCCCTATAGAAGATATGGTATCAGTAGACTAGGAATCATCTGCATTTGATGGATCAGGATTGGCATCAAATAATATGGTCCAATGAGTTGCCTTTCAAGGTTTTGTAAGAAATACTAGACAGAGGGTCATCAGAATGACAAATGAAAGCCTGAAGAAAAGCTACATCAAATAGCAAGTTAAGTTTCCACCCTAAGGTGCAAATGTAGGAATGTTTTAATATTGCTGGCATAGGTAATATGGTTTCTTGTGATTCAATGTTTAAAAGCAGTTGATTAGTAGAGACTGTTAAACTATATTCTCTGCTCATCTCTTGACTGATTGGCTCCTGAAAGTGACTTCTTGTTTCAACAGGATGGTGCTTCCATTGCTGCATGATTAAGAAATCACAGCATTTTATAGGTTATTGACTGGCCACTCAATATTCCAGATGTATCCTATAGAATCTCTGAACTCTATAGAAGTATTCCTCAAGAGACAAGAAACAGCCACTAATGGTTAGATTTTAAATGTGTATTTTTTATTTGACTTGTGGCTTATATCAATGCAGGCAGATTGTACAAAATTAAGAAATTCTGAACAAGTTTTGTTAAAATTGATTTGTATTTGTATCTCGTTTTATATAATTTTGAATCTGAAAATTTTTTACATGAGAACTTCAGCCTACATTTGGATGAAAGGTATCTATGATTATGCATAACTCTGGAAAGCATAAGATAATTCAGCAACTGCACTGTCAATATGTTTTTGAAGTGGCGGAAGTAAAGAATGTTATCACCACATTTGCTCTCTTTGCTGCTTCCATCCATGATTTACGTTTAGCAGTTTTCATGTGTTTTAATAGAACCCTTATTTCAGGCTTAGTAAACACTAGTGTTGTGTTGTGTTCCAAAGACACTTGGCAAGTTTTTCCATCAAATATCTTTATTTAGTTTAGTCGACCCTTAGTTTAGAACCCTTATTATTTAAAGAAATTCCACTAGGACAAACTAAGTAGTTGGAAGTGTACATGTTCTGCCCTTTCCAAGCCATGATTCAAATTTCTGCTCTTTCAGCCACTCATTATTATTCACCTTCTCAAAGTGTTTTGAGGAGATGAACAATTATTCTTGAAATTTAACTTGCAGATGGGTAAGACAGGAACATATTTGTTTTCCATGTCTGTCTAATTGCTAAAATAGTATAATTCAGTATGTTCATTAAAATGTTGCAGTATTTACCAAAATTCCAGAATAAGAATATGATACATTTACTTATATAAACTGTAAATTTCTCCAATAAGAAAGTAAAAATATACCTATTAAGCCATTAAGATTGAACATTGAAATGTCTGTTAAGTAAAATCACTACACACTTCTAAATTACCTTTACAATATAGTATTGAATTTATTGTTGCATTCTTTTGAGTTATATTTGAAGATGCAATAAACATTAAATTTTTGTTTGGTGCTCAGCTACTGATATGAACTACCTCAATGTTGATAGTTCGATGAAAAACTACAGATAATCCTTTCACAATATGGCAAATGCTTGCACATTTTTGTTATTCAAATGAATAATTTTATTCACAAAAATTATTTGACTAGCAGCAAGGGCGAGCCTTGCTCTCATGCTTTGTTGCCAATGTTAAAGTTTGTTTTGGTTTACAACTTGTTCTTCTGCTGGTGGTCATAGCTCATTCCAACCTTTTTTCAAAAGTTGCTCACCCAACATTTTTTCCATTCATTGGCAGTTCAGAACATATCTTTACAGTTGATGAATTTCATAGTGTTCTTTGTCACAGTTGTTATCATTAATGATGCTTAGAAGTAGTTTTTCCTCTAGAATGTTTTTGTACACTGGATCATGTGCTGGTCTGTAGGTTACAAAACTAAACTTTTGTTTAATGGTAAAAACATTGTTATGGTTCCATCTTCCTTCTTAATTTGTTTTATGATGGGTAGCTAGGAGCATTAGCCAAGATAAGCAAAGTATTTGGGGGTAAATGAGGGTTTTTTTCAAGTGTTCTTTAACTGAAGAAATTGACAGTTGAAATGAGAATCATTTCTTGAACACTCCTTTGTTCATCCAAATACTTTTCTGCCCCTCATATTTCACTGGAAATGAAATGTTTTTTTAAAGCAAATGGTTGCTTTGATTTTTCAATAAGAAACAAGGGCAGTCTATCAACTCTAGCTGTGTTAGTAAGTTACAAACCAAAAATGTCAATCAGATATCGTTACTTTTTCTTACAGGGGCTTTAGCTGAAATCCCTGTATGCTTTCAGGAGCTACACAAGTATTTTATCAGAAAATGTGCCAGAAAAGACCCTTTCATCAGCATTGCATATCATTGTATATCTGTTAACATACTAGGTTCATATCTTCAACTTTTTTAAAACTTTTTATGAAGGCTGCACCACTGATGTATCCATGTATCCAACATTAACCCGTTATAGACAATCTTATTCCAATCCTCCGTTTAAGACAATTGAGACACCCTTTGGTAGCAGTAAAATAATTTTTTCCTGTTATGTTTTTGTTTTCATTAAAAAAAACTAGCTTTTTCAGCAACGCTTTCACCATTAGATATCCTCACATTCAAGCTACACAAACCATGAATATAATGCTGCATGTACTATAAGATTTTCTGCTTGTTTCAAAGTTTATTATTTTCCAGGCCCACACTCACTAGTAGAGAGAAATGTTTACAGGCTTTCTTCTGACTTTTTTATATAATTGATTGTAGATTTTACCACATTGAATCCATCAGCTACTAATCTTTGAATTTTTTCAAAGATCAGTAGCTGATTCTCTTTTTGTCAAGCATTTGATGATCTCAATTTTAGTTTTTACAGTAAGGGTATGTTACTTATGCTCTGAGGATATTTTTACTGTTTAAGATATAGCAGGCAACTGAAAGTTTAAATTTTTGAAAATCAAAAAGGATCACAGAAGGAATGAGCAGCAATCCATGAAAACATGTTCTCAAGTTTAGTTTACGCATGTATGGTTTAGGACAAGCCCATTATTTTAGTTAGACGAATGACAAAGGCTGTTCAAATTACAAGGAGTTTTGAATGATCAGTGGTACAGGTTTGTTGCACCTATACTGTAGTTTTATAAGACAACTAGCTGACCCGGCCACGCGTTGTTGTGGCTCAAAATGTATCTATTATAAATGTATAACACTTCCCCCGTGGGGGAAATTTCAAAAAATCCCTTCTTAGTGTACATTCTCTTGACGTACAGTACCTATTAAAACGCAATCAAACCCGCGTGCAAAATAGTATAAATAGAAGCCGAGTTTTTCACAGTAAGCCTTAATCCCGTCCCTTTCCCTGCTGGGGAATATCGAAAAATCCCTTTTTAGTGTATATTCTGTTGACGTAGCCTATTAAAACGCAATTAAAAACGCAAAAAACCACATGCAAAATAGTATAAATAGAAGCCGAGTTCTTCACAGTAAGCCTTAATCCTGTCCCTCTCTCTCCAGTGGGGGGAATTTCGACATGTGTATTCGAATGTAACGTGGTGTCAAAATTTCAAAGGAATCGGTAGGAACAAACGAACGTTAAAATATTTTATTTATATAGATAGATAGAAAATGATCTGCTTTAGTCAATTCTCACAGCAAAACATAATGCCTCACAGAAAAGCAAACTTAGGTCGTCGGAAGTTAGCGCCATCTGTTGGACATAAAAGCCTTAATCCATATATAAATATATTTTTGAAAGGGGGGAAATGGTGGTCTTCACATATGCCAGAAACCTTCGCGGGAATGTATTAAACAACTTCCCAAAGTTTCATGGCAATCGGATAAATGGTATGGTAATGCATGAAGGACAAACAGACAGACAGACATACATTCATTTTTATATATATAGATTAAATTTACAAGAAAAATAAAATAATTACTTTATAAACTTTATATAAATAATAATGTTTATTGTTTTCTCACTAAGTGCATATTTTTATTTATTATCTGTCGTTTTTGAAATGAAGAGAAAAATTTTTAATATATAAGATTGATTGATTTCAAACATAAAAAGTTTATTGAATAAATCTCAGACCAATAAATAAATATTTTAGTTTTTTCATTTTCTATCTGTCATAAGACTAATAAGCTGTCATTCTGAAATTTTTTTTTTATGAAAGATGAAAGTAATGAATAAATTTATTTTTAAAATTACATAAAATATCATCTATCAGAACTGTTGCATTTTTCATAAATCAAGTTAAATTTGTTATGAAAATATTATACAATGAAGTGTCGAAAATCCGGATTCTGCCATAGAAAAATGGACATTAACCCATTCTATGGTAACTTGGTTGTAGATTTTTTTTTGCAATGTATTGATGATGATCTAACATTCATTCAGAATTCTGAAATGATGTTTAATGTATTTTTCGTTTAAATGTGATGATTCTGTAAATTATATTTTAAACCTTTATAAGTTCTATATTCCTTGTGAAATAATGGCTTGAACTTACAACACGTAAACTTCAATTACAGTATATTTAGAGTTTATAGTTGAGTGTAAAATGTTAATTTACATGTATATTTGAAAGTCTGGCCTCAATTAGTCTGGATTTTTGATAATTTACTGTACATTGTATAATTACGTGGTATATGCAGTGCCATCAAAACTAGTTAATTGTAGTGAGTTTTCAACTAGTACCTGTAGTGAGTGCAATTCAATCTGTTTCAATAGATTCAGAATTGATAAAAAGTTACAGTATAATTCAATATTTATTTATTGTTTTGGTTTAATTCTTTTCTGTAAGAGAAACAATATAATTTATGTAACATTCCCAATGAAAATAAAAAACATATTGATTTAGATAATTGAATTATTTGTAATTGGTAAATTGAATGGTGAAAGGAATGATATAGAATTAATTTTATCTGAATAGTTCTTCTAAATTCTTTCTGAATGTTGTTATTATTAATCAAAAAAAGTTAGTATTTTATCAAATACATGTTAGTTGAATGATGATGAATAATGATGTATCAGTGCAGTATCTATTGTTACTCTCTTTTTTACTGAGAGGATGCTCTCTCCTCAGCTGAGACAACAATTTAACTTTCTATTTTAATTCAAGAAAGATATACTGTATTTTACGGACTATAAGATGCTACGGACTATGAGACGCACCCGAATTTTGGAGGCAATTTTTCGAAGAAGAAAATGCGTCTTATAGTCCGTAAAATACGGTATTTATTGAATTAAAATTTATATTTTATATTTAATTTCTAATGTTCATAATTTCTGATCAAGATGATTGGGATTTTAAGTCATTTAAACTTCAAATATTTTAAATAAAAATTAAAACTTCAGTTTTAATGATATCATTGAATAAGAATATAGATGAAAAAATAACTATAAACAAAAGTTATGTATTAAGTATTTTTATTATATATTACATACAAGCACCATGTTTTTATTATGTAAATAATCATAGCCATCAAATGATCTTTATTTTATTATTATAAACAATAATGCTTTGAAAGCATTTGCTTTGTTGGTAGTTCAACTTAATCAATTGATCTGAAATAAAAATTAGATTTATAATATTAATAATTAGGTAAAAAAGACCAATTTAAAAATGATTGTCTTTAAAATTTAATAAAAAAATTTCCATGCATTCAATGTTTTGCTATCTCTTACATTCATATACAGTACTTTTATTTATATATCTTCAATACTAATTGAATTTTTAACATTGAGATTTATATTGATCATTTGAGTAGATGTTATAATTAATTTTTATTTTTAAATAGATTGTACAATTTGAACTGTAGTAATTATGGAATAATAATTAGCAAGGATAACAAACTATTTATATTAAGGCTGAAAAATGTAGCAAACTATGGACAATGTTTCAATAGGTGAACATTTAACTTTTAAAAATGCTGCTTTCAAATTTAATGGAAACAGAAAAATTTCTTACAGCATCATTCCTTATACTAATCAAGGAATGATGCACTAAGCAATATATGGGCACTAGAAAAATAGTTCTTAATAAATTAAAATTGCAAAAAGAGTGCTGCATGGAAGTCTTAATGACTTCCATGCAGCACTCTTTAACAACACATTATTGGTTTATTGAACATTTAATAAACTATACACTTTGGCTTTGAATAATAGATAAAAGATATTTAAGTATGAAAACTTATTATGGTGTAGTTTTTAACAAAGTCTTTTTAACAACAGCTTTTGTTATAAATAATGAAAATACAGTCTTGAGATTTTGAAAATAAATGTCTAAGTAACTTTTAACTTCATCCAAAATTTAGATTTATGTAATACATTTAATTCAGCTGGCTTCTTAAATTAGGAAAGGAATCTGATTGGATAGGACTTTTAATGTCACTGGAGGTTTCTGTGATGGAAAATATTTGTATTCTAATGTAAAAAATTTTTTTTATATATTTGAAATATTGTTTCATTTTAGAACATTCAAGAACTTGAAGATGACTTTCAACTGCAGTTGAAAACATTTGTTTGTTATCATAATTATTTATTAGGAATTATTGGGAAATCATCTTCACTTTAAAACTATTACAACTATTATTAAAATGGTATGTAATTCAAATATAAACTTCCACTAACCCAATTTTTAGATTAATGCCACATGATTGTCAGATTATATCAGGCTATAATAATAGTACTATTTAATAATTAAATGTCAAGTAATTTAGCCTAGAGATAGGTGTTAGGTGCCATCTCTTGATATATTTAATAATTAATTTAGAAGATTCTGGAAGAAAAGAATTGGCCTGGAGCACAAGACTTGAACCTGCAACCAGATTGGATGGAGGTCCAGGTAACTTCATTGGTAATGTATCCACACAGCAAGCGAGAGTTGCAGGTTTGAGTCCTGCTCCAGGCCAATTCGTTTCTTCCAGAACCTGCTAAATTAATTATTAAATTTATCCAGAGATGGCACCTGATACCTGCCTACCTCCAGACAAAATTACTTGATATATAATTATTAAATAGTAGCATTGTTATAGCCCAGTGTAATCTGGCAATCATTTGGCATTAATATATTATAATTTTTCAAAATTCTCAACACTGACATGTTTTAGTTATGGTGTTGAGATAATATTGATTCAAAAAAGCATTGTCTTTTTCCAGTGAATATGCTAAGTCTAAAACACTACACTCATGACACCTTATAAATTTGCAGCCGTGTTTATTCGGTACAAACGAACGTTTTCGGTCGTGTTTAACGACCTTCTTCAGGAAATATCCAAAAAATTCGAACACAACGAAAATCTGCAAAAACGAACAAACTTCGGAATATTTTTAAAAATATTCTAAAGAGAATTGCGTGCGCCATCTCTACATCGATGCGTATTAAATAACCCATTACATGAGAATAAAATAAAAATAAATAACAGACAATGAAAAGTAATATGCTCCTTGGAGACATTAAAAATAAAATACAAACATAAACTATGGTGCAAGCCGAACGGCACACAGAACATAGGGAAGGAGAGGAGCTGTGCAGAGACAAAAACTACGGTTTCTGTCCTTGTGTAGGCTTCTGCATATCCGCTTTTCTGAGGTTTACATGTCGCCTGAGCGCCGGGCTGCAGATATTTTACTAGCTCTCTGCAAAGCAAGCCAAAAAGGACAATCTATCAACTTCAGAGAGGCTAGTAAAATATCTGCAGCCTGGCGCTCAGGCGACATGTAAACCTCAGAAAAGCGGATATGCGGAAGCCTACACAAGGACAGAAACCGTAGTTTTTTGTCTCTGCACAGCTCCTCTCCTTCCCTATGTTCTGTGCGCCGTTCGGCTTGCACCATAGTGTGGGTACCGAGGAGGGACAATGAGGTCAGACCTCTGTTTAATGTCGGCAACAAGTCGGAGGGACTTGCCCACGAGTCAGAGATGTCTTATTTGTCGGTAAGGATCCCGTAGGGACGGGACTGCTTTTTATCTGGTCGAGTGTAGGAGGGAAAGTGGAGTCGTGGTAAGACGATAGGCGAATATTCGAGCAACCAAGACACCATTTAACAGGATAACAACGATTTAATGGAAAACAAAATATACGTTACAAAAATCTGACATAAAAGGGGTGACATATAATAAGCTATATATCCCTATCACGCGACGGGAGAGAGAGAGTTCACATAAGTGGGGTCCATACCTCTTGGACAATCAGTAATTCAAATATGCTGTTCGTCACGATGGTCAAATATTTCTTTCTAGGGAAGGTTCGATGGTACTTGAGGCACAATAGTCAAATATATTCCGTAGGCACACAGGGTAAGATCGCGACTCGATCTTAATCGATGATAGATTCTCCACCGGGGGAGGAAGGAAACATCTTATATATAGCTTTTTGGCTGGGAATTTTGGTCACGTGCAGGTGCTTAGGCCATAGGTGTTCCCGGGATTGGAAACAATACGGCGAATTCGGGCGCTAACTATAAACTTAAGTTGCAAGATGATCGGTGCTCAGCGTAAGAACAATGGATAGTTGACAGTTATACGGCCGGGGACGCATATTTTCTTGTCCAGGGCCGTTTTTAGGCAGGATGTTTATACTCAAGACAGTTTTTGGCAGGATATTTATAATAGAAGAATTTTCGAGTCGATATGGGGAACAATTTTATTATAATTCGTATTATATTCGGATTATATCCGGATATAAGAAAAGGGTAATTATTAATTCGGATATAATTTATTATAATTTTGTGTCAAGAGGATTTTCAGATCTCACAATAGTTTATGTTTGTATTTTATTTTTAATGTCTCCAAGGAGCATATTACTTTTCATTGTCTGTTATTTATTTTTATTTTATTCTCATGTAATGTGTTATTTAATACGCATCGATGTAGAGATGGCGCATGCAATTCTCTTTAGAATATTTTTAAAAACGTTCCGAAGTTTGTTCGTTTTTGCAGATTTTCGTTGTGTTCGAATTTTTTTGGATATTTCCTGAAGAAGGTCGTTAAACACGACCGAAAACGTTCGTTTGTACCGAATAAACACGGCTGCAAATTTATAAGGTGTCATGAGTGTAGTGTTTTAATAAGATATGCAGTCTACGATGAGTTGTGCTAAGTCTAACCAAAAAACAAGTACATACTAATCAATTAAAATAAATGAATGTTTTATTCTAAACAGGAAAATAAATTAAACTTTTCTTGGAGGAATTACAATTTGGTGTTGAGGCTAATAAAAGAGTATCAATGCTTTTTTTTATTTTATTTTTTTATATACAGATTTTTAAACATACAAAGTTGACATATGGTTTATATGATTACCCAATGATTTAAATCACTTTAACTGACATAAAACAATCTCAAATTCATGGCTTTGTTTCCATTCAAGCAAAATAAATATAGTTGTATTAGCATTGAGCATGCATTTTTAGACATCAGTGGTAGCAGTTTAAAAGTTAAAAAAGCAAGTAAAATGTAGCAAATACTGACAAACAATAACAATTTATTAAAATGTTAATTTTTATGTTTCAATATTTGTGGGATAATTCTATAACTTGTTTAAAAAAACAAAATTGATTCCTATGTTCAAACTACATTAAATTATTATGAAAACCTTATCACTGACATACACAAAACAGTCTAAAAATTATAAGAATTAAGAAAAGTTTAGAATCAAAATATCTTTCTTTTGATACAGAGGAAAGGTTTTCTTTTATTTTTGTCAACCTTGATTCTTATTTTTGTTCTGAGATCAAGGTATGGCTTTCTTTTGGGTCCACTGGGCAATCTTTAAAAAATATTGGATGGTACATCCATCCAATACATAAAATTATACCAGTTGTTCCTCTATTGAAGTATTGTCCTGTAAACTTTGCTTGATATTTATTCTATAGTTTATGTTATGTGTCTTTGGAAAGTTGTTTCACAAGCTGACAGACTCATTAATTTAATTCTTACTTTGTTTACTTATCATAATATTTCACATTTTGTATAGCAGTCATTATGACAAACTTTATAGAAACTAACTGCAAAATGATCTGAACAGACAAATTATCTCTGCTTGACACTAACTGAGCAGATTATTTTTTTGGTCATATTTTAAACTTTTCTTATAATTTAATCAAATTGTTTTTGCATGAAATAAGCAATGATAAATAATTTGATTAGAAGAATCTAAAAGATTAAAGTTGTAACATTGTATCTATTACATTCATTCAGTTTTTGTTATATTTTAAATGTGCAACTTTCTTTATAATTTTTGTCTAAAGAATTCAAATGATTTTTCTTAAAAGAAAAATCATTTGAATTCTTTAGACAAAAATTATGTAAAAAAATAGCTGATTAGATTATCTTGTAACATTCTGCATGTAGATAGACCTAAAGAGTTTTGTTCCTGACTGGAATGGTTTAATTACAAAATTTTTATTTTATGTCTAAAGTGTTATTTATTCTTTTTTTATATTGTGTTGATGCAAGATTTTAAGAAATTTATTCTTCTCATTTTTCAAAATATTTTCAAATTTATTATGTTTGGCTTTTTTATTCTAACTAGTGACTACATTTATTAAAAGCTTTCAACATTTTAAATTAAAATATATATATAATTAAAATTTACGAAATCTACAAAATTGTCTTTGTGTTCCATCATTACAAACACCAGTGACTTCCAAAAACAATTTTCAGTTACGGAGACAACCTTTCATTTGAGGTTACACCTCTGCAATAAAATGCAAAATGTATAAAAACATTCTCTGGTAATTATGCCAATATGAAGCTAGAAAATTTTTAATTACTAATTATTAATTATTAATTAATTATTAATTATTTTTTTAATTATTAATTTTAATTTAATAGAAAGAAGATAATTAAAAATTTTTAATTTTTAATTATCTTCTTTCTATATATTGTTGTAAGTAATAATTCTGAATTTTTTCTGCTGTACAGCAAAAATTAGATATTAAAAAATTACTTATTGTGACATTATCACAATGCTGGGCTTCAATTTTTAGTCATATTTTAGTTTAAATAAATATAATTTTTACATTGAATCAAACTATGATTACTTTGTCTCTATGATGTTATTTTTCACATGACTTTTATGAAGAAAATATGAGATCACATGAATATTGTATACTTTAGAGAGTCAAGTGATATATTACTGAATGAGGATCATAAGGATCAATTCTATATCAAATTTATCACTCTATATATTAAGATAAAAATTTTGAATGTAACTTCGAGTCCAAACCAGAAGTTCATATATAGTTAATTTGGACTTCTGGACCCTAAGCTTTCTACGTCTGATCTCGATTTTCATCTAGCTAACTCCATTCTTGAGATTAATGAAGGACAGATGGACAATAGTGGGAATGTGTAATTGCAGCCAAATAAAAGTGACGATAATCTATTAAAAATGTATTTTTGCACTGATTTTTGGAGACAATCTCCACTAAACAAATTGAAATAAAGATTTCATCAGTTAGCTTTTTTTACTGCTGAAACAAAGCTTTTTTTTTTTACATGAACTTATAGCACTTCAATAAATTAATAATGATATTTTTTGTTATTTTCATAACAAAATTCAACAAATCTTTACAGTTGACTCTCAACTTGAAAATTCTTCTCTGCCACTTCCACTTCAAGTTATGGAAATTACATTACCATAATGAGATCATGAATATTGCATTACAACAGTATAGTTATAATAAAAAAATACAAAATATTTCAGTCTTTCTTAAGTTCATAATATACAAAAAATATTTGTTATTAGATAAAGTTTTGTTGAGCAGGAAGGCAGTGTCAAACGAGCAATTATTTATTGTCACATCATCATAATGCCAGGCTACAATTTTTAATCATATTTTTAATTTATTTAATTTAAAATATATGCTCTCCACCTCAAATTAGTAGTGTCTTGCCCCCTGTGCATCATACTTTTCCATTAGCAATGGAGTCATGTTGGTCATCTATCTAACTCCTTTCAAGGGAAAATTTTTTAATTGAAATAACGTGACTTCCTTTTTTGCATTGGAAGTTCATATATAGTTAACAGGCCTCCAGCCCCTAAGCTTTCTGTATCTGGTCTTGAATTTCAGTTATCTAACCATTCTTGAGATTAAGAAAAGGCAGATGGACAACAGTGGGAATTTATAGGTTATAATTTTTTCAAATTGCAGTCCAAAAACTTGTGTAATAAGATATTTTTGAGATGATCAAGCAGATTTAAGATGTTTCATGTTCAGTTTCTAGATGCCACATCACACTTGAAACAAAATAAGACTAGAAAACCTCTGAAAATATTGAGAGCTTGCTATTGACAAAATTTCATTGACTAATATGTGTTTAAGAACAAAGTTGTTACTTCAGGGATATTATTTGTTTAAATTTTGTGTGCCGTGATTTAAGATCAACATGTATTATCTATACTTATGTATACTTGAAGAAACATACAAATTTACTTGTTTCTTTAAGTATACATAATTAAGTATGGTGGGCAATCGGTTAACGAACATAATCCATTCCAAGACTTTGTTCATTATCCAAATTCTTTGTTAACCGATTATCGATTTACCATAGGTTTTTATGGAAATTTGATTAATTTGTTCTGGAGACTCCAAAAAATAGTAAGAAAGTATATATTTTTTTATGTTTATTTATATGTAATAATAAAAATACATATATACACAGTCTTGCATTTTTATTAGTCATGTTTTTTCCATTTGTAGGGGTTAAAGAATCTGTAATCTGTCCAATGTCTATTGATTTTCTCTCTTCTTCAGGATTTTTTGGAAGTGATTAATGGCATTGTTGTCATAGAGATTCCCAAGCCTATTAACCTCAACTCAGTTTGGATGCTATTCTAAGACCATTGTTCTGACATCCTCCCACTTCTTCAGAAGGTCTTTAATAGCAGATGTCGGCATTGATCTTCTTTCCTCTTCCTCTTTTTCAGAAGAAAACACATCTCGCCGAGTTTCTTGGTGTTCTTCATTGAAGAGTTCTTGGAGTTCTTCTGTCGTCAGATCAGTTTCAGATTCCATTATGAGCTCTTCAATGTCATCTTTATTCACTTCCAATTCCAGATCTCTAGCGGTCGTCATAATTTCATCCATAATTTCAGGGACATCATCTCTCTCTCCCTGAATGCAGGAGGGACACAGCTTTTGCCAAGCAGAATTCAACTGTCGTTGAGTGACTTGTGACCATGCCTTTTGAATGAGCCATATAGCTTTAAGAATATCAAATCTTTCTTTCCAAAACGTTTTTAATGTCATTGTTGAGGAGAACCGGCATGCTTCAAAACACCGATGAAACAGTGCTCGTATGTACAATTTCTTGACACTTGCAATAACCTCTTGATCCATTGGTTAAATCAACAAAGTGGTATTCGGAGGTAGAAACTGAACTGTCAGCCAGGGAAAGTCTTCCAGCAAATTATCTTCAAGGTATTTTGGGTGTCTTGGTGCATTGTCCAATAGCAACAGTGCTTTTAATGGCAATTTATTGGTCTGAAGGTAATCCTTATGCTTGGAGCACAAACTTCAAACATTCATTCTTTGAAAAGAGCCTGCATGACCCATGCCCTTTTATTTGATCTCCACATCACTGGCAGTTTTTCTTTAATTATGGAATTTTTTTCAATGCTCTAGGGTTCTCAGAGTGATAGACAAGAAGCGAGATAAGCTTCATACCACCACTAGCATTAGCTCCCAAAAGTAATGTCAGTCGGTCTTTCATGAGTTTATGCCCAGGAATATTTTTCTCTTCTTTCATAATGTAGGTACGGTTTGGCATGCACTTCCAAAATAAACCAGTTTCATCACAATTGAAAATTTGTTGTGGACAATATCCTTCTTTTTTAATGAATTCTTCAAATTTGAGACAGAACTTCTCAGCTTCTTTATCTTCACTAGCAGACTCACCGAGAATTACCACATGTTTAATGCCAGTTCTCCTTCTAAACTTTGAAAACCATCCAGTAGTAGCTTTGAATTCTATCTCCTCGTGACGAATGTGGAGTTTTTCTTCAGTTCTTCAAAAATTTCTCTAGCTTTCTCTTGAATGATAGTCATACTAGTTACATCTTTTTTCATTTCCCTTTCTTTTATCCAAATTAAAAGCAATCTCTCCATTTTTTATGGATGGAACATCTTTGTTTCTTAGATGTGATTTTCGTTACTCCTTTAGCTTTTTGAGTCTTCTTGATTATATCTTTCTTAGCTAAGATTGTGCCTATTGTAGACCTGTTCAAGCCATACTGCCCACTCTCTACTTTGGCTATTACGTCTTGCTTGGTTTCTATGGTGAGCGCGGTTCTTGACACTCCACTTTTTTTATGCTCCATAATATTATCAATTTTTTTGAAATAAAAAGTTCAGGAAAGCACTCACAAAAATTCAGAGAACAGAAATTAACTAGTGCATGAAAGAATTATGTAAATGTAAGGCCCGAATGTAATTCGAAATTTTGGTGTTAAAACGTTAATGAATACCCAATAGGACAGTTAAACTCTTACCTTTAGAAAATAAAAACCAACGCAAAACTTATGGAGTGCCCGACAGTCTCGCGAAGACTATAAAAAATTATTTGTCAAAAAGTAAATAAAAAGCTGGAATTACAATGGAGAGTTTCAAAGTTTGAGGAAACACTCTCCGATCAGTATTGGGTTGAGCATCAATGTTGATGTCTCCCGTGTTCCGAAAGGTTTCGAATTGTTACCCGAAGACAAGGGAAAATCAATCGGTATTCATTATTTTATGTTGCTTCTTTTTATGTTTGTTCAGTTAAGTGTTTGTTATCCGAACATGTGTTCATTGTTTGATCATAAAAATCTTTCGCGAAAGTATTCGTTATCCGATCACCCACTGTATTTGGTTTTAATATGAACCCTTAAAAATGCAACAGAGAGCATACAATGCCAGACATGAAGTCTCTTCACTAGAATCTTACATTTTGAGTTATCCCAAATGTATTGTCAAACCATTTTGACTTTGAAGAGACATAATGCATTGAGTTTGTTTAAGTTATGTCAGGACAAAAATAAAATTTGACTTACCAAGAATCAACTGTACATTAAATCATTGCAGCTACTTCTTAGTTTTAATTAGTAGTTAAACAGGAATGATTAAAATTTAATATTTCTACAATTTAAGAAGTGTAGGGGTGATAGATCTTTTTGAGTTTGCTTACTAGAGCAGAATTCAAAAATATATTTTTAAAGGAATGAATATACTTTAAATAGAATACTTAAAAAAGATAAATGACATTTACTTTATTGTAATTAAAATTGTTGAACTGATTTTCCATCTGAAATATTTCAGGTGAAAATATTATTATTTTGTTATTTATAATTATTATGCTATGAAAAGTATCTGAAATCATGATGCACACGTGACAAATGAATAACAACATGCCATAGTTTTCTCATTCTTGTTGTTAGGTAACATAGTTCAGAATTTAAAGAAAAGCTTTAAAAATGTTTTAGAACAGAAAGAGAGGATCTAAAAAGCTATCCACCAACCAAAGCCGAATATAATTGGGCGAGAAATGACTATAATATTAATAATTAACAGACAATTTGGCATTAGAGGTAGACGTTAGGCACCATCTCTTAATAAATTTAATAATTACAATTAATTAAATAATTTAAATAATAATTTAGAATTACTGGAAGAAGTTGCAGGTTTGAGTCCTGCTTCGGGCCGATTCTTTTCTTCCAGTAATTCTAAATTATTATTTAAATTATTTAATTAATTGTAATTATTAAATTTATTAAGAGATGGCGTCTAACGTCTACCTCTAATGCCAAATTGTCTATTAATTATTAATATTATAGCCATTTCTCGCCCGATTATATTCGGCTTTGGTTGGTGGATAGCTTTACATGTATCGGGTATAGTAAAGATGTTTGATTATTTAGGATTAAAAAGATTGACTGAAAAGAATAATATGTAAAATGCTATTAATTTTTAATGTTTCTGCAAAGTATAATTCTGAATAAATTGTATTATTTGTGTTGCATTAATGATGTTTCTTCGTTTATTTGTAACTTAGTCAGAATCTAATTTTCGATTTAAGAGGAAATAATCTTCAAAACATTTAATAAAATTAGACTCCTGTAAGGAAATCTTTTATCTTTATAAATGGCTTAAGTCAGTAAGTCAGCTTATGCAGTTCCAGTTTTATATGAATATCATTGCAGAATAAGCTATCATTTGAATGTAAAAATAAGAATTAAACATGGGATAAATTCATTTGGGAGGTGGTATTACACAATCTCATTTCTAAACACTTACTGATTGACAGTTGGCAGAACAATTTACAGAGGGATTTGTTGTTGCTCAAGTTGAGCAGTGGGATGTCACTTCAGAAACAGGGTGCTAACACAAAATTGTATGTTTTATAAAACAGGACATGGACAAAAGTATTGGGTGAGGCATATGCTTCTGTGTATGAGCGGCATAAACATTTCTGTGAAGGGCAGGAATATTCAAGTTGTAATGATTGTTCTGTGCCAAGTATAGAAAGATGGCTTCCAAAGATGCTTAGAGTTGCTGTGTGAATACTGGTAAAAATGTGTTGTTGCTCAAGGATGAAACTTTGAAGGACATGTTTCAATTGACTTACAAGAAATGAAAATATTTTCAGGTTCTCTTTTTATAGATTATTATTATTATTATTATTATTTAAATCACATGGAAATGAGAAAATACATTCATTTTAAAAGAAGATAATTCACATAATTTAATAGAGATAAATTTATGAATTTATTTTAGAAAATTTTATTTATATTGACATCCTAATTTCACATGTGGTAGTTAGTAATTTACATTGACTATACGTTAAGAATTTTGTATAGTGAACAAATCGATAATTTATCTGTATTGAGAAAAATTTTCAATATCTATGCTGTACTTTGATATTGATATTTAAATTTTCAAATCAAGCAGAATGTTTGTGCTATTAATTTCATACCAGTTCTCAAGGAGATTCTAAATCATTTGGCATGTATATTCACTTTACTGTCATTATAGTTAATGCTACATTTAAGTTTCATTTAATGTTTTGTTTGTCTTAACAGTTAACTTATAACAATAAAGTTATCTCACTATTAGTTTCTGTTTACAATGTGATAAAGTCACTGAATATTTATTAAGATAAATTATAAAAATGCTATAAAATCTACATTTTAATTCTCTCTCTCTCTCTCTTGATTTTTGCTAGGAAATAATGTTTAAGGAAATGTAAAAAATATAAGATATATGTATATATATATATTGTTTCTTCTGATTTATATCTTTATATCACGTTCCTTTTTAAAATCTCAGGAACACAACATAAAAGGTCAACTCTTCTTTAGATAGAGTTGTTCCTGAGGTGTTAAAAAAAGACAAGCTAGGAAAACATTTATTGTTTATTGTAATTTGTGAATATTTTTATATTTTATTATTGTATTGCCATTATATTTATTAAATGTATACAGAGTTTACATGACTGTATTTGTGAATTGCTGATGTATAGCTGTAGCTGTTCCTTCTATGCAACCAATATCTTTTACATTTTGTAATTAAACCAAGAATTAAAAATAAATGCTTAAAATTACTTCATTAATGCTTTTATTTTTATTTGTTTTTAATGACATGTAATTTTAATGAAAAATAAAATGATACAATCATTTATGAGAAAAAAAAATTTGATTTCAGGGAATGAATTTTTATCTGTACTACTAGCCAAACAAGTTAATTGTCTTAAAAAAATAATAATTTAATCATTTACTTTCTCTAGTATAGATTTCAATCAACACATGTTTGCAAATAGGCAGTAATTGTTAATATGAAATGTGACATGGTTAAACAGAATATAATAGTAAATGTGAACAGTAAAATCTGTTTATTGAATCAGTGATACTAGCGAGGTTGAGGCCGAAGTTTTAAACGTGAAAACGTGTACATAAGACGTTCAGCACCACTTTCCTGTAAGCCTAGAAGTTTGACAATGGCATTTGGAAAGTCAGTGGAATCATGCTCGACACTCCAAACCCCATTGTCAGACTTCTAGGTTTACAGGAAAGCGGTGCTAAATGTCCGACGTAAACGTTTTTGCGTTTAAAACTTCGGCCTCAACCTCGCTATTGTATCAAAAAATGTAAACAACTGATTACTTATTCTAACCAATATAGTTTAACATGTTAAGTTTTATAAGAATTTCAGTTATAGCTAGCTTAAAAATGCCTGTTTACTTCAGGATACTTTTCTGTACTATAAGCCTCATGCAACTGATAACAATTCTCTCTTATTAGTTGTAACAATTAGAACATTTAAAGCATTAGTTATTTACTCAATAGTTTAAATTGCTATTATTTCTTACATCAGTTGTCATATTTTCATGCAGAATTACCTGCAGATTATGTGATAAGATGTTATATGCTGACTAAATTCCAATTATAAATTCGTCAAACAGCTTTTCCTTTGTCTAAAGTTTTAGAGATGATTTTTCATATTTTCCAAAGACATGCCATGGATATATTTATTTACAATAACAATTTTTTTTCAAAACCACTAAAAACACACAAATAATTCCCTTGCATTTAGTTCTCTCCCATTCATTATCTGTATATTCAATCTGGTTGATTACTATTAGACACGCCTATGAAGTTTTGATAAAATGGATTGCCTAAAAAGCAAGAAATATATAGGTATTTTTCTAAAGTAAATACTTTTATTTTGCAACCAAATTAGAATTAATTACATTGAATTTTAACCGAATGAAATAAGTATTAGAATATTTAGGTTTAAATCGCTACAAAATACTGTGTTAATACAAAATATTTCTAATATTTGTATGATTTACAGCGTCATTGAAATATTTTTTACATTTATTAATTACAGATGCCAGACTTTAAGCAGAAAAATATCTGAAAGATCAAACAATTCTAAATCTCTATTGTTATTTGCTGTGAAAAAAGGATCTGATGAATCTGTATTTTGGAAAGGAACTGTGAGAATAGGATGTGTTTTGGTATATTTCAATAGTTATTTAATAAAATTTTATTTTTTAGAATATTAATTGTATTTCTGGAATTTAGATTATAATATAAATTTGAAAAAAAAGCTGAAGTACAGTATAAGTCAAATTGATGATAATTTGGCTTATGAATTTTTTAAAAAACTGAAATATAGTTTATTTTCCAGAAGTTTTATTTTATAGATATTACTTTGTAATATATTCCTTGATTCTGATATACTGTACCATTAGTTTGGAGTCAAATTTAAAAAGATTTTTTATTGAAAGAAAAATATTTAACAAAGCATAGTAAAATTTTTAAAATAATGAATAAGTTAGAAAAGCAATACAAATGCCATGGAACAATGTGTTTGATCACTTTATTTCCATGCACTTTGTACTTTTCTTTTTGTGCTGCATTATAATGTCTTTAAGAATATATTTTAAACATTGAAAAATAATTTAAATTAAATGCTTGCTACCAGTGAAGTTCATCTGAATTGATATGACTGTTGAACAGTATAGTAAAAAATTCTTAACAATGATGCATCACTTAGTCTGTATTCAATAATTTTTGTTTTGGACAGCAAATTAAAACACCATTGATTCCAAAATGCACCTTTCCTTTGGAAAAATAAAAAAAATGGATCTTAGAATCAAGAAACTACAGTAATCAAAGGTTAATTACTAAATTAATTCAAAAATCAAGTATCATTCATACCTATAACAGGACATTTTAAAATTAATACACTGAACTCCTGATTATATGTGTTAATTAGTGCTTGGGTATGCATGGAAAACACAGATAATCCAAAATAATCCCCTAAAGTATAAAAACTATTCAGAGATTTTAGATGAAATACATATGTTACTATGAAAGACTGATATCTGGCAAATGTTGAGATTCTCCGATGAATGTCAGCATTCACACAATTGTTTCGTGTATGTATGAAATATTTGCTAAATATAATTACAGTAGAGCGTCGTTTATCCGAATCAACTGGGGACTGGGTTATTCGGATAACCAATTATGTACGAAAAAATATATTAACTTATCCCATGTTGAAATTTTTCTCCCTTGCGTGTCGCTTCGCGTTGAATTTTCGTCAATGTTAAGCCTAATGTAAATTTTTTAAAATAATAATCGTGGCTATTGTATCGTTAAAAATTATTTCTTTATTTTGTACAAACAAAATAAATATATTGAAAAATATAAAAACAAAAAAATTATATTTTGGAAGTTAATCTAGTATCAAAAATGTTTGATTCAGCATGACACAGTCCGACTGGAATGCTTTCGGTTAATTGATGTTTCGGTTGACTGGCTTTCGGATAAATGACGCTCTACTGTATTTCTCACTTACACTGGCAAATGTCAACATTCAGTATGCACTGATGGTGAATGTTGAATAAAAATATTTTTCTTACATTGAGTCAAAAATACAACTTTTTAATATATCATATATGTCAAAATAAGAGACAGCTTAAGTAACAGCACATGTAAATAAACTGTTGAACCTAAGACGAACAGTATATTCTTAATCAGAAAAGAAAAATAATACCAATAATAAACTTACACATAAATTATGTGATTAACGTCATACAATCTTATTTATTGCAACAACTTACACTGTTATGACACTTTAAATTGCACAAGACTCCCTTGCTTTTACAACCGCATTTAGTCGTGGAACACTTCTTTTTGCAATTACAGCGTGATAGCCTTGCCTTGCCTTCCACCACTTCTCAAATTAGTTGCAGCTGCTTCTCTTGGAGAAATCTTACGTAACCTAACCAACCTAACATTGCATGCACCAACAAACCTTGCATAAGACTAACAAACAGCAGTGTTCGAGAGTATAACAAATAGATGCAGCTTTTCGTTTTGACCTCCACTGAAGCTTATCTGTGCTTGTCGACATACACTGGCTATTGTTCGAATGTATAATAATATAACCAAATATTCAGTCTTTCACCATCATATTTTGTATGTGTCAACATTCACCAGAAAATATCAACATTCTCTAATTTTGGTCTTTCTCGGTGACACATGTATATATATATATACATGTGTCACCGAGACACCGAGACAACTCAACTCCGTTATGTGATGTTCTAGTTTTGTGAAATATGAGCCCCAAGTCTCATAAGCCAAAATGCATATTTAAACACAAAATGTAAATTTTTTTGTTTTCAAAAATATGTAGAAATTTTAATTTTACATTTCTATGTATAATTCTTACATTTTTTCTAAATTGGAAAATTGGTATATTATAATTTTAGGAACCAGATATCAAACTCAGCTTTTTAAATAATGGATTATCAATACACCATCTGTTGCTGAGGAATGTTTATTAAACAAAACACAAATGGCATATTGTATTAAGCTGAAAACATCTTCAAATGTAACTGAATTTGAACATCTTTTCAAAAATTTAACATTTTATTTATTTTATTTTATTATTTATTTGTTAATTTAGCTAATACTTTTGTTTTAAATTTAAACGTAAAAAGTGATCCAAGTATAAGGGCAAGTGCAGACTAAGAATTTTTATATACTCTTCAAAGACTGCGTAGATTTGCACTATAGACTCTAGTGTACCTTTTAAACACAGCCGTTTATTGCTAATATTCTAACGTTTTCGGTTATTTTTAATAACCTTTCTCAAGAACAGTTACATTCGAATGCGGTCGTAAAAATTTGAATCAAAGATTTTTTTCAAAAGCTCGTTTTCGATTGGCGACGTGTTCAAATTTTTACGACCGCATTCGAATGTAACTGTTCTTGAGAAAGGTTATTAAAAATAACCGAAAACGTTAGAATATTAGCAATAAACGGCTGTGTTTAAAAGGTACACTAGAGTCTATAGTAAGAATTTTTATATTTTAATTTTTCTTTTATGTAGAATTTCCATGCAGATGCTAGTCCATCCACATTCCTGGCATTAATACAACCATCCTTTAATTTACTTTTTTAGATTTCAATTTTTTC
Organism: Centruroides vittatus; assembly: GCF_030686945.1. Classification (NCBI taxonomy): domain Eukaryota; kingdom Metazoa; phylum Arthropoda; class Arachnida; order Scorpiones; family Buthidae; genus Centruroides; species Centruroides vittatus. The sequence goes on from NW_027120796.1 coordinate 863,199, forward strand.
TTTGTTCATTGCTAATGATAGGGAATTGCATGGCCCCAAGGATAGTCACTTCATATCCATTTTATTACAGAGTCCTCTACTTGTGCCATACTGGACAAAACTATGTTATAGTACTCTTTATTAATGTCATACTTGTGCTCCTTAAGAATAATAGCTAAATTCCTTCTTGTGATCCTAATATAGTCTTTCTTAATACCTAATTCCTGATTTTCAAATTGAATTTTATATATGTCTGCTTTTTCTTCTTTTTTAAGCTTGTCTTTATCATTTCTCAGAATACTATATAAATTAGCTGTTTTGAAAACTATTTTCAAGTGTTTTTTGTTCAACAGAAGGTGTATTGATAGTTCATGAACTATAAGTTTAAAGCTAATAAGATTCTTTTTTCATGTGTATTCTTTCAATAAATTGAGGTCAATTTCCGTGGACATTTTAGACTGTTTCTTGGAACATCAGCTGAGCTTGAAAACCTATTGCTTGTACACTGATGATGTGTATATGACTTTCCATTCATTAAACTGTCTATAGACAAGATAGACAAAATATTTTGATGATGCACAGATAATCAAAGTTTGGTGTAGTGTAGTTTATTTATATTTGACTTTTATAATAGCAGAAACATATATTATATAAAACACAATCAGTAATAATTTTTATATTACGTTATATTATACTTTGTTTAAAATGAACGTAAGTGAAATATTCAGTTTGAATGTTCATTTATAATAGCTTTGATATCAATGTTTTTAATTTACTGATAAATAAAAGTTGTAAGCATTGGAATTATTTAATGAAGAATGATAAAAATTTGCATAATTATATTAATTCACACACACCATTTTATGATATCAGTAAAAAAAAATTTTATGTAGATGAAATAATCAACGAAACAATAAAAAGCAATTGTTCGACGACATTCAGCATAAATCATAATCATTAGAGTATTTTTATAATTAATGTGTAATAATTGCTGTTTATATGAGATTTATCATTAAATATATATATTTTTAGATTGACACGCAAACTGGCAACATAAAGTCACATAGAGTTATTAATTTGAAACAGTTTCTAAAAGTACATAAAGCATTAATTGCATATGTCGGAATTAGATCTTCAGGTGATATTGAAACTGCACAGATTGCTGAAGCAGCAATAGCTGAAGAAAAAATTGAATCTACAATTTCTGTTTTATCACCTTCCATCATTCTTGAAGGGTAAGAAATAAATAAAATATAATTATTTTAATTAATCTTCTTAATAGCTATTTTTAATTTGCTATAAATTTTAAGGACTTATCAGACCACAGTTTTCAATTGGAAAGTTCACAGAGATTGTATTAAACCAATATGTACTGTACATTTCAGGCTGGTTATAATCCTTCCTCAGTTGAAATATAACAGACAGATTATTTACATTCCCCTTTAAATGCCTTTCTACCCATTACTCCCTCTATAAATGATACTATTCCATTATTGGTGAATCTCTTTTCCTAGGTTATTATTAATTTTATTATTTTGTCTTTTTATATAAATGTGTTCAAATAACTTACTTCTTTTTTTATTTTTACAGTATTTAAATCGATCTCATGATCTTCTTTATTACAATGTTCTGCTACAGCCAAATTTGCATAATTTCCTTTGTTCTAATATGTTCTTTTATGCGTATTTTAAGTTTTCTTTTTGTCTCACCTATTTATATTTTACTTTGTTTACAGCTACAATCAAAATAATATATCACCCCTACTTCTTTTGTTATTTCTATAATATAAATCATTTTTTTCTGGGAATTTAATTTCACACATTTTTTTATCACTATCAAATTGTTTATTTCTTGGTTCATTGTTAATTATCTTATGTATCCATTTATCTAGTAATTTTTTAGGGTAATTGTTAAACAAAAATAATTTTATTATCTGTTGTATTTCCATTTGTTGGTTTTCTATTTTACTAGTTCTACCCTTGATTTTTATCTATATACATGTTAGGCTCAAAGACTGAAATCGCTCATTGAGTGAAAAAATGGCCACAACGCGTTGTGGCTAACTGAAAACGACCACAAAGCAAAATTCGTGTCGTGGCTTTCGTGATATTTGACCATGACTTGATCTGGTTAGGTTACTTTTATAAGAAAATGATTACATGTTGTTGAACTGATTTACTAAAAATAATTACTTTGTCAGGAACTTTTATTAATAAATCAGTCTTTTTTATGAGAATCAAGAATGTTTCAGAATTATTTATTTTTACAAGAACTGTTACCGTGACATTTAGAGTTGCATTTTATGTTCTTTAAGCAACATTTGCATTTTTTTTATCAATACAGTATCTGTTACAGTGACACATTATAAACCAGATGCTGAGTGACGTGTGAAGTTGAGGGTATGTCCTGAATGTTAATAAAATTACTCTCAGAAATTGTAAATTTATTACGAGCATAAAGTCGATCAAGAAGACCCTTGTTTCTTAACAGATAGAGACCTGATGGATTAATGCTCATAACAACAGCTAAAACATTTCTGGGAGCTGCATGTACCCGATCAACATCAGACACCCTAACTAAAACATTTAAACCAGTTTCAACCTGTCCGAGTAACTTAGCCTAACCAGAACACGTGGTCAAATATCATGAAAGCCATGATATAAATTTCACTTTATGGCCATTTTCAAATGACCCACAATGCGTTGTGGTCATTTTTTTTGCTCCATGAGCGATTTTGGTCTTTGAGCCTAACATATACATTTTGAATATATTAAACTTTATAGTTAATGGCACGTTTGATTTATAGTTGAGTAACTTAGATACCTACATAGGTTTAACATATTTTTTTTTATATTCTAGTTTATTTTCTTTTCTTTCTATTGTAATATCTAAATACACTACTGGCCATTAAAATTGCTACACCAGGAAGGCGGCATGCCACACACTTGAAATTTGCATGACAGATAGAACATGCTATGATATGCAAGTGATTAGCTTTTCAATGCATTCATGTAAGGCAGATGGTGGTAGTGATATCTACAATGTGTATAAAAAAAGAGATTTTACATCAGGTTTCTCATACAGAAATTGCATTTGAAAGTTGTTTTCTGGTTAGAACATTGTTGTTATGCCTCGTGTAAGAAGGAGAAATGCCTACCAACACATGTCTGACTTTGATCAAGGTCAAATTGTAGCCTACTGGGATTTCAGTTTATTGTACTGATATAGATACAGATACAGATATATTTTATTCAACACACTAGGTACAGTGTATACTGGGTGCCACATAGGTATAACCCAGTTTGATACAGTGAAAATAATGACGCGCTAAATAAATAGTATTGGTTGCAATAATTAGAGTGGATTAATAGGAATTTGTTACAGATATTTACAATAAATTAATTTTTTTTTAAGTTAATTAAATAACAGGTACAATTAATTCAGTACAATAATCAATTAATTCAAAAGGAATTTGTTACAAGTACTTATTTACAGTATATACATGCAATGACAAACAAGTTTACAGTCCAATACAAATTAAGTCTTAGCAAGCAGGTAAATTGACATAAATTTGATGATACACAGGATTGTTGATGAGATGATTGTCGCCAACGCAACAAGCACAGAAGGGCGTGAATAGGACAAGGTGAGGCAGAGAAGACAAGGTGATCATTGGGCAGAAGAGGCTAGGAGTAGGCATTGACCGTGGTTCGTTTGAAGTATTTCGTGATGAGTGCTAAGAATGCATCATAAGTGTCCTCATAGTCGAAGATTATTGTACAATCAGTGGGCCATATTCCCCTATGTGCCTCAATAGTGAGCTTAAGGCGAAACCTCTCCGGTTCTAACATTGGGCAGTTGAAGAAGTAGTGTCGACTGCTGTCCTCAACACCACACAGGGAGCAGTTAGGATTGGATGCGTTAGTGAACCTTGTAAGGTATGAGTTGAACCTGCCATGATTACTAAGGAATTGACTAGCATGATGGCAAGGTTTGTACCACCTGCTAAAGATAAAAGGCTCAATGAGAGGGATGAAATTATATGTGGTATGATGGTTATAATCATTCCAGTCCTGCTGCCAGGAAAGAATAAGATCCTTCCAAAGTAGGTTCTTGACGGTTTTAGAGGTTAGCTTAGTATAAGAGATAGGGAGGTCGGTGTCATCTCCCGCAGATTTCGCCAGGGCATCAGCGCACTCATTACCGGGTGTGCCCTGGTGGGCTCGTGTCCAATAAATGAAATAGCGGTTGGTAGTGTTGTTGATGATATCTTTTATTTCATTGGTGATGGGGTGTCCGGTGGCACTTTGCAGCAGGGAGATGGATGAAGCACTATCCGAAATAATGGCCACAGTGTTGTTAGTGTAGTTGGTGACTGACCAAGCCACCGCCATTTTGATGGCAAACAACTCTGCCTGGAGTACAGAACAATGTTTGCCCAGCCAGTAACGTCCAGTGGCAATCTCGTTGCTATTGTGGAAGGCCACAAAACTGCTACCCACCTTAAAGTCCGCTTTTGAGCCGTCTGTATAAATTTCGATGTTTGCATGCTCGGGCTGAAAGAAGGTGATTAAATTGGGTGTTGCCGGATGCCTGGTAAGAGCATAATCAATGCTGCTTTCAAAGTCACTGCTATTGATGATATAGTTTTCCGTGTAAATGGTGTGGCCCCGTTTGAAGTGCCACAATGTTGCCTTAGAGATCAGAACTTTGTCTATGGGTGCCTTTTTGGCCAGAATCTGTAGGGATGTATTGGGAGTCGTTGCATACGCTCTAGTAATGTGCATAAGTGCACTTCTTTGAGCGGATATCACTTTGCGTCTGTTGTGCACTTTGCGGACAGCCAATCCCCAGCTGCCGCATGCATATGATGTTATGGGCACAAAAATTTGATTATAGATTGTTTCCATTGCCTCAGAGGCCAAGCCCCATCTGCTCTTTGCAATGCGGGCAAAGGCATTAAAGATTTTTCCGGTCCGCTCAGTGATGTAATCTATGTGCTCTTTCCAGAGGAGTCGATGGTCGAGAATTACTCTCAAGTACTTAATGGATTTTTTTATAGTGACTGAGTGACCTCCCATTTTAATTGTGGGCACTCTGAGGTGTAAGTTCTGTTTGCCTGGTTTGTTAAAGACAATACCTTTGGTTTTCCTTGCATTAAATCTTAGTTTGTATTCTTCTCCCCAGTGTAGGATTTTATTCAGAACATTGCTGCCATTTTCCTCGAGAGCAGCATGAGAGCAGCCCCCAAGGAGCACAAGAGCATCATCGCCATATGCAACTATCTCGTGCTGGCCAAAATCAAGTTCCAGAAAGTTGTTAAAAATGACGTTCCAAAGGACTGGGACGCAAACAGAACCCTGCGGGCAGCCATGGATGACTTTGCGATGAATAAGATGTTCGCCACACTGAAGGGTGGCTGTTCTGTTATGAAGATAATCGCAGAGAATTTTATAAACATTTGCAGGGCAGTTCATTTCTCTTAACTGTTGCAGGATTAAGGGCCACCACACACTATCAAAAGCCTTGGCAATGTCTAGGCTTATAGCAAGTACATATTTGTAGCTCTCGAGTAATTCGTTGACCCTGCTTACAACTTTTTCAATAGCATCCTCTGATGATTTCTGTGGCCGAAAGCCAAACTGTGAACCATGTATGATGGAATTTGTCTCCAAATGCCACATTAATCTGTTATTCATCAAGCGTTCCAAGACTTTGCCAAGGACTGGCAGGAGAGATATTGGTCGACTTTCCTCTGAATTTCCTGGCTTCGGAACGGGAACAATCCTGGCATGTTTCCAGGTTTCAGGAAAAATACCATGTTTAAGACAGGCATTATATAGTTGAGTGAGTTGGTAGGGAACAAGGCTCCAGATGATTTTAGCCAGTTCTGGTGTAACATCGTCATGTCCTGGTGCTTTTTTATTTCGGAGGTTGTTAAAGGCATTATTGATCTCATGAAGTTGAAAGTCAGGGTCGTTTTCAGTGTGGATGTCTGCATTGGTTTGATGTCAAATCCTTTGATGGATGTCATTGTCATTTTCCTCTGGATCCTCCAGGCAGAAGCTATCAATTTTTCTGTTTGCAGCTAGGAAAAAATCTTCCCCTGCTGTGTTGGAATAGAGAATTTGACTTTTCCTTAGCTTCCCGGTACAGAGTCTTGTTACAAATCCCCATGGGTTTTTTGTGGCATTGGCGCAGTAATTTTTCCAGGACTCCTGTTTGGCTTTTTTGATTTCACTTTTATATATGTTCAAATGGTGGTAATATTGCTCTTTGTTGTGATTTCGTTGGGGTTGCATATGGCAGTTCTGGTATTTCTTTCTTAAGTGAATATTGTCCCTCTTAACATTGGTCAGATTGGGAGTCCACCATGGGACAGATTTACGTTTGTTAACATATTGGGGGATGTGCATTTTGCAGGCTGATTGATGTCAATATTATGTTCAATACTGCGGCGGGCTTTGTTGCTATCATCGTGGTTGCAGTCAACTAGGTTGGTGGAAAGAAATGCCTGTAGTTCATTCCAATTGGCGCGCTTCAGGTTGTATTTCGGCCGTGGTTGGGAAAGAAGGTTGGGGGAAGTGACACCGATCTTGAAAGAAATAAGTGCATGATCATCAATATTATCGTCCAGGATTTTCCAATCATTGATGTGTGGGTAACATTCCAAAGAGCAGGCCATCACATCAATCCAGCTGTGACCCTGGCTTGATGTGAAGGTAGGCGGGGATGAAGGGTTGTTAACAACGAACAGGCTATTGCGGGCATAGAACTCTTCGAGCAGGCGTCCACGAGTGTCAAGACGCTCTCCCCCCAGGTAGGGGAGTGGGCATTAGTGTCCCCAGCCAGTATAAAATAGACATCAATAAAGTGGTCCATAATGTTCTGTATATTGTTGAGCATAAGCTCGATGTTAAGGTCCTTTGGACAGTAGTAATTTATCAGAATGTGTCTTTTCCTGTTGATAACTATTTCAGTACAACAGATATACTGTGTACTTAGTGCCTTGTAGTGGAGAAGAGATAGTCTGTTATTGATGACAATGGACACAGCCTAGGGGTAGTTGGTAGTGCCACTGAGCAGAGTGCAGGTGGATGGAAGGCAGGCCGGTTTGTTATTTATACAGTAAGGCTCTTGACAGAAAATGAAATCGTATTTTGGTATGAGAGAACTGAGGATGGAAGTAGCAGCAATGCTCCTTCCAGCATTATATTGCAGAAAACTGATATAGTTATTAGCGTATTGTTCCATAGTCGGTTTGCTTTATCAAGTTAGATTTGATACGCTGGTAGGTGTAGCAGGAGCCATCCCGTGCATTATGATTGGTGTTACCGACTTTTTCATGCTTACAGTTGATGCAAATTGGTTGTTTGTCTTTATGGTTACAATCTTTGAATGCATGTTCACCGGTGCAGTGGCTACATGTTGCAGCGGTCTGACTACAATTTTTAGTAGCGTGACCGAACCTGCAACAGTGGTAGCACTGTAGGATGGGGCAGAAATCCGCCACCCAACATCTGGACCACTCCAGGTTTACCTTGCCCAGAATTAACAATCGCTTTCACAGGTGGGGTGTGACCTCAATCACCCAATTTGTAAATGGTTTAGTTTTCTTTCCCATTGCGAATTTTGTATTAAATGCCCCTTTAAAGTCTTCCTCAGTGAAATTTTCAGATATTATATCGTTCTGATTGTATAAGAGTTGTGGCAATTCTTCACGTGCGATCAGTGAAGGTACGGAGTATATTATGAGGTTCGGTAGACGTTTCTTAGGTTTTTTAACAGCAATCTCCGGGATTTTATCCTCAATATAATTTTGAAGTTTTTGGGCATCAGCTGCCTTCTTAAGCTCAAGAGCCAAGCCGCCGTTTCCTATATTACGTATTCGTTCAACTCCAATATTAAGTTGAGATGGTTTAACTTTGTCATAAATTAATTTCCTTAAGTTATTGCAACTCTTATCGTTGCTATTGTGATACAAGAGCAGAACCTCAGGACTAGTCATAGGTGTTCTTGGGATTTTTGTGTTGGTATTGGATTTGATGATCTTGCTGGATTGCAGTACAGTACTATAAGTGATGGGTGTTTCAGCAGGAGTGGGATTACTGGGGTGGAGCTTTTCCATTTTCTCCTGTACACTCTTGGTTTTCTACGATTCCTGTATAGGGCCATCAGTGATGAGCTTTTCTAGTTTCCCAGAGAACTCCTCAATATGCCCTTTTGGGACTACACAGTTTAGCTGTTTGGCTATGTCATTGACGTTTTTGCTGATCTTGTTGCTGGTGCTGGTTAGGCCATCATATTTTGGTAATAATCTCTGTCAATTTTTTGTGGAGGTTAGAGGGATGATGATCAGATGAAGGATGGGTTCTGGGAGGCAGTAGGACAGGCATAGGTGGAGTCATGTCAGTGAGCAAGGACTCCTTGTGACTAGGGGACATGGCTCTCTTACCAGTAGGAGTGCCCAATGTAAGTGGAGCACTCGTGTTGTTAGGCTTATCCGTAAGATTTTCCAATAAGCAGTTATCCTTCATGGTGGATTCTGCCAAGTCGATTATTTTTTGAATTTGATTAGTTATATACGTCGTGTGTGCTTCTGTGCTGAAGCGCCCGTTACGGTTGTCTACAAAGTAACCTTTCACTTTGTCTGCAATTCTATAGGCCTCGTCCAGAAACTTCAAGAGCTTGCTGGAATCCATGTTGGTTGAAATACACCCGATTAAGACGCGACAAACCCAGATATGAGCGTAAAAGCAGTAGTGTGACGACGCACTAGTTTAAGTAGTCTGTGAATTAACCAACAAAACAATTCATGTTAATTACAGTCACGAGCACGAAAGACAAAAAGACACCAGGTAAGAAACCCTGTTCAATGCACTAGTCAAAAGTGCTCTGGCATGCTTTGTACAGAAGGGAGGATGACACACTAGTCCAACTGTGTATCCTGATGTGACCACTTTGATGTTGTACCATGTAAATAATGCACAGGAGACTTACCCGGGGAGTCTTGCTTTGTAAGATGAAGGAGAATATCTGGGGTAGTGTCCGTAGACTGCAGATTTGATGATAATCCTTAGTGATGGCAAATAGTGTCAATTGTTTCTAAAGTACACCGCTGCTGCTGTGTACGGCTTTCTATGCTAGATGAGGCTGTGTCCAGTGGAAGCCAAGCTAACTTGGCCAGTGGCAGCACTGGCTGGTTTGCCAACACGTCCAAACTAGCTGGACAGGACGACTGGTCTGCTGGTTAGCGGGTCGTCCCAACTAACCAAAAACAGAAAAAGGAACAGACACAACACTATAGGTGAAATGACTGGTATTTACATAACCTGTAGACATAAACACTCACACTCCAGACCTCACCACACAATTCCAAAAATGGCCAACACTGCTGTCTTCTTGCCTCCTTGTTGTCGAGGTAGCCAACATGGATGGCAGAAAAATCCAACACGTTGCTAAATAAATTTAGCAAGAAAGTTAGGCTTAGCAACCTTAAGCCTAACACAACTCCTAACCCTAAATTAAGCCTACTTTCCTATAGTTGAACACTGAAAACAGCTCACTAGGCCTATTTTTAGGCTTACCTCAAAAGACTTTGCTAAAACACTTCAGGAGCACTTCAAAACACGTCCTTACCCTACGAAGGCACCTGTCTCATTCCAGTTTATTGTACTGCAGTATTGCTGCTTGAGTTGGTCACGATCCCATGACTGTCAGCAGAATATGGAATCTATGGGTTCAGGGCAGTCATACGGAATGCCGTGCAGGTTCTCAGCGGCCCCCATCACTAACAGCCGAGAAGACAGACATCTTATCCGCATGGCCTTAACAGATTGTACAGCCACATCATGAATCCATAGTCAAACAATGGGGTCATTTGCAAGACAACAAGTGTCTGCATGAACAGTTCGAAGATGTTTGCAGCAGCATGGATTGTCAGCATGGTGACCATGGCTTCGGTTACCTTTGACCCTGCATCACAGGCAGGAGCACTTCTAATGGTGTGATCAACGACAAATCTGGATGCAGGAATGGTATCACATCGTCTTTACAGATGAATCCCAGTTCTGTTTAGAGTACCATGATGGCCGCATTGTGGAGAACACACATTGCCAGCATGCATTTGGCATCGTCATACTGACCCATCATCTGGAGTGACGGTATGGGGTGCCATTGGATACACATCTCGATCACCTCTTGTTTGCATTTTTAGTACTTTGAACAGCAGCCGTTACATGGCCCGTGGCTCTGCCATATCTTTGAGGCCTGCATAATGTTACATTTCAGCAGGACGATGCACGACCACATGTTGCTCATATTGTCCGACCTTCCTTGATACAGAACATGTTTGACTGTTGCCCCGGCCAGCACATTCTCCTGACCTCTCACAAATTGAAACGTCCAGTCCATGTTACCAAGCAACTGGCACACCATCATTCGCCAGTCACTATGGTCAGTGACCTGTGGCATAGTGTTGAAGTTGCATGGACTGCTGTACCTGTATATACCATCCAATCTCTGTTTGACTCCATGCCCAGGCAGATAAGTGCTATTATTGCTTCCAGAGGTGACTGCTCTGGGTACTGATTTCTCAAGATCTATACCTCCAAATTTCCTGAAAATTTAATTACTTGTTCTTCCCACTATGATATTTATTACACACATACATTATTCTGTTATTTGCATTCCTTCCTGGTGTAGCAATTTTAATGGCCAGTAGTGTAATTAATACTATTTTTCTTTTCTGTTTCTATTTCAAACTGTATATTTGGTTTAATTTGATTTGCTTGTTCCAATATTAATTCTTTGTTTGTTTCCATATGGTTAAATATGATAATACAGTCATCTACATATCTATTATAAAATTGAATTTTTTTTATATTTCTTATTTTTTCATCAATCGATATAAATATTTCTGCAAATCTCAGGCCTATACATGTTCCCATTGGTATTCCTTCTATTTGAGTGTAATATTTTTCATCATTATTATACATAAATTAATTATCTATTGTGGAGCATTTGCTGATTTTAATGAATTTTTTACATCTCTAGTGATGTTTGAACACACATTTTTCATATCTGAAGACATTAATCTTATATTAGAAAACGAAATATAACCATTAATAATAATCTGTTTAATAATTGATCAACATTTTTAAGGCTATATTTTGATGTTTCTAATAAATTTAACTTATTTTAAAAAATTATAATAGATGTCAAAAATTATATGTACTAAAGTTCTACAGTGGAACCTCAGTATACGTCCTGTTTGGATGAAACAAATTTTGCTCGGTATATGACTTAATTCAAATATACGCGCCATCTATGAACAAGTAGCACTATCGGTGTACTAGACCAGACTAGATGTTCGCAGTGCCATGGTTTATAACTTTAAAATCAGAAGAAATTTAAAAACAATAAAATTTTACTTACAAATTATTATTAATCATGAATTGTAAAAAGGCAAATGAAAAGCAACAGAAAACTAAAAAAAATGACTAGAATCACAATGGAACTGAAAAAAGAGATTGTTGAGAAATATGAAGGTGGCATGCATCTTCGAGATTTAACTGTTGCATACCGTATTCCGAGAATGAGGATATCGACAATCGTGAAAAATAAAGACATTATTAAATCTGCTAACGTTGCAAAAGGGGTTAAATCAATTTCTAAACAGATTATTAGTATTAAGAAAAGTTTGATTTGATTTTGATTTAATGATGTATTATATTATTTAAAATATACTGTAATAACTTTAATAAAAAGATAAATTTTATTATAGATTTTTAATGTGCTCAAACAGTGTTTAAATTATTTTACAACCCCATTAATATATCATATCAAGAGAGGTTTTTTTACATGAGAACGGATTAAGGTCGTATACCGAGGTTCCACTGTATACTTAACTGGTTCTTTGTGTTTTCACTCTAAAAAGAACACCAAAATTTAATATTAATGTCTTCATCTGTTATTATTTACTAATTTTTCTAATTCTGTATCCAATAGCTTTGACAAATTTTTTAATTGCTTGTATCTTCCTTGTAACAATTCATTTATTACTCCTTTTTCTTTTCGGTTTTCATGATTATCACTTATTTTGTCTTATCTCCTTGTAATAATTCCACATTATTTTTTACTAGAAATGTTTTTACATTGTCTTTTATAAGTTCTTACCTTATCTAGTTTCTGAATTTTTAATTATGTTTTGCATACCTGATCTTATTGTATACCTTTCTTCTTCAGAAATTTCCCATAATAGATGTTTTGTAAATACAGTGGTGCCTCATATAACATACTTAATCTGTTAAGTGAAAAGTCTGTTATACAAAACACATTTTCCCATAGAAATACATGTTAAAACATCTAATTTGTTCTGCAGCATAAAATAACCGTACTGTACTATTTAAAAAAAATGAAAATGAAGCAGTTACCAATTATGCCGGGCAGTCAGATGTTGAGGAAGAGATGGAAGAACACTTTCTTCACACATTCATACAGACACACACTTTTTACACATTGATTAAAAAACAATAAAAAGAGACCTGCTGCAGAGTCAGATTCAAGAGAGGCTACCGGGACTTGCAGGGTCAACTCCTCTTGTTCCATCCTTTGTTTTTTGGCAGCTGGCTTCTTGAAAAACATGTCCAAGGTGGTCTGTTTCTCTCTCTTCTTCAACACCTGCTGGAAATGACGGACAAGGGTGTCATTGTAGAGATCATTGATCCTGTTGGCCTCAGCTATGTTTGGATAGTGTGTTGGTAAACTCCTGAACCCCATTTGACAAGGAAGTCCTTGATGGCAGCAGTTGAAATTGGTTGATTTGATTGCTCCTCCTCGTCAGATGAAGCTTCCCTTTAAGCTTCATCATGTTCCTAGACCAAAAATACTTGAGCTCTTTAGTTGTCAGCTCTTCTTGGTGTTCTTCAATGTGCTCCTCCACCTCTAATTCCAAATCTCAGGCCGTCGAGATGATCTCCTGCACCACTTCTGTATCCTCAGCTGGTTCTTCCTGGATCCATTCAGGAACAAGCCTGTTCCAGGCTGAATTGAGGGTCTTCTGCATGACTTCTGGATGAGTCTGATTGCCACAAGAATATCAAACTTCTTTTTCTAAAACTTTCAGACAGTTATGTCTCCACAAGGCTGACATTCTTCAAACACCTTCATGAAGAGAGCTCTGGTGTACAGTTTTTTGAAGTTGGCAATGACTTGCTAATCCATTGGCTAAAGGATGGCAGTGGTGTTTGCTGGCAGATACTGCACCTTTATGAAAGGATAGCTCTCCTCCAGGTCTTTTGGGTGACCAGGGGCATTTTCCAGTATCAGGACTGCTTTGAGTGGCAGCTCTTTGTCCAGCAAGTATTTCTTTACAGCAGGAGCAAAGGTTTCCAGGATCCATTCCTTGAAGACAACCTGGGTCACCCAGGCTTTTTGTTTTGACTTCCAATGGACAGGCAGGTCAGACTTCACAATGCGGTTCTTCTTGAAAACCCTGGGATTTTCAGAATGGTAAACCAGCAGGGATTTGAACTTCAGGTGTCCGCTGGCATTGGCTGCAAACAGGAGTGTCAGCCTGTCCTTCATGGGCTCGTGTCCAGGCAAAGTCTTTTCCTCCTTGGTAATGAAGATCCTGTTGGACATCTTCTTCCAGAAGAGACCAGTTTCGTCAGCATTAAAAACTTGTTGCGGGCGGAAGCAAAGAACTTCTCTGCTTCTTCCTTGTCATTACTGCCATGCATGGTGACGTTGTGGAGTCCACACCTTTTCTTGAACCTAAAAAACCACACCCTGCTGGCTTTAATCTCCTCCTCTTCATTGCCACTGCTGCTGCTTGTTCCAGGAGTGTTTTTCTTCAACTTGTCATAGATGAGTTTGGCTTTTTGACAGATAATTTCTTGGGTAGAGATATCACCTCTCACCTGCCTGTTATTGATTCAAACCATCAACAGCCTTTCTGTTTCATCATGGAGTGAAGACCTACGCTTCACATGGAAGATCTTGGAGACTCCCTTAGCAACCTTGGCTGACTTGATGGTGTCTTTCTTGGTTTATGGTGGTCTTGCTGAACCAAACTCTTTGACAAGGTCACACTGTTTTACCCCACTTTCATTCCTTCTGATGATTTCTTGCTTTATTTCAATTGAAAATCACCTTTCTGCTTTTTTAGAACCCATGATTTGCACAACACTTGTATAAATGTAAATACCCTACACTGAGGTGATGTACGTAATAAACAAGGGAGCAAGCCGAATCCCAACAGGAGCTCTGTACTTCAGGCGATGAATGAGTTCGACCGTCGGGGCTACTCGTGAAGAAGGAAAAAAAAAAACATCTTACTCTTCTGCAGCCAATGAGCAACTGTTTTCAAAGGCCCCCAAAATACCTACATCAAGAAGCTATTCTGGGAAGCCAAGAAGGGGAAAACATTTAAAAATAGCAGATTGTCATTGGCAACGGCAAAAGAGAAGAAACATCATTCGCTTCACATAACTGCCGAACAGAAAGCCCGTTGTTCGAGGCACCACTGTACTGCAAAATCTTCTGTTTCATTTTTGTTGGATTAAGGTCTTAAAGAGTTAAAAAAACCCCTTCCACTCTGTGGGCACTAAGAGGGCCTCTTATAACAAGCCCATTATGAGTTCGGCCAGGCCCACAATGGGGCGGCCGGGTGGTGAGGGACGGGAACTGACATATCCGAATGCACCACCCCCCGAAAAATTCCTGGGGATTTTTCGACCTGTCTGGATTTGATCCTGGGTCCTCCAGGGCGGCAGGCTGCTGACCTTGACCGCTCGGCCATCCGGCCATGTCTTAAGGGGTTAAAGTTTATTCCTAATTCTAAGGTTCTTTTTATTGGAATTGGGTATTTCAATATCTGTTGTGTTCACTATCAATTTTTTTATAAGTGAGCTTTTCTTTTTTCGATTTTCTATTTGCAAAAACTGAAATAACATATTAGTAGGACTTATTATACTGGTGTTAAGTCCAACATAGACAACCAAAAATGAATACTTTCATTATTTTTAGATTTTTTTATGAATGGTTCTATAGATTCAAAATAAATTTTTATTTAGATCAAACTCTCTCTTTGTCTCTTTATGGTAAGAGAAAATATTTAACAGTTTATCAGAAGGAAGAAATAAAACTATTTTTCATTTAATCAGAAGAATATTCTCAATATTTCATACAAAGTAGATAATTATTAGGCTATGGGATCATAGACCTGTTTTAAGTCCAACATAGTATACATAAATGAAAATGCACTACCACCAGATAATGAAAGATCAGTTTTATTAAAGATTTCTACAAAAGCACTATATCACGACACAAATAAAAATCTTGCTACAGAATCCTATCTCATCTGTCCAGTACCATTGGCTGCCTCGTAGTTACAAGTCTGGAAAGACACTGTCCCACGTAACACTACATTCCAGAGACTAGTTTAATCAGACAGTTGGAGATCAGTAGCTACTCCACACCTTCCATGTATTCTGTTTAACCCACACAAGTTACCTATAATTTTAGGAAATTTGAAACCACTTAGAATGCCCTAACATAGTGTTATACTCATACATAACAGACAGCATCTCTGCCTAATGCATCCATTGAACTAAAAGTCTAGAAGACCTTATATATAACTCCTCTGACTCTGGCCCTCTCATTTCAATTCTTTTTCACAGCTTAACTGGCATATGAAGGTGACAAAGCATTAGATGAGGATTTTTGGTAGACTTGCATTTACAGTAAGCCCATTGCATGGTCCATTTTTTCAATCTGGATAGATGACAGTGCATCAGTCACACCCATTCACCCAAACTAATGCATTTGCTAGTTTCTTTACTTGTGACCATATTCAATATAAATAAAAGGAGGGGGATATTAGTCATCCTAATCTTTATGGATGCCAGAATCCTCTCAGGAATTGGAATTATGTTTAAGAACCTCACAAAGTGATTTGGTCTGCTTGGTTTTCCAGGAATGTCTTTGTCATATTGTCTAACTTCCTTGGCTTGCCCAGTCTCCAGATTTGTCACCCACTTAAATGTTTGCCTGCCCATACTCACCTCCACATAGCTTACTGCTTGAGTTGGGTCACTCTCTCATCCCTAAATTACTTTCTGCTTCTAGTTCTCCAGGATAGCTATAATCATTCCATTAGCTTTTTCACTAGCTATTCTAGGTGCCAAAGGTAAGAACTACTGCTATCTGTTCATTGACCAGGTGATTATGGGTCATGTGACCTGTTGTCATCTGACTCAGCAGGCCTGATTTTTTAATCTCCACACATACTCACCGGGCACTTACAGATGTCCTTTCCATGTTTGCACTTGCTCATTTTATTCTTCTGGTTTCCTCTTGTTCTTTGTAAAATTTTTTTACACTACACACTTTTATGCTAATTTTTTCTTTGCAAATTAACATGAATGTAGACTTTTGTGAGGCCAAGACAGACCTTTCAGGTTCCTAATTTCTCCATCTCAGGGCATTAGGCTGGCTTATCATGCCAAAACTAGTTCCCTTACCTGTCCTGCCATGATAGATGAGCACAGACTGCTGTGGATTGGTAGTGTATTGTCTTTAGCAATGAATCTCAGTTCTGTTTGGTAATCATTAGTGAGCAATTAAATCCCATCTCTACTGTTGAATGGCATACTGTCCCCAACTATTGGAGTGTTGATCTGGAAAGCCATCTCCTGTGACAATTCATCAGCCCTAGTAATGGTACAAGGGCATTGTAGTATACATTCAGAAAATTCTGCACCTTTCATGACAGGGCTACAACTCTTCCATTTCCAGTAAGATGATGCTCATCCACATTTAAGCTAAGGTTTCTCAGGAATGTCTTTAGGCAGGCCAAGGAAGTGAGCCAATGTGACAGTCCCTAAATTTGTCACCCATCAAGAATTTATGGTGGCAGGATGGTTCAGCTTCAGCCATCTAGGAGTGTGAGGAATCTGGAGCAGTAATTGCAGCATTGTGAACAAATGTGTCACAGGATGGTATACAGGCCCAGTACAGTGATACCTCTGTTTTCGTTGATAATCCGTCCAAAAACAATCGGCAAAATCCAAAACTGACGAAAACCGAGACAATTATTTCCATACGAATCAATGTAAATTCAATTAATTCGTTCTAGACATTCCAAAATACATACCAAAAACACATTTTATAGAGAATTAATAGTGTTAAAAACTAAAAGCAATAAGAAATTAATATAAAAGACTAATCTAAAGGAAAGAAACAGAATTGTTTGGCTAGATGCAGGGTAATGTCTTGTAGGAGCTAGTTGGACATGAGCTTCTAGCTTATGTCGCCCCGTGGTAAAGTGTGACGTAATTGTCATATTATAGTAGTCATATCATGGGGAATAATGTTTTTCAGGAGGACCGTTTAAGGGTTACTGGCCCCTATTCTGGCATTACAGATATGAGAAAACCTGGAAAACTTCCTGGCGAGGTGCAAACCCACTACCAAACTCCCAGTGTACAGGGAATGGAACCGTTGGCCATTGCAGGATAATGCTCACACGAGAAATAATGCCACACTGAGCCGGAAAACGTGTGGGTCACCGTTTGTTTTAGCAAAATTAGCAGCGAGGTCACTTGGGCACACTGACAAAATCTGAGACAAATTTTTCACAAAAAAAATCGACGATAACCGAATTCAACAAAAACTGAGGTATTACTGTATATCACTGCATGTATTCAGGCAAGAGGAGGTCTTATGAAGTACTAGAGATTTTTCTAAATACAGTAGAGCGTCGATAAATGGAACGTCGGTAAGTGGAATGGCCGGAAAGTGGAACAATTTTCAGTCGGACTGTGTCGTGCTGAATCGAATGTTTTTGATACTAAATTTACTTCTAAAGTATAATTTTCATGTTTTTTATATTCTTTAATATATTTATTTTGTTTGTACAAAATGCAGAAATAATTTTTAACGATACGATAGCCTCGATGATTATTATAAAAATTTTCGTTAGGCTTAAAATTGACGAAAATTCAACACGAAGCGACACGCAACGGAGAAAAATTTGAACATCGGACAGGTTAATGTATTTTTTCGTACAAAGTCGGAAACTGGAACAAATCATTAACTGGAAGGACCCCAGTCCCCAATTGGTTCCACTTATCGACGCTCTACTGTAGTATCATTATTACAATACCATAGCAACATAATGTTTGCAGCAATAAGTTTCATTTGATTCTATGCCCAATTCTTGGTATGTAATTTTTTCTGATAATGAGTGTATTTTTAAAAATATGTAAACAAATTGTATTATATTTATGATGATAAGTGGTTATTCATTCTACCATTTTTATCAAAAGGACCTCAATTAATGCAGTTTGGTTTAAAAAAAAGAATTTGAATCAATCTTGAATTTCATGTTTTTAGATAAATATAAAAGTACTGTCCATTAATTACAGAACAGTTTTTGAGCCAATGTTGATCTCATCTATCTATTAATTGTGCAAAACAAAGGGAGGGAGTTTGCCAAAAGTACAATAGTTAATAGACCTCCCTGAAATTGAAGAAATTACTTTTCTTCTAACTGATAGTTCATTCACATGATTAGTAAGTAGACTTACAAGAACAAATTCTTATACCACTAAAAAAATCCATATAGACAATACCTTGATCCCTTCCCTCCTCACTGCGCACAATAATACACTTTTTGCAGTCTCCTCCCCCTTCAACTGTACACACAAAGGAGTGCCTCTTAGAAAGATGATAAAATCTATGGTTTTTAAAATTGCTAAACACTATAATTACATGTGCAAAGAGAATTTATAATTAAAAGTTATATTTTTACTATAAATAAAACTTAATTAATAATCATTAAAGTAATATTATTGCATTTTAGCATTAATGCCGAATTGTCTGATCCAACGGAATGTTGTATTTGTATGGAAAGGGATTTTGAAATAACATTACCTTGCGCTCATAGTTACTGTCTTGTTTGTATAGAACAATGGTTTGTATTGTATTTAATTCTTTCAAAACATTCTTTTACTCTTATATCTTGTAATTAATGTATATTGAAATATTTTACAGGAACGTTTCCAATAAAACATGTCCGATATGTCGCGAGAAACTGGAAAATACGGGCGACTCTTGGGTTTTGTCCGAAATACCAGATTCGGAGATAGTTTCTGCCGAATTATTACAAACGCTTATGGGAATGATTGAAAAAATAACATGAGAAAAGTTCTAAATTGAATTGCTTCTAAGTTATTTATCATTGTGTATTATAAATAATAATTATTTAATTGTTACCTATGAAAAAAATCAAGATTTAAGTTTAGAATACATTTATTTATGTAATCTAACAATATTAAGATATTAGTTATGTTAAATGATTAATTTCATGCACCATTAAAATTATGTACATTAAGCTCATTTTTTAAGAAAATTTTTGGTATTATGAAAATATTTTTCCCAAATTAAATTGTGAAGTTATATAAAGTAAAATTGTTAGTTTAGTTTAAGAGTGAACATAAATATCAGCACTTATTTAATGTTTCTGTAATATGAAGGAAGTAATGTTATCAATTCAGAAAATACTCTGTAGCTCTTAAATTCTTATATTGTGCATTTTTCCTCCATATGATTATGATCTAGCCATTAATCGGATAATGTAAATGTTACATTGATAGTTACAAGTCCACACAGTAATTTGTTTACAATATTAAGTTAAAATAAGAATCTCTCTAATAAAACTCATATATTTTTATACATTCCAATTAAAATAATCTGTAACTGTAGCATTTCCATTATGACAACTTTTCATGTTATCAAAATTTTGAAAACAAATAACTCACTACTCACCACACCAGAATTACAGTAGAGAGTCGTTAATCCGACGATTTTCAGTCGGAGTGTGTCGTGCTGAATCAAACGTTTTTGATACTAGATTTACTTCTAAAGTATAATTTTCATATTTTCGTACAAAACTTGGGAATTAAAGTTAAATTCAAATTTGAATTACAAAGGTTATACAAACATAAGTTTGAGTCCTTATTTCTTTATTTTCTTCCCTTTATTCCGATCAGGAACCACCATGCAACTTGCAACTTGAAGTCAAAAAAACTTCTAAAATTAACGAACAAAACACTATTAGACGACATACGACACAATTAAAAATGATCTTCGGCGCCAACCTGTCTTTATAGGCTACGGCGTCTACAAAGCATTAAAAACTGTTAGTCTTCCACAATAGTATCCGTGTTATATAATTGCTTTTAGTTGCGGGCCCTCTGGCAGATTCAAGTAGTCTCAAAAAATTTACATATTTAAATATTACATATTTAAAATTTACATATTTGTAATTCAAATTTGAATTTAACTTTAATTCCCGAGTTTTGTACAAAAATATGTAAATTTTTTGAGACTGCTCGAATCCGCCAGAGGGCCCGCAACTAAAAGCAATTATATAACACGGATACTATTGTGGAAGACTAACAGTTTTTAATGCTTTGTAGACGCCGTAGCCTATAAAGACAGGTCGGCGCCGAAGATCATTTTTAATTGTGTCGTATGTCGTCTAATAGTGTTTTGTTTGTTAATTTTAGAAGTTTTTTTGACTTCAAGTTGCAAGTTGCATGGTGGTTCCTGATTGGAATAAAGGGGAGAAAATAAAGAAATAAGGACTCGAACTTATGTTTGTATAACCTTTGTAATTCAAATATAATTTTCATGTTTTTATATTCTTCAATATATTTATTTTGTTTGTACAAAATAAAGAAATAATTTTTAACGATACAATACCCTCGATTATTATTATAAAAATTTTCGTTAGGCTTAAAATCGACGAAAATTCAACAAGAAGCGACACGCAATGGAGAAAAATTTGAACATTGGACAGGTTAATATATTTTTTCGTACATAAATCGGTTATCCAAACAACCCCAGTCCCCAATTGATTTGGATTAACAACTCTCTACTGTACTTCCAAAAAATTATGTACCCAGAACCTTTTACGGTGTGATAACTCGTAAATATCGTCACACAAATGTTTTCGAACCCCTTCTGGGCTCTGCTTCAGGCTCCAAATCGTTTCTAGATGGATGTTCGATTGATGTTAAAAATTTGTTCAATTGGCATGTCATTGAAATATCGGTTCGATCGTAATTTCGAAAGGATTTACAAAAAAATCCTCATCATGCATGCACGACAAGCCAGCCTGTTCGTGTATAACGGGTTGACTAGAGTGCGCTCTGAATTAACTCTTGCCAAGCTAATGATAAAACCATATTTCAACGACATGCCAATCGAATGAATTTTTAACGGCAATCAAACATCCATCTAGAAACGATTTGGAGCCTGAAGCAGAGCCCAGAAGGGGTTTGAAAACAATTGTGTGACGATATTTATGAGTTACCACACTATGAAAGGTTCTGGGTACGTAATTTTTTGAAAACTGGGTCCAATATTAAAAGCTTTTCTTGTAATAATTAGTAATAAACATTTTCAATAGAAACTTTTATCTGATTTAATTCCTTGACATTTAAATCTTTTTTAAATCAACTGGAAATCATTTGATCCATTCAGATCAGACATTATAAGAGAATGAAATACAACCATTATAATTTTCACATAAATACTTTGATCATATTAGCATCTTAAATTTGTACTTCACAGATTAATTCTAGTTGTATAAAAAGAAACAAATTACTGGAATATAACAAACATAATCCGTTCCAAGACTGCGCTTGCTATCCGAATTGTTCATTAACTGATAATCAAATTTCCACAAAAATCTATGGTAAATTGATAAATTTGTTCTGGAGACCCTAAACAGTAAGAAAGTATATAATTTTTATTATGTTTATATGTTTATTTACATGTAATAACAAACTAAAAGCAATCTCTCCATTTTTTCATGGATGGCACATCTTTGTTTCTCAGATGCAATTTTCCTTACTCCTTTATCTGCTTGAGTCTTTTCGATTATATCTTTATTAGCTAAGATTTTATCTACTGTAGACATGTTGAAGTCATCTGCCCCCCTCTATATTTTGCTTAGTTTCTATAGTAAATGAAGTTCTTGACTCTCCACTCTTTTAGGCTCCATAATATTATCAGTTTTTTAAAGAAAAGTTCAGAAAAGCACTTACAAAAATTCAAAGAACAGAAATTAACTAGTGCAAAAAAAGGTTATGTATACAACCGTGAAAGTCTCGTTCCATAAACTGTGTGTAGATGCCACTAAAATACAGTTTTACAAATCTTAAATGCAGCATCGCTTCTTCTTGTGTTTGTTCTGTCAGATGTTCATCGTTCGATTTGTTTGCAGTCCGAACTGTTCGTTAACTGTTCACCCACTGTATAGGCTATCTTTTAGTTTGCTTATATTTTAGTAGGAAATCACAATTTTATATTTTAAACATTATAAAAAGAATTATTATTATTTATATCAGACCATCTTCTCAAAGTAAATATCACTAATAATCTTTTGCTCCTGCTCTTCCTCTTTCTCAGTTCTAAATTATTGAATCATCCATTTAACTTATAAATGGTAATTGAAAATTAATATTTGCAAGGTTTAATTACTGACTTTTAGAATTAGAAAAAGCCAGTTCAAATATAAACTCTCAACAATTTCTATTAAACTTTGAAATAAATTTTATTAATGTTAAAAACAATAATAATTTAAAAGATATATATTTTTAAAATTTGACATGTATACAGGATTCTTAGGAAAATTCTTACAACCCTCTATAACTTTTAAACCATCTGTTGTAACACTATGGAAATAATTGTCACCTATAAAAAAGTGACCACACACAATTCATTGAACATGATTGTAGAACCCAACTAGCAAAGGAAAAATTAAAAAGTTCAATTACATAATAAAAGAGCATTGCTTAATTAGTATAAAAAGAATACTTGATTCAGCAGAAACACATACAGGAAAGAGCAGAAAAGACTAATAAAGTAGTAAACAGTGCACAAAAAACAATACAGACATAATACAAAGTTTGTGCAGCACAGCTGCAAATAACCTGTCAAGTCTACTGTGCACATTCTTCAAAATGTGCACAGTAGACAGCAATGATACACTTCTGGAGACATAACCACGTCTCGAACAGCATGCAACATTGCATGCTGGTCTAAGTCATGGCCACACACTACATATGTAGCCACTGTAGTTCGGCAGATTCCACACGGTCACTTTCCTACAAGTGCTAATTACTTCCACGGCACTGTGGCATGGAAGTAATTAGCACCTTTCCAGTTACTAGATGTAGGGGGTGTACAGACTTTCCTAAGGACCCTGTATATAACTCAGTATTGTACAAAATAATGAAATTCTTAATAATAATTTTTGTATTTTATACTTCACATGAAAATTTTAAAATAAATTTGCAGCTAAGAGTTAAAATAGACATAAATGTAACCTGTAATAGTTTGAAACATTTAAATAAAAATACAACGATGGAATAACACAGGAAGTTGGATTTTGTTTTTGCAATAGGAGAATGGTGTCCAAAACTTGAAAATTTGTATTACAGTAGAGCATCGATTATCCGACCCCCGATTAACCGTCGCAACGGTTAACCAACCGCGTTCTAGTCAGCGAATTCAAATGTCCACTAGTGATGTGGTGCTACAATATTTGGCTGTGTCTTGACTACTTTAATATTATTTTTGTTAAATTTTTGCATGTTTTAGCTGGCAACACTGGCTCAACCATGAAAGGGAGGCCAGTGTTTAAACCATGCTTAATTTTTTAGTTTGTCTTTATTTTGTGGAAAATAAAGAAATCATTTTTAACGATACAATAGCGACAATTATTATTTAAAAAAAATTTTGTTAGGCTTAACATTGATGAAAATTCAACGCAAAGTAGGTTAATAGCAATATACTAATATACAAATTACATGGGATATACTAATATACTAATAATGTATTTTTTCATACTTTTCAGTTATCTGACCAACCCCAGTCCCCAATTCAGTCGGATAATCGATGCTCTACTGTATGTAATACATGGCTAATCTCACGTGAAACATCTGGTAATTTAACTGAATAATTGATTTTTAAGTTTGAGGATGATTATGTTTTGTTGCAAACAGCTTATGGATTTTCTTTTGATTTGTTAACAACAGAATTTATGTCTGAAAATATTACTTTCCCTTTATAACGTCAGGTAACTGAAACTAATATTCATATTATTCTAGATTTTTTTATTGAAAAATTTCGATACTAGGAGTGAAATAGTCTCATTGGGAAATGGCAAACATTATTGATTTCAATTATACAATTCATTAGATATATGTAAATAATAAATAAATACAGTGGAACCCCGGTTAACGAACTTAATCCGTTCCGTGACTCCATTCATTAACCGAAGCAATTTATCTGTTCTAGCCTCCAAAATTTTTGTGATTTTATTTGCAAAATACAGTAGGTTTTCTTTGATAAAAATGTAGGAAAACATAGTATCTATTATTATAGCAACAAACATGTAAACTCTATTTAATAAAATAGCACTGTATACATACCTTTGTTTGTTGTTGTTGATGGCAGAGGAGTGGATATATATGGAGCTTAATGCTTAGAAGGAAAATCCCCCTCCAAAAAAATAATGAATAGCACTTTGTCGGGAGATTCTTCGAGTCGAGGTCTCTTTTGGTAAGGAACAAGAAAGTGATCCGAAGTTGATTGTCTTACTCTTTTAATCAAAATTTTTCTCAAATGCAATAGTGCATTGTCATTTTCTATTGCCACTATCACTTTTCTCTTTCTTGGATGCCATATTGATTAAATATATAAATCACAAAACTGTAAAAAGAAGTTTAGCACAAACACTTGGAAAAGCAATGCTTAACTCGCGCATGCCTAACAGCAACTAAAATCTGACACAAAAAACCATTACGTTTGTTATACAAGACAAAATTTTTGCAAAATAAAAGTTCGTTAACCAGGGCATTCGTTAACCAGAGTTCCACTGTATCAGATTGCTGTCTTTACACAATAACTTGAGGCCACTATTTACAGAATTATAAAATTATGAACTGTTCTTCAAGTACTTACTTCAAAAACCTGGTTGTATAGAATGAAAACACACCCAAAACCAGTAAAAGGAATAAAAATATTTACTGATACAAATGTTTTTGTACATTTCTTATGATCATCATCAGGTGTCATAAGTCATATCAAACACATTTAAATGTAAAGATTTATAGTAGTATTGTACATTTAAGTATAAAGGTTTGAAGGAATTATTTTAAAATCTACATATTTAAATGTGTTTGATTTGTTAATGTTGTTCTGTTTGGTATTTGTTATGTAAGGTTTACTGATTGTGAAGTCTACCAATAACCAATGAAGACTACCTATGTTAAGAATGGCAAGTGACCTTAGCTTTGACTACGCACACCATATGAGGATAGCACGAGTTTACCGAGATGACATTGAGATTCTTACAATTAATCAGATGTCTTCACACAGAGATGGAGGACAATCTCCTTCAACAGTGATCGGCGAGGAACCTCTTTCAGTCACAGGCATTGACTGGAGGATGGTGTGGGAGTTCCTCGGCAGGTCCCTTCAATAGTGTTTGGTGTTTGTCTCACACAGGTGAGTCCCCTGGGTGAGTGAAGGAAATTCCTTTGGTGTTCCATACCCAACTTGGTGAGAAGGTATAAATCAATGTTGCTTCAGACTAGGACAGGACTTGGTGTGAAAGGTCCTTGTGTTACTGAGAAAATAGCTTTTTATACAATCTGTCCTTAACTTCTGAGTTCAGACTGGTTGCAATCCACTGCTGCTCCCACTCTTATTGGTCCCTGACCTGTTGCTGGGGACTGAATTCTGATTGCAGAGGTGGTGACCAACCCCTTCACCCTGATGCAGACCCCACTCTCCCCACTGGGTTTGGTTACACCCTCACATGATCACCTGTAAATTAGAGAAAATGGGGTTTCTTTTCCTTTTCAGAAGATGCAGCTGTGTCCGCAAGGTCCCCAGCTACACCTTCCTCTGAGAAAGTGTTTACTTTTTCAATTTTGACCAGCTGTTACGCAACAAGCAAATATTTACATCAATGTCACTTCCCTTCTCTTGTGTGAACATAATAAGGGAAATGTGACAAATAAGTTTTAAAACACCAAATTCATTTCCACCGACTTCGCGAAAAGAATGTATCACCTAAATATTGATGTAGTTTGGCGGTTACATTCCCTGCACTGTTGGATGAGGTCTAGACCTCAGTTGACATACCTGATGATGCCCATTAGAAACAGATAAAGAAATGAAAACATTCATATCAGTAAATATTTTTTACTGGTTTTGGGTACATTGCATATGTTTTCACTGTTCTTCAAGTATTTCAATATTCACATTTTATAAACAGGACAAAAAAGCAGTATTGATATTTGACACAAATTAATTTAAGTAGAGCAGAATTGATATTTTAAACAGTTTTTTCATTAGAAATATTTTACAAAATTACATCTCTCTAGTGAAAAATTTATGATGAAATGACTTTTATAAAACATTAACTAGATCAGTGATTCTCAAACTTTTTCGATCCACCGCCCCCTTTGTTCCATAAAGTTATACCCAACGCCCCCTAACTTATTTTCTCTTGTGTGAGAAAGGATTGGAAATATTCTTAGGAAAACTTTTCTATGAATCTCACACTTTGTGCCCGTACTGTACATTGTTCTCAACATCTGGAAACCATTAAACGCAATGTTTCCTCTTATCCGTTTAACAGAGGAAAGGGAACGGCTGTCAGTGACCCCAACTTTTGCCTTTGATCACCATTCAGTACCCTGCCTCCAGCGCCCCCTAGATTTACTCACCGCCCACAAGGGGGCGTTATCGCCCACTTTGAGAAACACTGAACTAGATAGATGGCCATGCAGTAAGATATTTTCTACCGTCACAGACATCATAATTTACAGATAATATACATTGGGGTATTATTCCCAATTTGCATTTTTGTTCATAATTTCACTCGAATGGAACCATGATATAGTTTTAAATGAATATGCCCTATTCCTTAGTATCCTAATGCTTTGACCATTAATTCACAATCAGAATACCTAGTTCACCAACTACATCAAAAGCATTCTTTATAGAGTAAGATATCCTGGCTAATGATGATGTTGCTATTTGCTCCATACTTTTGTAGGAATGAATACAAAACATAAAAGCAGGACCTACTTTGAATTTAAGATGCTGAGAGCGAGCATTATTTGGTGCCCCTTGCCAGAGCGCCGGTTACACACCCGCAAATTTGGCTCGGACAAAATAGTTTGAAATAAAGATCACAAAAATAAAAATAATGGCCAAATTTAAGTAAAATTCCAAGAATTTCTTTTGTAAAATATTTGTTACAATGATTTAAAAAATACATATATCTATATATATAATCGAGACGAGTTGATAATAATAATGATCAGTGCAGAGCTCAAACAGTTAGGAGTTGAAAGTTGAAATTTGGTACACAGTTAGGGTACGTCACGAGAACGCACACTAAGAAGGGATTTTTCGAAATTCCTCTCCAAGGGGGGGGGACAGGATTAAGTCTTAACACTTCCATCAACAATGGAAGTGTTAAGTAACAATGGAAGTGTCAACAATGGAATAATTAAGAGAAAGTGACATGCAAGACGCAGATGCAGTTTTTTTCGTTTTTGCAGGAAATCAAACATATTTTTAGATCCATCTAAAAATTCTCTGATTAGTCTGGAAACAGGGGGACCCAATTCTTGCATTCTGCGAAAATGGGTAAGGTTGACTATAATGTAATAATCTTAATCTTCGCTATCATTACTTTTGCCCGAGCATCGCCGGGCCTACCTGCTAGTATATATATATTATTCTGAATTATTATCTGCATGGCATTACTTCCTTCTCTTACATTAAACTGTTAACCATTTTCATTGCATTTAATGTCTACTATTATAATTATTAAAACAGTTTATTGGTTTACTTATTAATTAATATATACGACTGCTTTCAGAGTATTCATTGTAAAAGAAGTTGATGTCAGCAAAGAAACTCTGATTGTAATTTACTTGTCATGATATCTTCACATTTACTCTGGATATTTTTCAAAATATGACTTCTACTTTAATCATCTTGGATATAAATTTAGTTTTCGAATTTTCTTATACCGATATCGATGCGGTATAGCCAGACAAACGGCATATTAGTTTTTAATGACAGACTATTAAATGGTCCGTCGTCGAATTCGACGATCATAGAATAGAAATTTATTTTGTTAGTATTAAATTCAAAATTAGTTATATCAGTATTATCAAAAATCTGTGTATAAAAATGAAAATTTTAATGTAAAACCTATTACATAATATGCATATTGTAAGAATTATTAGATTGACAGCTATAATTCAATTGTAAATAAATTATATAAAGAAAAAATTACAGCTTTAATAAAGAATTATTTATATTGTTGAATACTTTTACATAATATTTTAAATCTGTTGTTTTGAAATGTTTCATTTTTCCAATAAAATGACTATTCTTAAATCTATTATTTTTTTATGACTGACTTTGCAATCCGACAACCATTACGACAATCTCGAAACGAGGACTCCCCATAACTGGCTCCGCACCCAGAGTCGAGCTTCAAATCCCGAAAATAATTCTAACCACGGGAGTTAGAATAATACACCGTGGTAAACCTTTACTTTTGGAAGTGTTGTAACTTATATTACGCTGTTTCAAGAGTGTTAGTAAATGCCTAGTGGCAGAGGGTGTGAAAAAATAATGACTTACAGAAAGCAAAGGTCATCAACACTATTTTTTAACAATCACTATTGTGCATCAAGTAAACAACTGCTTTGAGGAATCTAGACAGATAAACGGAATTGTCTGTTTTTAAAATTTTTTGAAACTTTGTAGTTTCAATACAATGGACATCAGTGACTATAGTGCAGTCTTCTTTTGCCGCAACAGCTCTTTGGCAGACTTAACGGCATTGTGAAACAAAATTTTTCGATCACATCCTAATAACTAAAGATCTAAACAGGCTTTAAGGGCTTCCAATTGTCAACTTGAAAGATAAAAACAGATGTGAAGGCTTCAGAGAAGCATATAACTAGTTTTTCTAACATAGTATGCATAGGAATTCATGTAACCACTCTAGTTTTTTAAAACTAAACATCTATAGATATTTCCAAATGTTTTCTTATATATTTTAATATGTTTGAACAAACTGAAACTAAAATATTTTATCATATAAACATAAAAATTAGCATTAACCGTGCAATTAGAATTGAATTTCTTGACACTAATGTTTATCAGGTAATACCTGTTTGGTTTTTCAATGTCTTATGATGGAAAAACAGTTACTTATTTAATACAAGATGCGTCTGAAAAGTTTGGTGAATGGTCCCATAGTTTAATAACCATGCTAGTTAGGATGTTGTGCTCATGCAGACGTAGTGAGAGACTTGCCAACTAGTCCCCCCTAGCGTCGAAATCACGACAGTTAAATGGAAGTGCGTGCGACAAACAATGCAACGCAATCAGTGTGAGAAGGAGTGTCACTGCTAAATGGAGCAACACGTAAACATCAAGTTTTGCTTCAAATTAGGCAAAACAGCGATGGAGACACATGACAGGTGACAGTTCTTCAACATTCCATATTCTCCAGATCTGGCACCTGCAGATTTCTTCTTGTTTCCCTGCTTCAAAGGAGTCCTGAAAGGTCTACGCTTTTCCGACATTGCACAGATCCAACGTGTGACAACGGTGCTTCGTGTGATACCGAAAGAAGCATTTGCTCACAGCTTCCAGTAGCTGTACAACCAATGTCAAATGTGTGTTGTCGCTAATGGCGATTACTTTGAATGCCAGTAAAGGTATTTTGTTTGTATCTCTTGTTTCCTTTATTTTATGAGACCATTCACCAAACTTTTCAGACACACCTTGTATTATAAGGTAATACATACCCTAATGTATGGGCAAACATTTTAATATCAAATTCCTTAAAATATAAATAACTAAATTACAGTTTAAGACAAATATAAGAAATACTACTGGCAGTGAAATCCTGGGCAAATATAATGAAAATTATATATATATTTATTATTACCTGAAAATGAAAATGTGAAATACAAATGCCAAGACTATTATAGGAGTACAAAGACATTTCTATTAATGCTGTAACCATTTTAGGAGTAAATCACCTTTTCTAGCACCACATCTCTATTAAAACAAATGTTTTCGACCTCTTTTAGGGGGCCTTTCTTGGGTTTTAAACAGATATAATCCGAATGTTTAAACTGAGAGTTCCGACAATAGAATTATAACCATTTAAAACCCGAGACAAGCCTCTAAAAGGGTCAAAAATGTTTTTATAAAGAAGTATGGTGCTGGAAAAGATGCGAAAGGCATTGTTTACTCTAAGAGTTAATGCTTTTTATGAAAAAACATTAACAATAACCTTGGCATCTTGTGTTCAACATTTTATAGAAATTCTTCTAATATAAAAAATTTTTAAGAGATTCAACTGCCAACCAAACACAGGTAAACAATAGTTTTATATATCACAGGCCACCTAATGATTGCTCAAGAAAGAAATCAGCAAAATTAGGGTTTTTGTCATTGTATTGTGATATTTTTAATTTTATCATTACATAACATAGAAACCGCTAAAGTTATGTCTTAATGAACTCATCAAAATATATCAATTTTTATTTAAATCAATAATTTTTGATAATTAATAAAAGTAGAATTCTTTTGGCTGATCAAGATGTATTACATTTCTTTACGTACTTGTTTGTCAAAGGTAAATTCATTGTATCCATTTTTTTATTCTCGAAATAAATTTACATACTTTTTATAGAGAACTTTTAGATAAAAATATTTGGATACTCAGTGGTATCTTTCTTATAAAACAAATCTTAGAGACATTTTAAAGATGGGAAAGGTTGGAATTGGAGTCGCACATTTCAAATTTTCCAGAGTTGGAATCTGCTGATTTGTTCGCCGACTATGCCACACTGATATACAATAAAATCTCGATTTAACAGACAAAATTTCCGGGTCGTATCTCAAGTAGAAATTAATACTCTGTTAATTTTAAAATGCTTTTTATGTGTAATTAAATTAACAGGTATAATCATTCTTAAAAACATTACTTATTTAGTTAAGTACAATTAAATTGTATTTTCCAAAAAATGTTAGTTTATTTATTTTGAGTTAGATCGTATATTTGTTTACTACAGTCTCAGAACTATGGTGAGTAAATAAGCAATAAACATATAGAAAACTCTTCTGTGAAATTAAGCTTCTGATGAATACTTAATTTTAATTACACAAATGTATGTATGTACATAAATAAAAACAAATTAAAAAATGAACAAATTAATTAGTTTAACGAACACATTCAGAAAACCTACTTTATTATGTAACAGCTTTAACAGACATCCCTCACTTGAATTAGTCTGTTGAATTGAGGTTTTACTGTAATAAAATACCTTATGTAGTGTGTGTAATATATTTTCAACATTTTTATCGTCGAGAGGAATAATGTTTAATATTTTTAACACTAAACATTTATTTACTGTTTTTACAATGTATTTCAAACTGTGTATTAAAATCTAGCTGCTGCTATGTTTATTTTTAAGAAAATACTTTAAAAACTTTACTGTTAGAAGTCTTCAATCCAAGCAGGTTACTCTTAAATTTTTTTTTTCCCCCTATGAAAAATAATAAGTTTGAATCATCGACAACTAGAAAATAAGTTTAAATATAACAATTTACAGTAATACATTGGTTTTTGTTAACTTTGGTTATCATCGGTTTCCGTCTTCGTCAATTTTTTCCATGTAAAATTTGTCTGTTTTCGTTGGTTGCCTTGGATTTTGTCAGTGCGCCCACATAACCACCTGCTAATTTTTCAAAAACAAACGATGACCCACACATTTTTTCCCCTCTCCCCTTCCTCGCCTTATTCCATATGCCAAGAAGAGTCTTCAGAAAGGTAAGTGCCATGTCATTTATTTTTTACATTAGTCTTTTATATTCATTTTATATTAATTTCTTATTGCTTTTCATATTAAACACTACATTTATTCTCTATAAAAAATGTTTTTGGTATGTATTTTGGAGTGCTAGAACAAATTAATTGGATTTACATTGATTCGTATGGAAGAATTTGTCTCGGTTTTGGATTTCATCGATTGTTTTTGGACAGATTAGTGACGAAAACAGAGATATTACTGTATAAGAAAAAATGAGTGCAGTCTACCAAGTGTCACCAAACTATGGCCCATGGGCCAGATCTGGCCCGTTGCCATACTGTATATATGGGGCATTGCAAAGTTTTGTAATTTGTCTTTGAATAAAGTAAAAAGACCATAATTGCAACCCTCTATCATTAGACCACTAGTGCATTGCAAATTAGTAAATTAGCATAATGAATTGCATATTGGTGATGAAATGCAGATACTATTTCTAAATACTAAGGAGTCAATGTCAGCAAAAACAAAAGAAAAAGCTGATTCCCCAGCCCCACATGGTACAATGATATAAGCAATTTAATGTAACTTAGCATTGCTTTGTAGTATGTCTCCATCCCACCTTTGGGGTGGGACGGGAAGCCTTAATAAAGCCTAACCTAGAAATTTTGGTGGTAGGTAATCCATCACCGATTTTACCCGAAAGCTTAACCAAGTTAATTATGACATGTAGCAATAAATAAAAATATGTTTTTAGTGGACCTAAAAAGGAAGATTCTATTCAGATAGGAAATTAAGCAATTCTAAATAAAATACTATAATCAGTTCATGAAATCATATAAAACTGAAGTTTAAAGAAAAACTTCCATTTATCTAGCTTTATCTTTCTAATGACTAAATCTACCAGTTTTACAAACATACTAAATTTCATCTATACAAAACTCTTATTCCTAAAGGCAGCTTCACAAATTCAATGTTCACCAACTGCTAAACAAATGACTTTTGCTAAAGTATTTGGCAAATTGTTTGTCACGTGGTAAGCACATACAGTATGTACTGTACATATATATATATATGTGACAATTTTCCAAGCCATTTTGTCGATCTTTTTAATAAAATTTTTTTGTTTGTGTGACATTCCGCATATACGGAGAGAGTAAGATAGTTCCTATGTGTAAAGAAAGACCTTGTGACTCTCCTAAGAATTATAAAAAAATTTCTTTAGTAACAGTTTTATTCAAGGTTTTTGGATTTTATGTAAAAGTTTAGTTATTTGGCTAAATCATCATAATTTTCTTTCAGATTATCAAATAGGATTTTGTCTTGGTTTCCTGTACCCATTGATGATGATTTAGCCATTTATATCCACTTATTCAGAAATGTTTAAGAAGGAAATGTGAAAAACTTTGTTTTGCATTGATCTGTGTGAAGCTTTCGATTCACCAAACAGAAATATTCTCTAGGAACAATTTTCGAAGGTAGGACTTACCGTATTTACTCGCATATAGGATGAGGTGTGACATTAAAGATCAAAATAAAGAAAATTAGATTTATTAATACAATTCTAATTTTATTTCGTTTAATCACGTATAAAATATCAAATGCATTTAAATGCACACATTGTCCTGCAAAAATTACTTTTTAAACTTTAAGGAAAAATCTTGTAAAATCAACAGCATAACTTGTTCGTGTAAAGCTGGACAATTGGGAACCTTTTTTGCCAATTCTTAACAGTCGAATCCATTTATGAGTTTCTCCGAATTCTGATTTCCAAATAATCATGTGTTTTCATGTGGGAATAGATTAAAACTTATATTGGGCTCCCGTGTGATTTTGAAATTTCAATTCAAAAGCTTTATTGTTATTCATCTTTATTCCTGACAATACACAAGAATGATTCAAACGACCCAGATAAAATACTTTTGTTTTTAAACACCACAGGGTGAGCATCCGGTAAAAAATGCAAATACACGGTTCACAAAAATTATTGCAAAAATGCAAAGAATCCTTCACTTGCGCATATAAGATGACCGAGGTTTTTGAAGCAATGAAAAATGAATAAAAACCTCGTCTTATATGCGAGTAACCATGGTAGTTAGATTCGACTGTGTGAATTTTGAAGCCTTCGTTTCTATTAATGAAAAAAAATTGAGATTTATTTTTTTACCTCTACAGGAGTCAAAGAAAATTGCATTTTAAATTTGATATTTATTTAATATTTACTTATTTACTAGAATTTGTTGAATAGATGTTTGGTTTGGATATTTGCAGGATCAGTCTTATAAATAGGAAAATTTAATTACTTATTTGAAGCGTGCAATGCCGTAAGGTTGTAAATGCCATTTTTCTCAAAATTCGTTTTATTGAAGAAATGAATTTTAAATGCAATGTTTTTTCCTACAAAAAAATATTGTGGCGATTGTGGCGCTCTAAGTGGCTATATTTTGAAGATGACGTTATGTGCAAGCCATAACGTTTTAAGCGCCAAAGCGCAAGCCACGTGACTTTTGGCACGTAAAATGTTACGGTTTACTTTTACATCATTTTGTTATTCCAATTTGTAACGCAGTGAGTTTTTTACGAGTGAAATGAATTCCTTAAAGTATGAAATACCTAAAAGAAGAAAGAAATGTGCAGAAAAATGGAAGAAGAACATTCGAAAGAAACAAAAAAATAGTGGCTTAGAGTACATTTCTCCCATATCACAGAAAGTTAATCCGAGAAAGGATCCACCAACAGGGGTAAGTAAAAGACTTAATACTTCAAAAATATAGACGTAGATTTGAGATTTGCAAGATATGGATAGTTATTGTGTCTATGCATGGGTGAACAACTTGTATATGACTGTTTCCAACAAGTTTGTCAAACTTTTTGTTTACGTTACAGGTGACATGCAAGTGTTCCTTCGCTTGCAAAAACGTAACGTTGGCTTATCGTCAGGAACTCTTCCAACAATTTTATGAACTGGCTGACTACAATAAGCAACAGAGTTATCTTCAAAGACTTGTTCATCCCCAGATGATAAAAAGGAGACGATATGGGAAGTACCACCATCCTTCTGGAAGTAGAAGGCAACACTCTTTCAGTTATCATTTGCTTCTTCCCGGTGGAAGTGAAATAAGAGTTTGTCTTAAGACTTTGTGTAATACATTCGGGGTTACTGCAAGAAGAATTCAGTTGATTAGAGAAAAGATTTTGGAAGGAAAAATGGATGCTACTGATCAAAGAGGAGGCCAGCGAAAATGTACTGAAAAGCAGTTGTGGACGGAAAAAATAATTGAGCACATTAAGAGTTTTCCAAGTGAAGAAAGTCATTATGCTCGAGCCAAAAGTACAGATAAAATGTACTTATCACCTGATCTCAATGTTAGCAGAATGTATAGAGCCTTCCTTGAGAAATATTGTCAACAGTATGCTGGGAGCAAAGCCCCAGTTACTCGACAATGGTACAATGAAATTTTCCTGACCAAATTCAATCTGTCTTTTCAGACCTCGCATGGACACTTGCTCAACTTGTGACCGCCTTGATGTACGAATAAAAGCTGGTGATGCATCAGCAAAAACAGAACTGGAATTACATCATTACAGAGCTGAAGTAACCACAAAAGACATGTCTGATGACACAAAAAGTGCTAAAACCTCAGATTCTTATGTTATATCTTTTGATTTGCAGCAGCAAATGTATATACCACAATTAACACACACTGAAATGTATTATGCTCAACAATTGGCATGCTACAACCTTGGAATTCACGATTCAATTAAAGAGAAAGGATGCATGTGTTTGTGGAGTGAGAATTTTGGAGGAAGAGGGTCTTTGGAAATATCATCCTGTATATACCATTATATTACTACTGAGGCTGCTATTGGTGACCGAAAGAAGCTGACTTTGTGGACAGACAATTGTGTTGGTCAAAACAAAAATCAATACGTGATAGCCATGTATCTGGTGTTATTGGCCAATAATGTATTTTCAGAAATAACACATAAATACCCTGTAAAGGGTCACACATTTTTCAGCTGTGATCGAGACTTTGCTCTAATTGAAAAACGGAGGAAAAAATGCAAAGCCTACACACTAAAGAGATCTTGTGGACATCATTAAAAGTGCAGGGACCAAAAACCCTTTTACCTGCATCGTATTTGAGAAATTTCATGACTTTAAATCGATTGCCCACGCATTTTTGAATACAAAAGACCTGGGAATCTCAACAGCATCCCAAATTAGACTCTCATCAAATAACTTTGGTAAAGTTATGATTGCTAAAGATGGAGGTAAAGCAGCAAGATGGTGCACTGGGCTTAATGTGCTGAAAGATGGAGTTAGCATTGATGATTTCAAAAATCTTCCACTTCCTCTTGCTCGCTCCCATTTTGGGATTCCTCAAAAGAAGAAACCTGACATTGGTAAAATGATACCATTTTTAAATCCAATAGCACAAACCTATTTCAAGGAGATGCTAGCAGAACCGGATAACTAAATGCCAGTTTATTAATAGTTAACCTGTCACTTTATTATTTGATATTTCAAAATGATATTTGGACTTCCATTAATCTTTCAAATTTGAAGTTTTTAAATACGTTTTAACTTTTATTACACTAAATTAATACCTTATTGATAAAGATTACAGCCCAGTTCAAGTCATTAATAGATTATTGTCAGTTTTTAATGTTAAAATTGATATTGAATTTGTAAATTGTGTTTAATAATTTAAATGTAAGTTTTTGGTATTCAAAACTGTTTTTCAGCTGTAGAAACATTAATTTTATGACTGCAATCGTTTTTGGCATTTACAACTTTATGCACTTGCACAATTTTGGCATTTACAACGTTATGGCTCTAACCCTGTTTTTAAACTTTTTTTGTTTCCTTACTATTATTCGTAGGTGTTTGAAATTAAACCCAATGTTTTATTCCAAACTATAAATTGTTAAAATAATTTTTCTAGCATTTGATTAAAGTTTGTTCATTAGAAAAAGTGTTTTTTCTCTCTCCTGAAAAATTTGTTTTTTGGCATTTACAACCTTATGGCATTGCACGCTTCATTTATGCTAATGATTTAGTATTGGTTGCTGACTCACCACAGGATCTATATTTATTGGTAAAATACAATTACCAATAAATGTGGATAAATCAAAAGGTATTTGATTTCTTTAGTAATGGCTTTGTTTACAGTGAGGGAGGAAGATGGTGTCTGAAACGTAATTTGATTGAAGTTATAGACAAATATAAGTATTCAGGGTTTTATTACAATCAAATGATCATTTTTCTAAACATTTGAACCATAAATTATAGCCAAGAAATTTTTATCAATAGTTATCACATGTAATAAAAAAACCAAATTTGTTATTTTTTCTAATTATACTCATATTTTTTCTTTCTCTGCCTAATTGAACACAAACTATTATTTTAATAAATTTATTTATTTATTATATTACATAAATTACTACACTAAACAAAATTTATCACTTTAAAAATCTATGATGTGAGTGTAAGGTCCATTCGTTTCCATATTTAATACTTGTCTATTTCCATACGTTCCATATTTTACATTAATTTTTTCTGCTACTAATTCTTTGCATTTTTTAATAAATACTTCATACAGTTCGAATCCCTCACTTTTATTTATTATTCTGTGATACTGAAAACTTTTACCTTTTAACCTCCCTCCCAGACAGGCTTGTGGAACAATAAGAATATCACCTGGCAAATCCACAATTGACACCATTCCTCTATCTTCAGTTTCGCACAGTTTTACACTCAAAGCTGTTGTAACTATTAAAAAATTTTTGTATAAATTATAATTATTTTCTAAAAATATTTGTTACATTATTAATATATAATGCAATTGTACATAAAGCATTAATATTGGAGTTTCTAATAGACAATTCTTAATGACACTAGAATTATTAAAGAACTAATTTAATATTTACCGCATTATTAAAGTGTATGGATTGCATACTACTCACAGTTAATGCTGATCCAAGATCAAGACCCTAACAGTAAATTTTTACTAGGGTTCTGGGCTGTTTATGTATATATCTGATTAGGACCTTCCTAATTATGTGATGTGTGTTACGTACACTACTTTCTGCATTGTTATGTATGTATTGTTGTAAAGCTATAATGTTTCTTGGCTTTAGTGTAGTCTGTGTGGAATATTTGTTGTGATGCCTATATGCAAGAAAGAATTATAGGCACAAGTATCTTATCCACTCTCCACAGTAGCTTTATTCTTGGGGTATTTGTTAACACTTCCAATGTGTTTATTTTGTATATTGTGGCATTTGATTAATTATTTAATAAATAAATAATTCTCTTTCGAATAGAGATTACTTTGAATAAATTTTGAGAATGTTTGATCAGGCAAAAGTTTAATTACTTTTTGAAGTTATAATCATATGGAAAACATTAAGATTGGATTTATCAATTAGCCTTTAATCCCTTTTTTATATAATACAGTATACTTTCTATGAATACATATTACATAATTTTATTAATTGTATTCCATAAAAAAAATTATGCTCTATGTATTTGTAGAAAGTATATTGTATTAAAAGAAAAACTGTCATTTAAAATTGGTTAAATTAGAATTAAAAAGACTAGACCTATAAACCAGCAATATATATTACAAAAATTTGTTGGTTTATAGGTTTAGTGTTTTTAATATTGTATTAAGATTGGAAATTCAATGGCATCTCCATCCCCACTTTGGAAATGCCATTGAATTTCCAATCTTAATATTTCCTGCTTCCAAGACCAGGTTAATGTCCAAGTACATAAAAAAAGGAATCTTAAGGAAAGATGATTAAGTGAAGTGTTCTGCATGCCTATGCCAAATTCCACTTGAATATCAGTGGTTTAAGTATGTATTGTGTTGGTTCTGCCGTGTTTGATGTAACCATATCTAATGTTGTTTAGGTTGCTTTTACACTGCCAACGACGACGACCACAGATCCTAAATGATAATGACGGCTTGACTTTTGCTGTATTTGTTAATCACCAAAGTGTTCACATCGTTCATTAGTTTGTATTACATGTGCAATGTACAATACATTAGGCTTAGTGTTATTACTTGGAAATTTGCACTTCTAGAGTGGATTTGTCTCTTGTTTAACTGTGGATATGAACGATAAAATGTTAATTCTTTGACGTTGATGGCTGAATTTATTGTTATTAAGAAAAACATCAAAAAGTCAGCAGTGGATCAGAGCTATTAATACCGAGAGAAAAACAGATTTCCGTGTTTTGGTCCAGGAATTATGATTAAAAGACATCAAGGAATTTTTAAAATTATTTTGTATGTTTCCAAATACTTTATTAAAACTTTATTAAGAAAAACATCATTTCTTAATAACAATAAATTCAGCCATCAACGTCAAAGAATTAACATTTTACCTTTCATATCCACAGTTAAACCAGAGACAAATCCACTCTAGAAGTGCAAATCTCCAAGTAATAACACTAAGCCTAATGTATTGTACAGTACATTGCACATGTTGTAATACAAACTAATGAACGATGTGAACACTTTGGTGATTAACAAATACAACAAAAGTCAAGCCGTCATTATCATTTAGGATCTGTGGTCGTTGTCGTTGGCAGTGTAACAGCAACCTAAACAACATTAAATATGGTTACATCAAACACAGCAGAACCAACACAGTACATACTATCTCATCTCATGTATAGTACATGGATGACATAGAACCGTATGTATCCACACAAGCACAGTTAAATCAATTAGAAGTTATACATACATACACCACTGATTAGTCCAACTAAAAAGTGTGCGATCTAGCTACTTCAGCCCCTTGTTCAGAAAAGAAAAATATGTATGCTGATCAATTAGTCCGACTCATTCAGAAAAATAGAGTACTTATTTAAAGCAGGGATAATAAAGGAATGATTCAAAAATATTCAAATTCAATTGGGTCAAAATAATTTAACTACTAAACACAAATACTACAAAGAACACTACATATTTAATAAATTAACTTGATGCATTTTGTATTTAAAATAAATGATTATAACAAAATACAAAAAGATTTTAAAAAGTTAATAAATATATAATAAATTTTCTTTCATTTAAATAAAAGAACTAAAGTAAACTTAAAATGCGAGAGTCGGAGTTGACACATTTTTTCCAACTCCGACTCCTTGGCCAGAAATTCCTCCCGATTCCGACTCCACAGCTCTGGCGGAAACACTTAAATAAACTGTATTAGATAAACTAAAGAAGTGGAAACACTTAAATAAATAAACTGTATTAATGTAATGTAAAAATAAAAAAAAACTTTCAAAAATAATTTCAGTGTTATATTATTTCAAATTGTCATATTTTCATTTACCAGAATATTAAGACACATTTTTATAATAAATCATTAGAAAACGTTATTTCAATTAATTTAATTTAATTTTGTGATCAATACTGTAGTGGCCGAAATCACTACTATGGTTATCTGCTGCACATATCTGTGTATACATTATTTTTCTCTATTCACCTACTATTTAAATTGTATTTTTTTAAACTTTTACTGTATAGGTTGTTATTCTGCTCTCAAGCTAATTTTCATGTTGGTTGGTTTGTATCGGTCATCTCTTCATCCATTCATACCATTTTCACTAACGTTATCATATTTTTTGAACACTATCTCAGTATAATTATATATATGTATGTATAACTTTTCATTTATGTATCATTGTATTTAATCCGATTCTTCATTGTTTACAAAATATAAATGAAATCAAATCATATAGGAAATTTAAAAAATTCATTGAGATGTTAAAAGAATAATTTATTTGTTTCAATCTCAATGTGTTTTGAAACTGTAACACCATTAATACACATGTCTGAAATTTAAGGATGATCACAAACACAATTGCTAGTGGAGATATCTCATAAAAAGTCATGGACCAGAGACTTTATCTAGATATCTCCACTAGCAATTGATCAGTGATGAGCCATCATGACATTGTGAGTGCTGCATCACAATTTAAGATGAATATATTCCATATTGACAGATTTCTCTGCCTGGATATTAGTAAGCACTTTCCATCTATTCTCCACCTACATACAGTACAACTGCAGTATGTATTTTTTGTTGCTTTGATTTGTAAAATCTTACAAGCTGTTGTATACTACCCTTTGTTAGACATTGGGTAAATAGTCGTCTGCATTCATCTACAGTTCTCCCTATTCATGTAAAAATGTCACATATCCTTAAGTTTTGGACATGTATGTATTTATTACTAAAATCTTTTTTTTTTTTTTTTCCTTCTAGAATATATAGTTTTAAAAGTATTCTTAGAGGATTATATGGCATAATTTGAAGTTTGAGTTTAAATAGATTAAATTCAAATACTATAATATACACAGCATATTGAACAATCTTAATTTTAATATAAATTTTCAATTCTCACCCATTTTATGAACCAGTTCTTCAGAAGCACCTTTCAGAAAGCATACATAAATAACTATTCCTCGATTTATCTATCAATAAAAATATTTAATAGTAATTAGTAATTAGTTTGTTAAAACCCTTTGCTGCACTAGTATTACTATAGGTTTATTTATTACATTAAACTCTTTATTAATCAACACACATTATATAAATATAATCATTATTAAAATAAGTTAAGTTTGGTAATTACTTTGCACATAACATTCAACAAAATAATTTGTGAAAATTTCACTTACAAACTGGAATATTTTTTTAAAAATAAGTAATTATTAACTACGTTAATTAAAATAATGTTAACAAAAAGTATTATTAACAAAATTATATAATTTCATCATAAAAAAAACATTTAAAATGTCATTTGTACAATATAAAAAAAATGTAATATTTTATTGGATGATCCCTCCTCAAAGTATCATCATCATCATCATCATTTTGCCTGACAGATGATAGCAGTATTCATATTGACCAGTCAATGTGATAAATTACAATAAAGAATGTGAAATTTATTATGCTGCTTGATGTTGGTTGTCATTATAATGCCCATATTAACTACTTAGTCCTTAATATACAGATATTTATATATGGCTGGTTGATGTAAAATGGATGGCTGGTCAGGTCTCATCAAATGGAACTCATTTCACACCAACCATGAAATGTTGATGTGAAGAATGACTGGCATGAAATGTTCACATCTGCATATAAATATATGCAGATGTGGACATTTCATGCCAGCCATCCTTATTGTTTAGGACCAATACATATGATTTTCTTCAAGAAGAATCAGGCATTCATGAGATGATAACCATTCCATTGATTATATCAGTTGATACTCATTTTTGTATATCTGGAAATGCAACCCCTAATTTTAACATATTTGTACGGAAGAACTGATCTTGGATTTGATTCGTGCATATTTACAAATCCGATTCATATTAATAAGTTTTTACAAGCGATTACTTCAGTTATTTGCCATTCAAATTATCTAAAAACATTAACAATTATTAACCTACCAGTGTCCATGAACATATGCATGGTGAATCATTGCTGTCACTGCCATTTATCATTCTAGTTCCTTTCACCAATACTACTAAATGTCAGTAGTAGTGGTTTGGCACGTATTACTGACATCACAAAATTAATTTTTCCAGTAAATTCCTTGAATAATTTGCCGAGTAAATTCAGATTACAAATTACTAAAATCAAAAATATCAGGAAACAATTTAAAATCCTCATAAACATCGTTTGTATAAATTTGAAGTGTTAGAGAATCCATGTCAGTATATAATAAATGCATGTTTTCACGGTATCTGTTTTTAAATATTTTATAAAATGTTTTATATATATATATATATATATATATATATGTGCAATTTGCTTAATTCTAATACGCAAAAACCTATACAAATAGATTTGTCTAAAATTAAGTTAGGTTTCTTCATTTTAAAAATTGAGAGATTATTGTTTATAATTTGAACTTTTTGGTTAATGTTACCTATGGTTCCAAGATGGCGGCTCGTCTGATTCCAACAAGGAAACAGTGGGAACGCACATTCTAACCTAACCTATTCTAATAATTTTGTTGGTAATAATTATGGTAATTTATTAGAATAGGTTAGTTTTTTTTTTTTTTTTTTTGTGGTTTTAGGCCCTTTACCGCTCTGAGAGCACAAAAAGGCCAAGATCTGATATGTACACAAGAGTGTCTGCGTTTGTTAGTAAAGGTGTCCCAAAGAGGGCTCATAAGAAATACTAGTCCCTTGTGAGGGCTCATAGGCTTACGTGTTTTGTGTTATGTTTCAGTATTTTATTCTGAATGTTATGTTTTGTGTTATGCTATTTACTTACCATTTTGTTTGTTTAGAGAAGAGGAAAGATAGATGGATAGAAAAGTTGCAGTTTGCATGTATTAATTAACCAGACCTAACCATAATTTCTGAGTTACTCAGAGTTGCCGAAGAAAAGAAGGCAGCAGTGAACAATTCAATGATAGTA
Organism: Centruroides vittatus; assembly: GCF_030686945.1. Taxonomy (NCBI): domain Eukaryota; kingdom Metazoa; phylum Arthropoda; class Arachnida; order Scorpiones; family Buthidae; genus Centruroides; species Centruroides vittatus. The sequence goes on from NW_027120796.1 coordinate 906,587, forward strand.
GTTTCCAGCAAAATGGGAATAGCTATTAATAATTAAGAATTTAGAAAAAAAAGGGGGAAAATACTACACCCTTTAGGGGTACTACAGTAGCCTTCCGGGAGGACTTTTAGGGAACTGGCCCCCATTTGGGACAGAAAGTGGAGGAAACCTGGAAAAACTCCACTCAGCTAGCAGCAAAAAGAAAATCAGTTGGGAAACCAACAGTGTAGAAGTTTAATCTAGCAAAGGCAAAATAAACTACTGGATGCTGGAAACAAATACCACATGGGAGAGGAAGAGAAGTATAAGAAAGCTTTAAGATTAGGGCCCACACAACAGTCTCCAACAGGTGTGTAGTTCTGTGCAGTGAGTGATGAGCTTTACCTGTGAAATTAATTTATATATTATTACCTAGCAATTGGCTAGAAGAAGGAGCCTGCAGTGCTAGGTGAGGAGAAGAAAAAATGAACATAAAGTTTAAAGAATAGCAGCAGTTGATAGGTGCAGTGGCTTGCTAATGCCACGTTACTTGGCGTTCACAGGAGGAAGAAGGCGACGGGAGGCAAGAAGGAAAGTTTGTTGTCGAGTACAGACGACAACCCCGGAGCAGAACCATTGCTGCTGATCAACTGAGGGAAACTCATACCGGAATCGAAGCCACTAACCGAGAAAGGCCAAAGCAGTGGACAAGGAGATCCACCTGTGCAAAGCATTGGCCTTGAAAAGTAAAATAAGTGGGTTTGGTGCGTGAACCACAGACCCCAGCACCCACTCAGAGGAAGGAGAAAGACCCGGTATTCCTCTTGCCTAAGTAGAAGGGGCGGAAGGCGACAGATGGACAAACAGCAATAGTGAAGTAGAGGAGAAAAAAGAGTAAGGATAGTAGGAGTAGAAAGAATGGTGCCATAAGAACACCTTTGTTAGGGTGGATTGTTTTTCTATTTATTTTACAATTGCCCACTACTAATGAAAAAACATTTCGTGTGGGAGAAAACATTCAATTTAATTTGGTGTCAGGCAATATTGTAAGAGCAGTGCAGCAGCAGAGACCGGTACTTGATCGTCCAAACGTTCGTTTGGACGATCAAGAAGTACTGGATATTAAGGTTAAACGAAGTGAATGTGTATTAAGTTAACCGGTATTTAAGTCAAGTAGATGTGGTAGCAGCAGAGACTAGAACAGATCGGCATAAAGGAAGTGCGTGGAGGAGGATAGGATTTGAAGTGAAAAAGAGTGGTGAAAAATGGTGAGAAGGAATTTATTATAGTGGTTGTGGTGGAAGGGGTGAGAAAGGATAGATATGGGTTGAAGATTGGGGACTGAATTAAAGGTAATGATTAATAATTTATACAAGCTGAAATGATGAGTATATACAATGAGTGTTTTTTATTTATTTATTTCTTTTCCAACAAGGCCAGCCGATGAAAACAGGGCTGGCCAAGGAAGTTTTCAAAGCTATAATGTGATGAAGAGTAGACAGTGTATATACAGTGGTAAGGGGAGTAGGGAATAGAAAATTGGATACAGAAAGAGAAGTTGTAGTGTTTGACTTAATAGAAGTGGTGAATAGGAAACAGTAGAGTATAACATGTGTAAAATGCTGTAGTGTGTGTTTGGGAAGTATAATAATTATTTGATGAGTAACAGAGTTGATAGAAAGTTCTGTAGAGTGTGTATAACATGTATAATAGTGTATGATTGTGTATTGAAGTTTGTGATAAAAGTAATAAAAAAAAAAAAACAATCCCACTAAAAGAATGCTTTTATTTGAAGAGCCCAAACCCCTTTGCAGAGATTTGGGCTGAGGAATAGTTGACTAATGACTTGTTAATTTAATTATGAACCTGTAGAGTGTGTGTGGGATGTGTATTAATGTATTGTTGACTAATAGAGTTAATAAAACGACCCCACTAAAAGAAATGGTTTGATTTCAAAAGCCCAAACGCCTTTGCAGAGGTTTGGGCTGGAAAATGGTTGCTAATCACTTATTAATTCGCATCTGATTCTGTAAGTTCGTGTAGGATATGTATAAATGCAGAATAGGTTAGGTTAGGTTAGGTTAGATTTGAATGTGCATCCCTACTGTTTCCCTTCTTCTATTTGCTGGAATCAGAGACAAGTTTCCATCTTGGAACCATAGGTAACATTAATCAAATTTTTCTACAGACAGTTTAGATAGATATCTACAATATTGATTTAATGTCAGATGCTTTTAAGTTAATATGCTTTCTTACATTTTGACATGTTTTGCCAAAAAAACTATTATTCATTAATTTAAAAAATGATTTGTCAAAATCATTAGTCGACAAGACTAATTAGACTTGCACACCAATGGAATAGTCTTATTATGAATATTTGAAAAATCTTGCAAAATCCAAAGGACTTTTGCACAGTTGGCATAATTTAACAAACTAAAAATTTTTATTTTTAATAGTGCTTTAATATGTTAGACATTAATAAATGAGTATAGTGTAATTTGTTTGAAATTCAGACTTAACATGTAATAATTTATTGATGAATCTTTAAAATTTTTGGTGCTTACATGTATACATTTTTTTGTTTCTTATGCATTAAAATAAAACTGAATGTCAACAGAATCTATTGAATATTTTATATTAGTTATTATTTCATTGATAGTATCATTGGCCAAATATATGGTTATCTCTTACCAATTTGGGGATTAAATTAAATTTAATTGAGAAGATTCAAATTTGAGCATTCAGTGCCTGATTTTTAATTGCAAAGAGAAATTGACAATGGAAGAACTAGAGAACCAAGCTTGTAACCCACAGTTCATAAGATTACCTGGATCAAAAAATAAATACAATTGGATGGCTAGATTAAAGAATATGTTGGATAAACAGATATTCCTACTCAACTAGCAGACTTGCTTGAAGAGACTATGATAGAGACAATCCAGACCTATCATGATATAGCATTTCAACAGGAATTTCTACCTTATAATATCTTTTCAGTTTGTGATAACTCTCCTTTAAGGATTCCCTCCATTTATTACATGACATAAATTATCATAAAGTGTTTGTGTTTACAGTTAAAAGTCAATAATTATCAATTGGTATTTCTATATAAGTGTGTTAATTTAAATGTGAAAAAACCTTTGTAATTTTTGTAAATTAATTCCTCAATCTGATAATGTTTATTCATTTAATTCATGTAGTGTATTAGACTTGATGAGATGAAATATTTGATAATGTGGATACATTATCAAATTACTTGAATTATTTTTGTAAACTCATCTATTTTTTGTTGAAGTAAATAAACTCTTATTGTAAGTTTCCCCTTTTGTACAAAAAGCAGTACAACAAATAAATAAATAATGGTACTTTTTGGTTAACAGGACACCAGCTGATATGTACTATACAGCAATGGGTAAAGCTTTGAATAAGGGGTTTCACACTATCCCCAAAATTGTTGACCCTTTGTGAGATATTCTTCTCCAAAGGTCAATTTTTAACATGTATCAGTCTACTGCCTTTTCTACATGCTTTGTATGTAAATGTGCGCATTGGTGCAAGCAATAGCAAGCACCTCAGTGTCCAGGTGGGGGTGAGCCCCCACACCCCCAAAACTACATATCATCAAGTACTCCACGAACAGTCAAGTTGGCTACTCAAAACTGGTAGTCACATGGGCTAAATTGTTAAATGCAATAGTCTTTGCAATGGTCTTCTGGCACCTGTTAACTGAAAAAACCGAATCATGCATTTAACTACTACTACAGCAAACTTCCTTGTATTCCAATACCAGAATGTGAAGCTTCCGTAACACTGTTTATAATGGCGATTACACATTTAACAAACGAGGAAGAAAGCAGAAGTAACTTGCCACAACTAAGCGACAAATTGCCAATGCTCATCGGTTAAATGCCAAAGTCAATTCTTTCTGTAGACAGACTGTAGTAGTCTAAACTTCTGTAATTGTAATATTTAAAATAAAAATTTCTTTTTTAGCTTATTAAATCAGGCCAGTGTTTAGTAATGTCATGTAAAAAATCTAATTAACTAGGAGGGTGAAGGTAAGAAGTGTTCAAAGTAGCCTCAAATTGCATACAGAGTTAGCAAGTTAGACCAGTGGTTCCCAACCGGTGTTCCGTAAGCATCTCCCAAGTGTTCCGCAGATTTAGTCACAAATTGGAAAGTGTACAATCGTATTCGAGCCGCCGAATATCAAAAAATTAAAATCATAAAATTTTCATAAACTTAAATATATATGTACGACTCGTACTTATGGAGTGTACTACTGTTTCGAATAAGATAAAGGCAGTGATAAAAACTGAATAAAATATGTAAAAAACATCAGGCACAAGTTTCCCATTAAAGTTATTTAGGTATATTTTTTCCTGTTTTAGAATTGACATTAATAATATGAGTAGAGATTTTGAATTATAACTGCTCAATTCTAATAAAATAACTGATGACAAGCTTATGTATTTCATATTAACTTAAGTAAGTGTTCCGCTAAAGAAAATTGCTCACAAAAGTGTTCCGCATCCTAGAAAAGGTTGGGAACCACTGAGTTAGACTAATCAGGTATAAAAAAAGCAGACAATGGATGCGTTCTTTAATAGCAGTCATTCCGCATCGCTGCTACTATGGGAGTGTGCTGCTGTTTGTAGGCATTTAGGAACAACGATGAAAGAAAGAAAGATGGCGGTGCCCACACTATCGATAGTATGGTGATGGAGGAATCTATAATTCTAAAATATGAGCTTTTAAAGGCAAAAGAAGGGTCCCAATTGTAAAATTTAACCATAAAATGGATTATTTGTTGAAAGAGCATTCATAATAGCCACGAAAAAAATTAGAATGCTGGCTACCATTCAAAAAAAATTTGAAAAGACACATCACTGCATGCACTAACTTGCGCTTTCACAATTTCTAAATTTTCATTCATAAAACCACATAATGGACCACGAAACAAAACTATCTAAGCCATGGAGGATGCCATTTTGCTTTCCACCGTAAACTACTGCTACAAAAGGCTATTTTTGCGGTTTGACGGCGCACACTCCCACCGGAATTTAGGAACGCATTCCGCGGGAATTTTTATACAGATGTCGCTCATGCAGAGTTACACAGAGAAATAAAAGAACGCACCCAATATAATCATCATAACTGTCATAATTTTATGACAATTATATAAAAATAATATACACTACTGGCATTAAAATTGCTACATCAGGAAGGTGGCATGCCACACATGTGAAATTTGGATGACAGGTCTACATGCTGTGATATGTAAGTGATTAGCTTTTCAATGCATTCATGCAAGGCAGGCGGTGGTAGTGACACCTACAATGTGTATAAAAGAAGAGATTTGACAGCAGCTTTTTCATACAGAAATTGCATTTGAACATTGTTTTCTGGTAAGAATGTTGTTGTTGTCATGTCTCATGTAAGGAGGAGAAATACCCACCAGCACGTGTCTGACTTCGACTGAGGTCAAATTGTAGCCTACTGGAATTTCAGTTTATCGTACCAAAGTATTGCTGCTCGCATTGGTCGCGATCCGATGACTGTCAGCAGAATATGGAATCAATGGGTTTAGGACAGTCATATAAAACATCGTGCAGAATCTCAGCGGTCCCCCATCACTAACAACCAAGAAGACAGATATCTTATCCGCATGGCCTTAAGTGATCGTACAACCATGTCGCGAACTCTTAGTCAAGAAATGGGGTCGTTTGCAAGACAAGTGTCTGCATGAGCAGTTCAACGGCGTTTGCAGCAGCATGGATTGTCAGCTCGGTGACCATGGCTTTGGCTACTCTTGACATTGCATCACAGGCAGGAGTGCCTCCAATGGTGTGATCAACAACAAATCTGGATGCAGGAATGGCATCATGTCGTCTTTACAGATGAATCCTGGCTCTGTTTAGAGCACCATGATGGCCACATCCATGTTTGGTGGCATTGTGGAGAACACATATTGCCAGCATGCATTTGACATCGTCATACTGGCCCATCACCTGGAGTGATAGTATGGGGTGCTGTTGGATACATGTCTTGTTTGCATTTCCAGCTCTTTGAACAACAGCTGTTACATTTCTGATGTGTTAAGGCCCATGGCTCTGCCATATCTTCGAGGCTTCCGCAACACTATATTTCAGCAGGACAATGCACGACCACATGTTGCCCATATTGTCCGACCTTCCTTGATACAGAACATGTCCGACTGTTGCCCCGGCCATCACGTTCTCCTGACCTCTCACAAATTGAAAATGTCCGGTCCATGGGTGCCGAGCAACTGGCACGCCATCATTCACCAGTCACTACAGTCGATGACCTGTAGCATAGTGTTGAAGCTGCATGGACTGCTGAACCTGTATATGCCATCCAATCTCTGTTTGACTCCATGCCCAGGCAGATAAGTGCTATTATTGCTCTGGAAGCAATAATAAGCACTTATTCGTTTTTCTTGAGAAATCAATACCCAGAGTGTGACTGCTCTGGGTATTGATTTCTCAAGATCTATACCTCCAAAATTCCTGAAAATTTAATTACTTGTTCTTCCCACTATAATGTATGTGTCTGATAAATATCATTCTGTTATTTGCATTCCTTCCTGGTGTAGCAATTATGGACTATTGGACTAAATACACTACTGGCCATTAAGCCAGTAGTGTATTTAGTCCAACATGAGCAGCCTTCTTGCAAATCATACAACAAAAATAACATCACCACTAATAGAAGGTTAGTATAGACAAAACAAGCCAACCATACTACTTAGAATTCTAGCAGTGGGAGGAGTCAAGTAGTAGTAAGAAACGAGTTCGACACCACAGCATAATTAGATTCAGCAAGAATTCCGCAACACCAAAGCTGAGTTTATCTTGAAAAGCTTCCGCATCCCTCAGTCCAGCCACGCAGTGACTCACTTTACATTACGTAAAAGAAAATTTCTCGGCTCCAACTTAGGACAATTAGACTTAATAATTCCCGATACCAGGCATTGCTTAAATAAAATTGGTATACTGACACAATGAAGTGGCGTTTTCTTAATCAACACTGGGCGAGTTATCCATCTTTATTTAGTTAGTAACTAACTAAATAAAGATGGATAACTCGCCCAGTGTTGATTAAGAAAACGCCACTTCATTGTGTCAGTATACCAAATATAAATAACAACACGGTTTCGATTGTACCAAATTAAATAAAATTACCTCCAGCTGTCATCAATGCAGTCAAGGAAGATTTCCAGAAGAGCATGGGAAAAAATTAAAAGAAATTTGTGTGGAGGAAGGGAACAAATAATTTCTACCACGCACATTGACTGTTTTTGTGGTCATTTGGTAGAAATAAATCAAATTATACAAATTTTAACCCAACATAGATTAATAATTACGGTAAAAGTATATCATACCTGAACGAATAGAGGATCTTCTTGTTCACTCTTTAACTTAGTTTGTAGCTTTGCATTCAGACATTGCTGAATAACTATTCTACCGATCGAGTCTGTAGTCATTACGAATTGCGGCGTTTTATATAATTCCGCTTAAACTATAAACCTACCACAGGTGTTATCTTAGTATTTACGACACATACAGAATAATAATGATTTAATAATAGCGTAGAACAAGAGGTTTCCTCAACAAGAAAAATACAACCACGTTTTAAAACATGTTTAACAACGCCCCCTGCCGCAGAACGAATAGATCTAGTGATCGAGGTTGTAGTGATGGGTTGTTTCTAAATTTAACTTTAATTTAAAAATAATAAACGATTTTAAAAACTTTAAATTAAAATCCGAGTAAAAAGCTACTCTTTAAAATCCGACTTCGAGTGAGTTAAGAAGACAAATAAGGACGAAAAAGATGCTATACTTTCATAATTTTATTAATTCCATTTCCCAAATGCATTTCGCAACGCCTCATCAGTGGGTAGTTGAGTTTTGGTAACCTCCGTTCCTTTTATGCTGGATGATGTTTTCCCAGCATGCATCTATCTGCATACCGTCATTCAGATTGATTAAATTTGCATATTCTTTTATACAAAAATGTTCTATTATTCTACGTTTTAAACAATCTTCTTCTTTATAAAGTATTTTTATATTATTTCTGTCTATGTTACAAAAATTATTTTTATAATGTAGGTACCACGGCGATTCTTCTCTTTTTAATCTTATTGCTGCCTCGTGCTCTTTTAAACGTACTTCTAACTTCCTTCCGGTTTCTCCGACGTAAGACTTCGTTTGTGGACAAGTACAAGATAATTTATAAATTACACCTGCAACATCAAGTTTGTTTAACATATTGGCATCATCTTTGTTTATGACATTAACTATATTCAACAATTTGTTCTTTTGTTTTGCCACGATACATATAGAATACTGTTTGAAAATTAATTTATATCTCTCATAAAGTTTATGTACATACGGAAATTTAACATATATAATATTATCAATATGATTCTTTACATTATATCTGTAATTTACAAATTGATTGTACCACTTACATAATAAATTCTTTGGATAATCATTCAATAAATATTTTTTAAAAAGTTGTTTTATTTCTTTATCTATGTCTTCTTGTAAGGATGTCCTATTCACTATTTTTTTGAGGTCCATAGTAAAGACGTTTTTCTTGGTTTCTACGGGACAGTATGATTTGTAATTAATGGTCTTTTTTGTATTACATAATTTTTCGTACTTACGGAATAGCAATCGGTTTTCCTTTCTCAATATAGTAATATCCAAATAATTTAATTCCTGATTTTGTTCTTCTTCACTGGTGAACTTTAAGTTGTTACTCAAACTGTTTGCATAGCTTTCAATATCTTGGGATGAAGTTATTTGTGAGTCATATATAATTAATATATCATCAACGTAACGTGCGTAGTACTCTATACCTGGAGCCTGTGATATATTTTCATCAATCGGTATCATGCAGATATCAGCCAGTTTTGGTCCGACGACCGATCCCATAGAGATTCCATTCTTTTGTCGGTAAAAGTCTGTGTAAATTTTAAAATAATTATTTTTAAATATAAATTCAATAAAAATTAAAATGTGCTCAGGTATATTATATCTATTTATGGTTTCTTTAATCATTTCTAGTGTTATCGATGGATACATGGATTTGATATCTAAACTCATAAGACAATGACTTTTTTTAATTTTACCTTTTAGTAGTCCATTAATTAATTCATCTGTGTTTTTTATGCTGTAGAGTGATCTATCGATTTTCTGCAAGTAGATTTTCAAGTAATATTCAAGATTATATAAAACTGTTTTTTTAAAATCCACCAATGGTCGACATATATTACCAGGTTTATGAGTCTTAATTCTTAGATTTAATTTTGGATATCGTATATTATTAAAGTCTAATATCTTTTTTACCTGGTGACTTGGGACTTCCTGTTTATATTTCTTCATTAATTTTGTAAGATTTTTCTTTATTTCCTTTAACGGATCTATTGGCAACTGTTCATATTCGTCAGACGTGACTATTTCATTTTTCTTAAATTGTAATTCTTCTTTTGTTAATATAACAAGTTGATGCGATTTATCTGCCTTTACTATGGAAAGGTTATGTTTCTTAAAAAACTTAATTAATCTTTCTGATTTTTTAATTATTTTATTTGCTTTTTTATCAGTTATATAACTATTTTTACCTCTGTACTTGCCCAAGTCTTTACTTAAGTTGGCTCGTAGCTGTGCTTTATCCTCGTTGGATCCAGATATTTTCCGTATAACATTCTCAACTTCTGCTACTATCGGATAAGGTTTAGCGTACATTGGTAAGTTCATATTAAGTCCCCAGGACAACAATCTCAGAAAATCCCGTGGTATATCTACAGAAGTAAGATTAATTACCAATTTATTCAACCAATCTTGTTTTTCTAGTTCAGTAGGATACTCAAATTTAATTTTCAATTTCTTATTTTTGATTTATCAAATAAGAATCTATAATTATTGATTCTTATTTGATAAATAAAAATAAGAAATTGAAAATTAAATTTGAGTATCCTACTGAACTAGAAAAACAAGATTGGTTGAATAAATTGGTAATTAATCTTACTTCTGTAGATATACCACGGGATTTTCTGAGATTGTTGTCCTGGGGACTTAATATGAACTTACCAATGTACGCTAAACCTTATCCGATAGTAGCAGAAGTTGAGAATGTTATACGGAAAATATCTGGATCCAACGAGGATAAAGCACAGCTACGAGCCAACTTAAGTAAAGACTTGGGCAAGTACAGAGGTAAAAATAGTTATATAACTGATAAAAAAGCAAATAAAATAATTAAAAAATCAGAAAGATTAATTAAGTTTTTTAAGAAACATAACCTTTCCATAGTAAAGGCAGATAAATCGCATCAACTTGTTATATTAACAAAAGAAGAATTACAATTTAAGAAAAATGAAATAGTCACGTCTGACGAATATGAACAGTTGCCAATAGATCCGTTAAAGGAAATAAAGAAAAATCTTACAAAATTAATGAAGAAATATAAACAGGAAGTCCCAAGTCACCAGGTAAAAAAGATATTAGACTTTAATAATATACGATATCCAAAATTAAATCTAAGAATTAAGACTCATAAACCTGGTAATATATGTCGACCATTGGTGGATTTTAAAAAAACAGTTTTATATAATCTTGAATATTACTTGAAAATCTACTTGCAGAAAATCGATAGATCACTCTACAGCATAAAAAACACAGATGAATTAATTAATGGACTACTAAAAGGTAAAATTAAAAAAAGTCATTGTCTTATGAGTTTAGATATCAAATCCATGTATCCATCGATAACACTAGAAATGATTAAAGAAACCATAAATAGATATAATATACCTGAGCACATTTTAATTTTTATTGAATTTATATTTAAAAATAATTATTTTAAAATTTACACAGACTTTTACCGACAAAAGAATGGAATCTCTATGGGATCGGTCGTCGGACCAAAACTGGCTGATATCTGCATGATACCGATTGATGAAAATATATCACAGGCTCCAGGTATAGAGTACTACGCACGTTACGTTGATGATATATTAATTATATATGACTCACAAATAACTTCATCCCAAGATATTGAAAGCTATGCAAACAGTTTGAGTAACAACTTAAAGTTCACCAGTGAAGAAGAACAAAATCAGGAATTAAATTATTTGGATATTACTATATTGAGAAAGGAAAACCGATTGCTATTCCGTAAGTACGAAAAATTATGTAATACAAAAAAGACTATTAATTACAAATCATATTGTCCCGTAGAAACCAAGAAAAACGTCTTTACTATGGACCTCAAAAAAATAGTGAATAGGACATCCTTACAAGAAGACATAGATAAAGAAATAAAACAACTTTTTAAAAAATATTTATTGAATGATTATCCAAAGAATTTATTATGTAAGTGGTACAATCAATTTGTAAATTACAGATATAATGTAAAGAATCATATTGATAATATTATATATGTTAAATTTCCGTATGTACATAAACTTTATGAGAGATATAAATTAATTTTTAAACAGTATTCTATATGTATCGTGGCAAAACAAAAGAACAAATTGTTGAATATAGTTAATGTCATAAACAAAGATGATGCCAATATGTTAAACAAACTTGATGTTGCAGGTGTAATTTATAAATTATCTTGTACTTGTCCACAAACGAAGTCTTACGTCGGAGAAACCGGAAGGAAGTTAGAAGTACGTTTAAAAGAGCACGAGGCAGCAATAAGATTAAAAAGAGAAGAATCGCCGTGGTACCTACATTATAAAAATAATTTTTGTAACATAGACAGAAATAATATAAAAATACTTTATAAAGAAGAAGATTGTTTAAAACGTAGAATAATAGAACATTTTTGTATAAAAGAATATGCAAATTTAATCAATCTGAATGACGGTATGCAGATAGATGCATGCTGGGAAAACATCATCCAGCATAAAAGGAACGGAGGTTACCAAAACTCAACTACCCACTGATGAGGCGTTGCGAAATGCATTTGGGGAAATGAAATTAATAAAATTATGAAAGTATAGCATCTTTTTCGTCCTTATTTGTCTTCTTAACTCACTCGAAGTCGGATTTTAAAGAGTAGCTTTTTACTCGGATTTTAATTTAAAGTTTTTAAAATTGGAATTTTTTACCGATCCCATTGGTTTTTAAATTTTTTGAATAATAAACGATGTTTGTTATTTTTTAACTATTATTTCAAAAAATTTATGTGTAACACAATTAATGTCGATTTTTTCCGCACCGTGACGTATATGCAACGTCAGCATTAGAGCCCTCTATAAACATGTTTATGTAGGGCTCTAGTCAGCTTCTTCGTCCAATCCTGGTTAGAACTAGCGCTAGCGCGTTTATCATACTGTTGACGTCGAAGAATACGTTATACGTTAAATAAAATGGAATGTGGCGAGTGCGGTATAAAATATATTCACAGACAAAGTTTAAACAGACATATCAAAGTAAGTAAGGAAGTAAAGGACGACGACAGGAGGGAAAAAAATTAAAGTATTTAAAAGTACTGGTCGTGTTTACCTACGTATCACAAAAACGAATATATTTTTAATATCAATGTCCCCATAATCGGTACATATTATTCTATACTTAGCATATATAATTAAAATACGGGGTTTATGTATTATAATTATCTATCTTTTCGGCTGTAAAAATATTGAGCTTCAATCTGAAAAAATTGTAGACCTATAAATTTCCAGTCTGTCTTTCCATAAACTGATTTAGAATATTCCAAAACCGTTTAGAATATGGAAATTTATTTTGCTTTATTATTTTTCCTATTTATTACCAAGACGACTTGGCTTTATTCAAAATTTCCTGTAGTTGTCGTCTGTGTGTATTCTCATGTTGAGTCTTAGGGCTGTTTCACACTATGACCGCTGGTCCGACTCCAAGTCGTGCTGCCATTGCAACAGCAGCCGGCCGACCGACCGACTAGTTGTTCCAGTCGGACAGATTTAAAAAGTTAAATATTTGTAATCGGGTCGGAGCAGTCGGTGAGCTACAACCAATGAGAGCTTCGAAACTGCAACCAATCAGACTTTGGATATATGAAAACTATGGAATCAATCAAACATAACTTTACATTATATATATTTCTGATTTATTGAAACTTTTCCTTGTATCTTATTTCTTTTACAACTGCTTACATTTTAGGGTGTACTATAGATTACTCCCTATGGAATTTTAGGACTTTGATTATATATTTGAACTCAGAGGACCGAAACGAGTTCAACGGTACCCTATTTTTGGACCGGAGACGAAAAATAAAAAAGTTATCATACTTTTTCACTTACCATACTTTTTTAATGCTCTCATGCAGACGGCACCGTAGTTGCTAGTATTGCCATCTTGCGGTAAAGTCTGCAAACCATGACGTCGGACTACGGTCATCTTAAGGAGGGTAAACACGCGATACGAGAGCGGAGAGAGCGACGCGACTTCCGATCATCGCGCGATCGCGAACATGGCGGCTGTTCCCACTGTTCGTGCTCCCGACTGACCTCTCGTATGGGAGCCACCACACGCCGCCATGTGCTAAACTAGTGATCGATTCACGGTAGTTCTTGAACAAAGTAAAAAAAGGGGGAAACGTCTACTAAAGGCAATTTTAACGGCAAGCACGCGACTCCCGATCGCGATAGCGAGGCCACTTAGCGGAGAGCGACGCGACTCCCTATCATCGCGCGATCGCCGGGAAAAAGTATGATAACTTTTTTATTTTTCGTCTCCGGTCCAAAAATAGGGTACCGTTGAACTCGTTTCGGTCCCCTGAGTTCAAATATATAATCAAAGTCCTGAAATTCCATAGGGAGTAATCTATAGTACACCCAAATTTTATATGGGAACATAGATAACTTTAATATATTTATTAAAAAACATTATCGACTATTCTTATGGCACAACTTTCAATAGTTTCTTTTATTTGGATGTTTTTTCTGAGCTTTTATTAAGTGCCATTCTTTTTTCTATTATATATTTCCACGATGTTGGAAGCGCATTAGCATTCATAGCGTTTAGGCAACGGTTTTTCATTTTACTTTTATAAATTTCCATCTTTTCCATCTCCAACACAATGGATGGAGAGTGCACCGTTTAAATGACTTTAGCCTCTTCCCATTTTACAATCGTTCCTTCAGTCTGTGCCATAATTTCTAATAGTGTCGTGTCCTTTGCGAAATTGTATGTATGTTCTCGCAGACATACCGCCAGGTTTCTTCTAGTCACACCCACATAATCTTTTTCGATTCCTAAATGGAATTTTATATACCGCAGCTTTACCTTCCTTTTTTACGCTGTCTTTATCGTTTCATAGCAAGCTACAGATATTAGTGCTCTTTTATAGATCATTCTCGATTTTTATAAGAAAAAGAGCATCTGATACAACGTTGACAAACGACACAACAACATAATATTATCAATTATAGCACAGACTGAAGGAACGATTGTAAAATGGGAAGAGGCTAGTCATTTAAACGTGCACTCTCCATCCATTGCACTGGAGATGGAAAAGATGGAAATTTATAAAAGTAAAATGAAAAACCGTTGCCTAAATGCTATGGATGCTAATGCGCTTCCAACAGCGTGGAAATATATACTGTAATAGAAAAAAGAATGGCACTTAAAAACCCTTACATCATTTCTTTCTACTTAGCTTTGTTTTCTGTTTTATTTGTTTATTTATTTATTTAATATACACACTTCTTTCAATTTATTTTAAAGTTAAATTATTTTTTGAATTTTAAATATGTAAAATATTCGAAAACGGCACGTTCCATTTAGGAACATTTATAATATTAAACCTGACGATGGCCTATATTAGATAGGGTGAACACTTTCTATTCTAACAAACTACTTTATACCCAAAGCAGCCGCCATTATGTAGTTCGCGCTAATACCGCTAGGTGTCAGATCTATCGTTGGCACAAGCGAATTGTATTGCTCATTACGAAACGTTCTATTTTTTTACTTTTCCATATAATTGTACTTTATAATTATATTTTTATTTATATTAAACTACTTTTAATTAATATCATTAAGCGTATATATATATCCAGTGCTGTTATTTTTTTAAAGATTTATTCCCTGTTGCCAGTAATAGTTTTTCGGGCTGGCAACACTGAAACAAAAAAAACGAGTTCCGTAATCTCAAAAATGGCTCTCTCTGCGAGATTTCAGTTTAAAAGTCTTCTGCGGTCGTCCTTGTTTCGACTAGAAAAGAGAGCGTGCCAGATAAGCGTCAAGGAAAGAATCGAGAAGAAGAGAAGCGAAGCTTTAGTAGGAGGAGGCAAAAATCGAATCGATGCTCAACATAAAAGAGTACGAAAATATTTCCTCTGCGTGTGGAAACGACGAATGCATTAATAATGTAGGATTCTAACTCTAAATGAGGGGATAGCCACCTCCCCTACCCCTCATTCGGAGCTGGAATCTTATATAGTTGTTGCAACGTTAACATGATTTGCAACATTTTATGTTTATATCGAATATTTACAATTTAAACAATTATTATTGACTTGTTGCATGGGTGAATGCAGTATCTTGCACTGTATTCACACGTGCAATAAGTCAATAATTGTTTCTGT
This sequence comes from Centruroides vittatus, assembly GCF_030686945.1. Classification (NCBI taxonomy): domain Eukaryota; kingdom Metazoa; phylum Arthropoda; class Arachnida; order Scorpiones; family Buthidae; genus Centruroides; species Centruroides vittatus. Next base: position 922,160 of record NW_027120796.1, read on the forward strand.
TGTAAATATGCTCTATAAATGTATCGTACTGCATAGTGAGTGCAGTGTGTTGGGTTGCATTCTATAATAGGGTGAGACGAGCCCGTTGACTAATAGAGTGGCTTTAAAATGTCTGGATGAATAAGTCGACAATTTGGTCCATTTTATTGGAAACTGTCTGTGTCGTCGGTTTGCTTATTACGGCTGCCTTACCGAACGATGTGCCCTTTGTCTCTGTTAGATACAGAAGCACTGCTACAGTCGTAGGCTATCCATAAACAAGCAAAAGTACCAAAAGAATTGCAAATATAGGCATCAAAGTTTTTCTTTATTCTTTTTGATTTGGTCAGATGCATCAAAAATTGGTGCTGTTTCTTTTAAGATTTCTCTTGACTCTTCACTAGAAAAAAACTTTATAATTTGTGTAATGTATATACAGGACTGTTAAGAGGAGGAGCATGTCCTAGAGGAAAAGTAGAGATCCATAGTGATTTCTACTCCTATAAATTAATGTTTTCTTTTTTACTAACAAAAAAATAAAATCTAAGATCACAATTTTATTAACAAATAGCAAATACACATTTCATTTCTTTAAAAATAAAATAAGGTAAAAGGGACTCACTCTACTTGCAGGCCCATACGAAGCTTTTGACAGCTGTTATATATAATAATTAATCTTACTATGAGTTAGCGTCAATTCTACTAAACATAACGAAAATTAACATTGTATTGGAAATACATCTTGACGGCGTATAAATATTTAGCTTATTTTAAATACTGTTTTAGACAATCGAAAGGACAGTCCATATACCTTTTGATTTTTCTTTATTATATAGACAGTGTCGGATTATTAAATGTGCATGTGCACGGCCAGTTATTACGAGGGCTCCCAATTTGGTAAAGTCTAATCTCTGTCCTATATCTAGTTGGTGACTTTTCTTTTTACTAAAATGTAAACGTCAATAAAATTGTGTGAACTATTTATGCTTTGTTTGTCTAATCTGCCATTCTCTCATACTTTTCACTCTATGGGCATTCTCTACTGCTTTCTATACTGTCAATGTCAGTGATTTGTCACCACAAGGTGTATAGGAATATTTTGAATATTTTCTATTTAGAAAGATCTGAAGGTTGGCTACATCTATTGTGTGAAAATGTCTTAATTTTATATGTTAAATTAAATCCTTCTAACATGTCTCTAGTTCTCCCTGTGAAAAATGTGACTTGCTACAAGTCTTGTCTTTTTCCACTTTTCCAAAAGCAAACTGAATATGCATAAAGACTGGTTATGAGATATGACTACACAGACATTTTGTCACTTGAAACCACAGAATGCATGGATTCAGTCATTTGAACAAACTTGCAACTTACTGGCAACCATAAAGCAAAAATACACCATAGTACTTTAGTAGTACTCCAGCACTTTGATAGAAACGTGATGTTTTCGGCAACATATAAAGGGCTTTGTCAGGTAATTGAACTGTTTCACAAGTTGAACAGGTTCCAACACATTCAGAACAGAATTTTTCCTACATAATGTGATGCAATTTAAAAAATACAAATGATTATAAACAGCAAATACATTGACATAAATGACACATATAAATGAAAAATATGTTAATTTATAATCATAAATATTAAAATTAATATAGGTATAGAAATATAGCAGATTAAAATGAATGCATTATGGTCCTATGAACTAGGCTGCCAATAACTAAAAAGTGGTTCCAACTTTTAAGTTATTGGAACAGAAAAATCACATCTTCCTCACGCTTTACTACAATAATTGTTTAAAATTACACCTACCTCACAGTTGCTTGTTTATTAATGTGTTATATGTTAGTTCCAGCTTACAAATTCAATAAATTTATTTCGACCTTTGCTACAATTATGTTTTTTATTAGAAGTAGGAATCCTATCTGCGCATAATATATATGTGTTGTGTATGTGTGGTGCTCTTATAATGTGGAGAATTATATATGCCAGGGGTGGTTTAACCCTGTCCTGATAGGACCCATATGCTCTATATCACAAATACATAAGAGCTGCATTTTATATTGGAATAATTTTATACATAATTTATATTGTATGCTGTATATATAGAGGAATAGCATCAAAGTCAAATCCTACTCTTTAGTAATAAGGGTAGGGTCTAATATATGGGAATCCATAGTAAGTATCTTGAAATCAATGGCATATATTTGTGGTGGGCACATGTCATCGACTAGAAATTATATTATTCAGTTGCAAACTGTAATAATTTTCACAAATTATTTTATTACAAAATAATTTGTGGTTAATGTTACCTATAGTTCCAAAATGGTGGCTCGTCTCTGATTCCAGCGAATAGAAGAAAGGAAACAGTGGGGACTCATGTTCTAACCTAACCTAACCTATTCTAATAAATTACCATAATTATTACCAACAAAAGTATTAGAATAGGTTAGGTTATGTTAGGTTAGAATGGGCGTCCCCACTGTTTCCTTTCTTCTATTTGCTGGAATCAGAGACGGGCCGCCATTTTGGAACCATAGGTAACATTAACCTAATTTGTTAATACAGAAACACTTGTATTAACTTAATGACTGAATAATTTAGAATGGCTTAATTAAATTTAGAATAATTAAACCGTTTAATTATTAAGTTATTATGATCATCCAGGATTATTTTTGTCTCAATTTTATTCTTTCAAAAAAGAAAAAAATAAACTTTTAGGGTATTTCCTATGATAAAATACCGTTGAACTTTACAGGTACTCCTCACTTTACGATCGAGTTCTGTTCTGACGAGTACGTCATTAAGCGAATTGGTCAATAAGCGAGAAGCTTGCGCCAGGAATATAGGATCGTTGTAAAATTATCCAAATTATGCAACAAACTTCAAATTTATTCATAAAAAGACCATTATAGTACGATATTAGCCTATTATAGTACTATAAGACTATTACAGTATGCTTAGTGTGCATGTCACCATTCGCCACTGACCGACACTCAAGCCGAGAAAGGGAATTCCCCTAATTGCAGGTTGAAACTCGATTGGTCGTTAAGCAGATAGGTCGTAAAGTGAGGAGTACCTGTATTTTCTCACCATAATCTCTTAATTTGCCTTTGAATAATTTGTATATTAAAAAACTCCTTTGGCTTCTCTCAAAAAACTGGTAAACTTGAATTTTTAGTTTCTCTTCCTATCCCAATTTATACAGAAACATTGCAGTTGGCTAAACGTATAATAATAATAATTATTGAATTTCCATTTTCTAGGGAAAGTTAACGGCAAGAGAGAGAATAACGCTGTTAATGGATCCGGGAAGTTTCGTAGAATACGATATGTTTACAGAACACACGTGTACAGATTTTGGAATGGAAAAAGAGAAAGTACGAACTGTTATAAAAATATAGTTATTTCTTATTTGTATTTACTTGTGCAATATTTATTATTTTTACATATATGAATTAATCTCTGTTTCAATTTTAGTATCCAGGTGATAGCGTAGTGACCGGTCACGGTTTAATTCACGGAAGACAAGCATTTGTATTTAGTCAGGTAAGCTTAAGATGTAATCTAGATTCTAATTCCAACTAGATTCCAATATATATCATTATTTGAAATTATGCTTTATGCCATTTTTATTTGTATTATAGATTTTATAAAAATGTTTAAACTGTTGTAAAAAAAAGTGAAAACAAAACAAAATTTCATTTTTGATAGTCGTAAAACTGCAAGTACACTGTCTAGGATACACACGAGATATGCAAGAAATCATACTTTTCCTAGTTTGATTTATGCTGGTCTACTAATGCCTTGTGCATGAGACATTTTTTTCAGTTTTGGTCTATAATGTTTGTTAATTTTATTTTATTATCTCTAGAAAAGAAGCAAGTTACAATTTATCATTTTTAATATAGGTGTCTGATGCATCTATTTCTATAAAATAACCTCTTTTAGTACAAATTTTCAATTGACTAGGTACGATTTAAATGCAATTTGTAATAATTACTAAGAAAGAAATCAAAAATTCATTTTATACTGATCAATTCCCAAGTATTAGCAAATATAAATTAAAAGAAATTTTCTAAAATTTTCTCATTTCTAACATTCTTTCAAATCTCTTTATTCACATTACAATTAGTATCAGTTCTTTTTTTATTATACATTTTTCCGGTAATAATAATGGATCGTCCAAAATGAATGCTATCATTTTAAATTACTGTAATTGTGTTAATTATATCTGAGAAGTATGTGATGTACTGTACACCAATCAATTGAGTAACCATCAGAGTTTTGTCTCTTATCAACATTCAAATGTCTTGTTGTTGTCTACGTCTGGAAAGCACCGTAAATGAAAATGTTGACTGTGCAACGAAGAAGGCATTTTGTATTCTATAGTTTGCAAACTTGGGATTAGTAATCTGCAGGAGCTGTAGAATTATGGTTGTGGAGAGAGGAGTGACAATGGATATACTGTTGTGAACATAGGAAGAATTTGAGTAGTGGTTGGATGTGTGCCATGTGACACAATTACAAGCATTGAGAAATTGTAATGGACAAATGTGAAACTTGGATATATTTTCAAAGTTTCAACATATATTACAAAGCTCTTGGGTAATAGTTAACATAATTATAGTAAAATGATAGCATTCTTTTTGGAAGACTATTATTTATTTCATATGCTTTTAAATTACTTTCTTCCTATTAATCATGGTAGAATAACTGACTACATTGCTGAAAGTCTTGAACATATAAAAATGTATTATTAAAGATATTAAAGAATCTTAGGATACATTTGATGTTATTTAATAGAATACATTCGAAGAGTGTCAAATCACTAAATTTTCAGTTCTTCAAAAACTGCAGAAATTGAGATTTGTCAAGAAAGAAAATTGGTATAAAGTATTGACTATCAAACTTGTGACAATCATTTATACAAATTATCTCTCTCAATACTGCTGTCTGATTACTTGTTTTTGTTATTGAGATAATCAGTTTTCAAGGAAAGAAATTAAGACAAACTGTAAAGATGTTTTCTTTTTAACTTTAACTAAAACTCAACAACTATTTGCTATATTGTACTTATTAGATTAATAAATTTGAATGAGGTGAATGTAGTTTCGCAAACAGAATAACATATTCTCTGCTTTTATAATTTTATTTGAGTGAGATCTGTTAGGATTTTATGTTTGATGTTTTTTATTTAAAGTATTAATTAATTAATTTTACAGTAAAGACACAATGACTAGGTTTTTATCACTTTTTTGCTTATTTATAAAAATTATGATGACCAGATAAATGTTGGGTCATAAAAATTTTTACAAATACAGTAAATGAGTAAAAATCTTGTAAATTGTACTTAATAATCTTATAAATTGTATTATTAAAGTGTTTTTATATATATTAAAAGCACATAAACAATGTATAAGATTGGAGAAACTCTAACATTTTGATTTGGTAAACTGATATCTTCAAGTATGACATACAAGGAATAACCTCTTATGTTCATATCTAAAAATGGTCCATTAACTGGATTGAAAATGTTAAACGTTTCTCCAATTTTATCCATTGTTGAAGGTATATTGCTTACTTCATTAAATTAACTAGAATTGTGCTTAATTTTGGTCACGCAAATAATACTTTGTTAATATTCCAGGATTTTACTGTCTTTGGTGGAAGTCTTTCAACTGTTCATGCAAAGAAAATATGCAAAGTAAGTATTTTAAATAGCAAAGTTTTATACACAACAGAAATGATTTCTTGAGTTTTCTTTTTAAATTTAAAACTAAAATTTGATAATTTCAATATGCATATAAAAATTAACATCCTAATTTTAGAATATTTATTATAATGATTCTTTTGCCATAAATATATGTAAGCAATGAATAGAATCACACAGATCACTTTATATTACAAATATATACTATAACTTCTTGACTAAATCTTGGGCTATATATTTCTAAAATGTACTTAGCCCTTGGGATTTTTTGACACTAGGGTTTATTTCCTTGCCACAGGAGATGAGGGGATAAAAGTTGAAAAAGTACCTTATTACTTGTTTATTTTTAGAACTATCAAAACCTTTTATTAACTGTATTTATGACTTACAGCTATGACATTTAAAGTAATTACTATTTTCATGGTTAACTTGAGTCAGCATCTTCTAATTTGGTTTTTACATTGTCATTCATGTCTGTTTTGACATAATTATAGGAAACAGGTTCTTATGTACTGTTGTCTTGTCCAAACTCAACATCTCCAATTTTCCTAATTACCTTTTGGTTGATAAGCTCTTGACTTATGTATTCAATTGTGACTTTCCTACACTTAATTTTTGACAATATTTAAACTTTTGTTTCTAAATATATTCCCACAAACCTTTCTTAGAATTAGAATGTTCTGTCTAATTCTAGATAGTTTGAGCAGGTAGAATTTTAGCTAAATTTTTACCTGTCACAGTAATCTTTTAATACATTATCTTATATTGATACTTTATTCCATATTTTAACATTTTTCCATGCTTTTCAACCCAGGGTTTATTTAAATTCTGGGTTTAATTGAGGAAATATCAAATGCCACAAATATTTTTTTACAGTTAAATAAATCATAATTCCAGACAAATATTTTGGAAATAAATAGTGCTGGTCAAAATTTATTTCACAAATTCTAATGAGTAATTTTAATTATTGCCTTAAAAGTATTTAATATTTTCTTGTTTAATTTTCAGGTGATGGACCAAGCCATGTTAGTTGGTGCTCCTGTAATTGGATTAAATGATTCCGGAGGAGCAAGAATTCAGGAAGGGGTAGAATCCCTTGCTGGTTATGCCGATATCTTTCTTCGTAACGTCGTGTCTTCCGGTGTCGTTCCTCAAATATCCGTAATTATGGGACCTTGTGCCGGTGGAGCTGTTTATTCTCCTGCATTAACCGACTTTGTTTTTATGGTCAAAGTGAGTTAAAAATCTTTCAACTTGGATAAGAGATTAACAGCAGGACAATTGTAAATTGTAATTTTGTTTTTACCTTTGTCCTTTTCCTTCTAGGCTAGTATCTGATGATGATGATTTCTATTATATATCTAATGCTTGGAAGTTTCTGTTCATGCAGTCTTTTATGTAATATTTTTTCTTAGTTAATTTTTAAGTTCTGCATATGTTCTTCCAAGTTTGTATATGATAATTGAAAATATTTTTTGCTTCAATTTTCTAATATTTTTAACCTTTAACATTCAGCAAAAATATTTTTGATGGATGTTAAATGCTAAGGATGATGATGAAAGATGATTTATCCTGTTTCAATCCTTAAATATTGATTGATAATTTATTTTTAATATTTTGTACTTGAAATGTATAATAATTTAATTTACAAAATATATTGTTTACTCATTGAGTATATTTCTAACATGTTTTATACATCATTAGATTTTAAATATTTATTATACTAGTGCATGTATTTTTTTCATATTTCTCTACATTTAAATTATACATTGTTTTTTTTTAAGGATACATCTTATTTATTTATTACTGGACCAGATGTTGTTAAGGTAAATAGATTATATTATGTCGATTCTTTTTTAAACAATTTAATTGGATGTTCAGTACATTTATATAAAATACTCAAAATTAACTTTCATCTTAAATAAATACATTTATTTATTGGTCAGAATAATTTCTCATTAGTTGAATTTTACTAAAATTAACATATTTGTCTTTAATTTAAATGTACATTTGTTTCTTTTTTTTTGTACTATTTTTATTGATTTTATATAAAAAGTTTGAATTAACATATTGACAACAAAACAAATATTATTAATTCATACGCCTTTGTGTCCTTATTTTATAAATGTCTACTAGGACATATCTTATTATTAGGACTTCTTGTACTGGTGTTCTGTTTCTACAAATCAAGGAATGTTTTTTCTGAATAAGTTTTCCTCAATTTGTAGAAAAAGAACACCAGTACAATAAGTCCTAATAATAAGATATGTCCTAGTATACATCTATAAAATAAAAGATAATATTTGTTTTACAATTATGTGCATTGAAAATCCAACGAATTATTAAGAAAAATTATCATAAAATAAAAATTTGATTACTGTGAATATTGATTCTCTTTGTTTTACTGCCTGAAATTCTATTTATTTCTTGTTGATTGATTACTATTGTTAAATTATTACTTTTTAAAATCTTTAATAAACATTTCAGTCACTTAACTAAATTGTATTTAAATTGAAAGATAAGATTATGCTTTTATCAAAAATATTCACGAATAGGCTGTCACCAATGAAGACGTAACTCAGGAAGAACTCGGAGGAGCCAAAACACACACGACAATATCAGGTAAAGTGGTATTAATTTAGTATTACTTTTTTTCCATAAAATGTATGTATATGAAGATTGTTCAGAAGTTAGTTGAAATTTTTGTTTTGTTTCATCTTGTATGTGATTCTGTTAGTTTTGAAGATCATTAAGATTTTTAACTGCAGATTGAAAACACTTGAGTTAAGTCTACAATGTACAGTTGTACTCACCACAATAAAATCAGTTTGTCAAATATTACATCTGAAATTCATTCTTTGTGTAACATTATAAGCTTTTGTGTGCATTTTTTAAAACAAATTGTTTTATTGTTGTTTGTTATTTACCATGCAGTATTGTAAACATGCAGACTATACATGTTAATGCATATGTTAGGATCAAAGACTGAAATCGCTCATTGAGCTTAACATGTGCATTTTATGTTGTGGTCATTTCGCTTTGAAACAACCACAAAGCGAAATTCGTGTCGTAGCTTTCATGATATTTGACCATGATGTGTTATGGTTAGGTTGGTTAGATTACTTGGTTACTTTCAACAACATGTAATCATTTGTGAAAATCTGTTGCGGTGCTTGATATATCAACATTTTCTAACAACTAATTTACTAAAAATAATTACTTTGTCAGGAACTTTTATTAATAAATCACTGTTTTTTATGAGAATCAAGAATGTTTCAGTTATTTTGTTTTTACAAGAACTATTACCATGACATTTTGAGTTGCATTTTATGTTCTTTAAGCAACATTTGCATTTGTTATCAATACAGTACCTTTTACAGTGATACATTATAAATAAACCCTTGCTTACTTCCAGATGTTAACATGGATGCTGAGTGAAGTGTGAAGTTGAGGGTAAGTCCCGAATGTTAATAAAGTTACTCTCAGAAATTGTAAATTCATTACGAGCATAAAGTCGATCAAGAAGATCCTTGTTTATTAACTGATGGATTAATGCTTATAACAACAGCTAAAACATTTCTGGGAGCTGCACATCCCCGATCAACATCAGGCGCCCTAACTAAAACATTCAAAGCAATTTCAACCTGTCTGAGTAACCTAGCCTAACTTAACCAGAACGCGTTGTGGTCAAATATCATGAAAGCCCGACACAAATTTCGCTTCGTGGCTGTTTTGAATTAGCCACAACGCGTTGTGGTTTTTTTCGCTCAATGAGCAATTTTGGTCTTTGAGCCTAACACATACAAGTCAACTGTTTAGTGATCAGTAAGCCATATATTAATCATTATAAATTCTAATATGGTAGTTTGTTACCTAAGTACATGTATTTGTATTATGTTTAGTTATACTTTTAGGTTGAACAAATTATAATTTTTCAAGTTAATTTTTCCCAGTTTTAGCTGTTGGTTTAATTTTTTTTTTAATAAAAAGTGGAAGGTAATGAGTCAGGACTTAAGTTCTCTGTTAAAATTCTGTCTATAGAAAATTGAATTTCATCTTTATCATTATCAAAATCTAGAAGCTCAGAGTGCCAATCATCCACTATGCTATTGTCAGTAATTCTTCCTTGGAGAAAACTAAGCAAACTATTGCATCATCGTTCTCCCACAACCTGAGACTTTCCATTGGTCAATGTGGTGAATCTTTTAAGAAATTTCAGAATAATATCTTAAATCATTCTGATTTTCTTCACAATATTCATACGTAAATGACTTACAAGGGGAGGGCACGACCTGGGAAATTCACTTTGGGATGAGACTTGGTATATAGGTAGTACTCCTTTGGGATGTTCAATCCTCAAAACAAGAAAGTGCAATGGCCAGCCAATTTTAAGAAAAAGGCCTTTAAAAATTCGAGCTCAGCTTATGTACTACTAAGTTTCGCTAGGTTAGCAGCTGCTGAACAGCTCAGTTGACATCGTTCTTGGCTATCGCCAAGTCATTCAGGGTTCAAATCTCTGTCTCGATTAGTATTTTTTTTTTTTCTTTTTAAAGATTTTTAAAAAAAGTATTTTGAATATATATAAATATTAAAATTTTATTATAATAAATAATTCCATTTAAAAAATGTTTAACACATATTACATGTCATTTTAATTATAATAATACAAAATAATTAATAAGTATATTAATAATCATCATCATCAACTGTTGGTAAACATAGTATCTTCATTCACAGACATTTTACTGTAAAATATTGAAACTATTTGTATTATGGTGTGATATATTACGGAACACTATGATCTCTTCGAAATCCAAAAGTAAACTGACACTCCAAATATCAGGTCAGTCCATAAGTCCATGCGCATTTTTATGACCTTGAGAAAAATCTTGTTTTGCTGTTGAAAATGTCAGTCTAATGTGATACTTTTCACACTGAAGTGTTAAATTGGATCTCATTTATATAATACTGTTGGAATTGGAAACATTCTAGTTGTTTATTTTTGTTAAAATGGAAGTAAAGAATGAATATAAAAGACATGTTTTATACTTTTTATTTTTAAGTGGTGAGAATTAATAAGAGTAGTAACCTTTGAAAAATTTGATACAATAGAATAATAAATGAAAACTATTGTTTCATAACTAATTATTTATAACTATTATTATTAATTATTTTGTATTATTATAATTAAAATGACATGTAATATGTGTTAAACATTTTTTTAAATGAAATTATTTATTATAATAAAATTTTAATATTTATATATATTCAAAATACTTATTTTAAAAAATGTTTAGAAAGAAAAAAAAAATACTAATCGAGACAGAGATTTGAACCTTGAACGACTTGGCGGTAGCCAAGAACGATGTCAACCGAGCAGCTCAGAAGCTGCCGGCCTAGCGAAACTTATTAGTACATAAGCTGAGCTCGAATTTTTAAAGGCCTTTTTCTTAAAATTGGCTGGCCATTGCGCTTTCTTGTTTTGAGGATTGAACATCCTAAAGGAGCACTACCTATATACCAAGTCTCATCCCAAAGTGAATTTCCCAGGTCGTGCCCTCCCCTTGTTAGATTTGACTGCATTGTCAAGTAGGAATTTATCTTTCCTACTCTTCACTGTGATGTTTGTGGTTTAAAAATGGTTGTTTGAATTTTGAATGTAAGTAGATACAGTTAGAACATTTCATTTAAAATTAACTAATGTATTTAATACAAAATAGTACTAAACTTAAACTGTGTAAATATAGTTTTCAAATTATTTTATTCATTTGAAAATAACATTTTTGCAGTTATAAACTTACCTTTTGTTTAAAAATAAAATGCAACACATTATCTTTTCATAAAAATACAAATTATGTATATTTATTAAAGGTGTTGCGCACAATGCTTTTGAAAATGATGTCGATGCCCTGCTTCAGCTCAGGAAATTTTATAATTTTCTACCATTAAATAACAGAGAGCCTCCTCCGATAAGAGAATGCGACGATCCATGGTAAGTTACTTCTATACTTGTGAAATTCTTTTTTTGATAAATTAATACATTGTTAACTTGCCCAGAATGGACATACCCACAGTAAGTCCAATGGACTTACTGTGGGTATGTCCATTCTGTCCATTAGTTGTATCTTTGACTCATTCAGAAACTTGATGGTGTTCATGGTTTGTGGGCAGATTGCTGTCATAGCAAAGATCTTAGGGTGCGACTGTGCAGACATGAGCGAGAATATGTGATGAGAAGAGGTGATGATGTTTCACACTCTTGGTTTCTTGCTCTCGTCTTTGTGGTTGTAATAAACAAGAGCAAGAAACAGTGTGTGAAACATCATCACCTCGTCTCGCCACATATTCTCACTTGCGTTTGCATAGTCACACCCTTACAGTCCTATCTTTGACTGCCTCCTGTAAATTTCCTCGAAGACCTTAGTTAGGCAAACAGTGATGTAATGCTCAGCAGTAACAGGTTTTCTTTCCACCAAGTGGAATGGTGCAAATATGTCCAATTTTTTCAAAGAATGTGGACTGTATTTGCCAACCTATGCTTCTTGGGCACTTGAACTTTGAAGAAATTGCCTTATCGGGAAAAAAACCAAATTTGGGATTACTACTTGTTATTGTACTGACTCATACTGATAGGCCAATATTTCATTATGAGTAATTAAATTCCACACAAACCTTCCTTAGGCAAAGGTGTTTACAAACAATTTCATACACTGCTGCTGATCCAATCTGCAAAGTACTTTTCAGTCTTCTTGTAAGTTATCCATGGATCCTCCTCTCTGACCACAACCACACAAACCACATTCTCCTGGCTATTTGCAGTTAAGTAAGGGACAGCCATTTTTATCTTTCAGGCTCGTTCTACTGTGTTGAAATTCATCAAACTTCCAAAAAAAAATGTGTCCTTGATGGACAAGCATCCAGAAAGATGCTTGTCCCTCAAGGGCAAATGCTGGTTGGCTGGCTGCCTGCTAGCAAACACAAGACAAGTATATTAAACCATAGATATAATATAATTTAAACATTTTTATAATGAACAGAAAGGTAATATAAGTTTTTCCTAAAAAAGAATTTCAATTGAATAATTTATACTGTGGCAAATAAATCATATACTATTAAAATGTATATTGTGAATACAGGTATACCTCGTCTTACGTCGGTAATTGGTTCCAGGAGAGGCGACGTAAGTCGAATTTACTTGGGTAGTTACGACGTAAGTCGTAGTTTCGACTTACGTCGTAACTAAACGTCAATAATGAGCACTTAAAGATCGCTAAATAAGACGACAACACAGAAACACAGATGTTTTCATGTTTTATTCTCTAGGATTTATGATGATTATATTAACATTTACTGTAAATGTACATATTTTAATATGATTTTATGTGCTTTCAACGCTTCTCTAGTGATATTACGACTTCAATGTTTGTGGCGGACGGATTTAAAGTCGAATAAACTGACTTAAACTTGATTTTTATTTTTCCATATATTTTTTTTGACAAACGACGTATAATCAGGAACGACGTAACTCGAGGTATACCTGTAGATCTAAATGAGTTAAACAGCTATTTTACTTAGTCATTTATAATTTTTCACATAAAAATTGCTTATTGTGCATGATTTATAATTAGGAAAACTATTCCCTTCAGTCTATTAAAAATTATCTTAAACCAACAGCATAATATAAATTTTACATAAAATATAGATAATTTTTCCATTTTAGGGATCGTAAAGTCTACGGTTTGGATACTGTGATTCCCATTGAAAGTACTGCTGCCTATAACATGCTAGACGTTATACTTGGTGTAAGTTTTTTTTCTTTTAGAACATTTATATTATATAACAAAAGTACATGCCTACTCCTTTTATGTTAAAGTAATTTACTTGTGTAAAGTTAATATTTATATGCAAAAAACATTTCCAGAACTTCCTTAATGTATTAGGAAAACCAATTTTTTAATATTTTTCTCTTCTTATCGTATTTATTGAAGTTGATAATTAATACAGTACCGTTTAATTATAAAAATATTTATAATTACACACTGTAGCAATTCCTAAATCAAATTCTATCCTCCGACAATAGATTCTTAGGGAAAGGGAAAATCAATTTCTCAAAATCTTTTCTTCTGAAAATTTACCAAAATTTAAAATAGTTAAAAGTCTATTTTAAAATAATGTGCAGTTATACTTTTTATTTGTGATTGAGTTTTCATTTGATAATCTTAAAGCTTTTGACAAAACAATGACAAATGTCATTCTCTGTTGTATAAAATGCATTCAAATCATAATTTTATTACATTTGATTAAGTTCAAATTTATATGCTTAAAACAAAATAATTTATATAATCAGATAATAGACGAACGCGACTATTTCGAAATTATGCCAAACTACGCAAAAAATCTGACCGTGGGTTTTGCCAGGATGAACGGCAGAACCGTCGGAATCGTCGGAAACAATCCGAAATATGCTGCAGGTGAGTGCTAAATTTCGCAAATTGGATTATTTGAATATCATCGAGACGGCCGTCGTCTTTTGCAGGATGTCTGGACATAAATGCTTCCGTCAAGGGAGCCCGTTTTGTTCGTTTCTGCGATGCATTTAACATTCCCATAGTGACGTTTGTCGACGTTCCCGGGTTTTTGCCAGGTAAGCGCATATAAATTTCAAAATAAATTCTTTTCCCCCAATAATTACATCGTAATTGCTGGTTTAGGATAACAATATTGCCCTTAGCAGATTTGCTAAGTAGTTTATAAAATACGTGGCTAGTTCCTTTAAAATTGTGAATAGGTTCTTCTATAGTTTAAAATTTCACAATGTTAAGCAATAAATCTTCAAAATTGAATTATTTTAGAATCATTTTGCACATTAATAAATATTACACAATATTTAAAAGCTTTTATTGAAGGAAAGATTAAATTTTGAAAACTGTATAACTTTAAAAATAGTTATACTATACAATAACAGGTTTTTTAATAATTGTTAGTTCAGAAATATATATTTTTCTAGTGATTTTGCTGTCAATATCAGAGTTCTTGAATGTTTATTCACAGTAAAACCATTTATTAAGTGATATTTTTAAAATTGAATGTTTACTGTAAATTATTTTGCCAAAGTATTTTTTGATAGCATTTGATACTTTTCAAGAATAAAAATAATAATGCTAACAAGTTGGCAGGGTAAACATTCAAAAGCCCAACATTTTCCCAGAAATTTATCATCAAAATTTCTACTAGTACTGTATTTTGTTATAATGAAACACACTATAGTGTTACATATACTGTAATTAATAGCATAGCAATGGGTGAGCAAGTAAAAAGTTTACACATAAGGAGTTTGATAACATTACAAGTCAGACTTGACAATGTCTTGTGTGAGACTAGCTCAATGTCAATTGGCTGTTCCTATACTGCTATATATTGTAAAAGTTAAGTGCTTTATAAGAAACATTTAATTTTGAACATTTATTTACTATGCACTCTAGGGATAATATTTGAAATCTTTATATTTATTTACTTGAAGTTTGTGGACAACATTATTTCAAGAGGCTGAAATTTGATGTCTACACGAATAGAACTGTAAAATAACGCAGTCTCTTCAGACCAAATACCTTTGATACATTCAGGCAAACAAAGATTGTGCGTTATCAAATATCTCAAAGGTTTGGCTATCACAGAACACCACTACTAAAAAGTTAGTAAACACAAACCTTTGTAGACAGATGATTCCAGATATTTTCACGTAAGCCATTGCCTTAGTTTATGGTAAATTTTCTGTGACTTTCTGTAATGAAAATTCTTGGAATGATTGCATTACAGAAACTGAAAATGCCTTATTTAAATGACAAGCTAACAATATAGTTGAAGTTAGGTGACGTGTGACAACACATTTGCTCGTGGCATTGCTAAACTTTTCATTACAGTATTCATATTGGGTAAGCAATTGAGGTTTGTTTTTAAAATTATAATAAAATTGATTCTATTTATTTGGCATATGCTACAAGTAAAATAGTACAAAATATGATAAATTTTGTTTTGTGACAATTACAAAAGTTGACAAAAAATAAATTTTCATTAATAGGAATTATAAAACTCAATTTGATATTGTTTCATTAGACCAACAGATGCAGATATTTGATTTTATGTCAAGATGTTAATTCGTTTGAATTTTAAAACACCAAAAATTAGGAGCTTGGGTTATTTCACAAATACAGAACATTTAACAATATCAAGGAAATAAATTTGGTGTCAGGTATTAAAATATAATTAAATAAATTTTCATTTTCAAAAGGTACCGCACAAGAGTATGGAGGAATAATAAGACACGGAGCCAAACTTCTCTATGCTTTTGCAGAAGCGACTGTGCCCAAGATCACCGTCATAACCCGAAAGGTAAGCGACGGTAATTTATTATTTGAGCAATGAAGTTAGTTTTATAAAAACAGAAAAATTTTAGTTAAGACTTTAAATTTATTTCATTGAAATGTTCCTTGTAACTAAACCAAATGGCTACCCGACTTTTAAATATTTCATATTTAAAATAAAAATTACATTTAGTTTAAATTTCACATAAGTTAAAAATCCTCCAATACTAAACATTTTTCAGAAATAAGGAACCAATTTTAAGCTATTGAATTTACATGCTCTAGTGCAAACATAAGAGTGGGTGGTGTAGTGGTTACATTCCAGCCCAGGTGTGCACATCCCATGGCTGTTCTGGCTATTCGTGGCTTTTTTTTTTAATTTTTATTATTGAGAGGTTATTTAATAAGTAAATTAGTAAAAGAGAGCCAAAATAAATAATTCAGTAATGGAAAAATGAAACTCTCCTTTCCTTAAAAACCCCACACAACCACTATACCACTCACTATTACAAATAAATTTGCAGTACAGCATATTAATCCAATATCTTAAAATTGGTTACTTTTTCTCGATAATACTCGGGATTGAGGCTTTTCGACAGTTGCGTATAAAAGTCGGGTGAAATTAAACATTAAATATTTAATGTATATAATAGAAGTTTGTCATTTGGTTTATTTTCCTTGTAAGTTATGTGTGATATAGAAAACAGGTCAATTGGTCCTCCCTCTCATATTACTTTTTTCTCATTTGTATGAATAAATTTGCATAGAAAGCTAGACTTGCACCCCTCATAGCACTGGACAAAAAAAATATATACAGTGGGTAATCGATTAAAGAACATAATCCATTCCAAAACCATCTTCTCTATCTGAATTGTTCGTTAACCGATTATCGATTTACCATAGATTTTTGTGGGAATTTAATTAATTTGTTCCGGAAACCCCAAAAAAAAAAAAAAATTATATACTTTCTCACTATGTTTATTTACATGTAATAACAAATTACGAGGAGAATCTGATAGTGTAATTTTGGCATGTACCTGTAATAACATTTATAATTAAAAAAAATATTTAATACATTCCACAAAAACTACATACATTTGTTTATTTCTCGACATAATCGACATAAACATTGAGACATTTATCCCAGTGTGACACTAATTTGAACATCTCTTCGTGGTACTGTTGCTTGAAGTAGTCCAGAATGGTGTCTTCCAATTCCTCCTGGTCTGTAAAACATTTCCTTGCCAAAAATTTCTTTAAAGGTCCGAATAAACAAAAACCTGATGGATAAATTTGGACTATATGGAAGATGTTGCAGGACCTTCCAATTCTTCTGTGCCAACCACAGTTTGGTTTGATTTGATTTGCTGTGTGGAGTATAGTCCAGATTTAGCCCCGAGATTTTCATTTATTCGGACCCTTAAAGAAATTTTTGGCAGAGAAACATTTTACAGACCAGGAGGAATTGGAAGACACCATTCTGGACTACTTCAAGCAACAGTACCACGAAGGGATGTTCAAATTAGTGTCACGCTGGGATAAATGTCTCAACGATTATGTTGAGAAATAAACAAAAGTATGTAGTTTTTGTGGAATGTATTAAATATTTTCTTTAATTATAAATGTTAGTGTAATTTTGGCCTGTACCTGTAATATCAAACTCCCCCCATAAAAGCAATCTCTCCATTTTTTCATGGATGGCACATATTTGTTTCTCAGATGTGATTTTCATTACTCCTTTAGTCTTCTCGACTATATTTTTCTTAGCTAAGATTGGCTTGAACAGGTCTACAGTAGGCACGTACTGCCTAGCAATATCAGACATCTTCTGCCCACTCTCTACCTTGGCTATTATCTCTTGCTTGGTTTTTATGATGAGCATGGTTCTTGACACTCCATTCTTTTTACGCTCCATAATATTATCAATTCCTTTTTGAAATAAAAAGTTCAGAAAAGCACTCACAAAAATTAAGTGAACCATTTTTGCACTATTTAATTTCTGTTATGCATACAACTGTGAAAGTCTTATGCCATTAAAATATAGTTTCACAAATCTTAAAATGCAGTGTTGTTTGTTCTGTGGTTTGTTCGCAGTTCAAACTACTTATTAACCGATCACCCACTGTGTTTGGCTTTATAAAGAAAACAAGCTACAAGATTTGAAAAATTTATATACCATATATATTCGTCTGCACTCCACATACAACTTTGTTGTTCTAACTTACTTAGTTGTAGCACCAAAATAATTTTCCTTGGATAGGTTAATGTGACTTCCTGGAGATTAGGAAAGAGGTAATAGGCTGGGTATTTTGTAACTTCTTAATGATTTTGGAACTTCACTTTGAAGTCCAACATTATTCTCTATAAAAGCATAGATACTTTTTAAATACTTATCCCAGAACTATGAAAAGTGTAAATACTTATATGTCGAGTGCATGTCGTGTTAAACTAACTCTTGGAACTGTAAATATAACATATCATTCGAATGGGAAACAAGAAGAGATGGAGTAAATTCACAATTCTCCTGGCCATATCACTACTCTAGAAGTCCCGAGGTGTCCAGGGGCAAATGAAAAAAGAAATCTGTGGGTGTACGTGCATCACCTAGTGGCTGTGGGAGTACCAAGTGCACCAGTTGACAAAAGCCACAAGCAATTTTATCATAAAAAAAAGTAGTCAGAGGAAGTAAAAGAAAAGAAAGGAAAATGGTTAAATATGGTACAAGTTATCACTTATATTAATACGACTACACTTGATAACTTAACTGTTCTACTCATTTCTATTGTGTGTTTTAGTACAGAAAATACATCAGTGAGCCAATGGGTGTCAAAGAAAGCAAACTACAATTGAGACAAAACACTAAGTGTTATAATCAATTTAGTCTTGGTGATCTGTGCAAAAGCCAGAAATTTCCCAAAACTAAATTGGAATTTTCTTATTCTTGAGTTGTTGGGCATTTGTTACTTAAAGAAATTTGAGTTTTAAGATCAATGTAATTTGCCAAAAACAGAGATTGAAGCAACCGGTTTGCACTACCTAGGATTTCTGAACCGACCTTAGACTAGATTCAATGTAACTAAGTCGGGGAGAAATGGCAATAGGTGAAATATATAGACCAGGTGTGGCCAACAGTTTTTGCCCCTGGGCTGAATTCGAAAGAAAACTTTTTTCATGGGCTGAACGAAATATTAAAATTAAAAAATGTTAAAATATATTAGTATTATATTTCTAGCAAAGCACACGAATTACTAAGTTAAATTGAATATCACCTGTATATCTTGAATTACTGTCTAACAATACATTTTAAATTTATCAATTTTTTTATTCTGGCACTATCACACAGATGAGTACAAAAGTTGTAAATCTCTACAATGGAATTTTTTTAAAAAATAAAGAAGTATCGCGAATCCATTCTACCAAATATTGGAAGTTAAGTAGCTAATATTAAAAGATCAATCGCGTGCCATATGTTGCCCATGCCCGGTAAAGACAGTTAACCACGCTTTTGCCGGTCACTTTAATCTCCAGAAACACATCTACGACCAGCCTAATTGCCGTTTTAATTTGTCAAAAACATGTAACACAGTTGCTCCCTCATCCAAATATAGTAGTCGTTTCAATCTGGAAGCAAAATTCCATCTTAAACTTCGGATGGAAAGAACTACAGAAATCCAATATCACTTCCTAAGCCTTTTAAGTTTCCGGTACTCCATACGAAAATTAACAACTAATTAATACAGAACTACAGAAATTTATACAAAATGTCCGGTCGGCATCGAGACATTTGGGAACCTGTTTGATGGACAGTTTTTTTAGCAGATATTATTCTTAAATTGTCTGGGATCGTAAAACAAATAGCTATTGTGTTTTCTGGAATTGTCACTCGAATCCAGCCAAACATTATCATCTTTATTATCAAATTTCTCTTTTCCGCCATATACAGGAATGATAACACTTATCATCTAATGCAACCAATATATCGTAAATTTGTTTGACCAAGTTTCCATTTTACAAAAAGATATTTTGTCATCGCTCGCTGCTCTTTTGCAGTGAGCGAAGACAAAATATTGTTATTTTCACTTTGCATCTGGAAGAAAAACAAGAAACTTTGATATGAAATAGGAAAAGCCAAAAGACTTACCACACCCAGAATGACAATATTGTTTCCTTACAATTCAATGAAAAAATCTTATGATAAATGAAAACTTCAAAAGATTAATAAATAAGAATGTGTAAGTCTTACTTTTGCTCATAATTATATAGTAATGTCAGAACAAGACTTAAACCAATAAAACTATTATTTCATACTTTTATCGGGCCAAGAAATGTTGGAAATAAAGAAAGGAAGAGGGAACGATTAATTACTAAAATGTTTTAATACTATAGACAGAGCCGTCCTAAGATATTTGTCGTCCGTGGGCCACTAACAATAATGCACCCCTCTCTTCGTAAGCTATATCTGCTATATCAAATGCATAGAAGGGGAAACAGGACGGGTGAAGTTTTACAAAAGGTCAATATTTACCAATAAATAAAAAAATATTTAAGATATACGTAATAAGTTACTTTTGTTTTTTGTTTGCGTAGGTTATTCGAATTTTATATTTTTAATTTCCTAGCTCTTTATTTGGCAAACTAGTTAATAATATCACACGTATTTAAATAAATCACTCTCTATGGACAAAATACTTAAGAATAAAAAATTATTTATGCTGCTCTAAGTGCCAAAACATCTTTCACTGCTGCAATTTGTAGCAGCAATACTTAAAAACATGCGCATTGCTGTAGACTCGATTTGTGATCAATTATTGCCCTCAAATTAAGTTCTGCAGTAGATATATTTTCTTTATCTTCACATAACTGAGCTTTTTTTAAATGAGTCGAACTCATTTAAAATAGTCCGCGCTTTTGTGGCAGGCTTTTGAATATCTTGGCAAATTTTATACAAAGCATCTTTAAAATTTCCATAACCGGAAACCACTACTTTCACCGAATCGGCTCTTGCCGACCAATGTATGTCGCTTAACTTTTTGGGAACTTTGTTTTTTGGTGCTAGCGTATTTTTTAAAAATTTTCTGTCTTGATGTTGACGTGGCAAAGAAATTATATAAACTTTGTAGAAATGAAAATAATTTGATCGTCTCTCCTAAAGGCCAAACCCCTCAAACTTAAAAATTTGATTACTTCGACAATCCGTTCTAAAAAATATTTTGACATTGTTATAATTTTTGAAATGTTCACAGTTTTCTGTAGATCGGTTAACAAGTACATGGGTTTCTTTATGCAGGGCGGAATTTTCGTGCTCTGAAATGTTTTCAGTGTTTCCAATTGTTGAATCCTGCACTACTGAATTGTTTGCATGGAATGCAATAAACTTCTCCCAAAGAATTTGAATATGAGAGATGGTTTCATTTTTGTTGTTTTCTGTTTAGTAAGTGTCTATAAAATATCGTTTTCGTAGCATACCTGCTCTGCGATCTGTAGGCCATTTTACATGCAGCCAAGTCCAGTTTTTGAATATCTAAATGAAAATTATGAAAATAAGAAAAAATTATTCTAATTTTCATAATTAGCACTCAGCATATTATTAGCTTCATCTTCATCTAAATGTTCTTTCACCTATGGAGTATCTTCTTTTTCTTTCTCATTATCGTACTGTTGTTGATTTTCTTCTTTTCCTTGTTCATGTTGCCGACATTGTGTAATTTCCATAGAAAGTGTTTCATTCTTTTTATGAAAGAAATTTGTTAATGCACGCATTTTTCCCAGCTTCGTTCTCTTCCTTTAATTTACAATTGGCAAAGTCAGAGAACTTTTTTCATTTGTGTTCCGTGGCTAGTCTTGCCTTCAAGATATAATAAAAAAAATTATTTTAAAAATTAATGCTAGGAAGTAAAGATTAACTTACCAGTTACCGTAGAAATTAGAATACAATATGCACAAATTGAAAAATACCAGACTGGAAGAATATGTTGAAGTTTAGAACGAAGGTAAGTGCATGTGTTCTGGTTGGCAGTAAAGACAAGTCAGTGGTGTGTGTATCTAATTGCAAGGCAGCTGACAGCCATGTGCACTGGCACCTAGGGGCCATAGCCCATTTAGCCCTGTGGTTAGAATCTATAGTCAGTGCCACCCTAACTTTATTTATTTATAAACCTTAACATTGTTTAATGTAGCAGTAATTGACTTAGTTTAATAGTATATATATTATATATAACACAGAAGCATGGGATTTTTAGCCGTTTGGCCAATTCTAGTCAAATTTCCTTAATTGAGAATGACCAGATGTATAGGAGAAAGAATACTATTTTACAGAGTATAAAAAAAATATCCAGTTGTTCCAGTCTATACAATAGCATTGTTTCTCCCATACACTGTTACGGAGGTGCGACTCAACAGTGATAATTTAAAATTGGCCCACACTTTCAAATTGCTTTAAACGCAGGTAGCCCGGGGATCAGGTGCACAAAATACAGTAATTAAATTCCAGTTGGATGGTGGTGCATGTGTAGCAACGCTTTTGTTGTTTTGCTTTGAATTTGTGCCAGAATTACACGAATTCGGACAAAACGAGATGGAGACATTTTGATAATCTTGACGTATTTTCAGAAGGAAAATTATGTCACAGTTTAAGCAGAAAACTAAAGAGAATCCTCTTTAATTCAAGGCATATGGTGGAGCCTACGACGTCATGAGTTCAAAACACCTGCGCGGGGACATCAACTATGCGTGGCCCACGGCCGAGATCGCCGTGATGGGGGCCCAGGGAGCCGTCTCTATCATCTACAGGGGCAAAAAGGACGTGCAGAAGTATGTGGACGAGTACGTGGAAAAGTTTGGCAATCCCTTTCCCGCTTCCACACGAGGTAAGCCATATTTCTAATGTCGAAAAAACACTGCAAAAAATTGAATGAACAATTCCTTACGTAAAGCAGGGGTGCCCAGACCCCTGCTTTACCACGGACACAACAGAAAATGCACTACTTCATGGCCTGTTGGTTAATATGAAAACCAACAGATGATATTCATCCGTAGTCATGCAAAGTTCTTTGCTTGTTTTAAAATTATTCAAATTACCCGAAATTTGTTTGGAAGCGGTAATTTTACGCATAGACAATAAATTAATTACGACGACAAATACATAACACTATTGACTGCACCACCGAAAAGACGGTAATTTCCTATTTTCTAAAGAGATCCACATTGTATTTCAGGATTTGTGGACGACATCATTGAACCACAGACCACTCGCACCAGGATCTGTCGGGATCTGGAATTACTACAGAACAAGAAACTGACAAATCCCTGGAAGAAGCACGCCAATGTGCCCCTATAATGCCACCGTTGTCGTTAAGGAATCTCCAAACATATCGACGCGAGTGCAAATTATCGAATTATCATCCAGACGGAAGGAAACTTTTGAGTCCATTTGTACATACGACCAATGTCCCGTTATCTTTTGTACTCGGAGGATATTTTCGTAATTTCCCACTTTAATTCCAATACGACACTTGTATCTCTGCCAATTAAACTTTTTAAACAGATATCTTTAAATTAGAGTGAAAATCTATCAGTTGCCGTTTTTGTGTCCTCGATATAGGAAAGGCTATATACATATTTATGGCAGTAGCAACCTCAACTCAAAACACGGGTAATGCACATTAATTTGAAATTATTCAATAACAGGTCTGAGACACTCTAATACTGAATTAAACCATGTCGTTATTTTACCCAACCCAAGATAAAATTTGCATCCGTGCGAGAGTTAGAAACACCCTTTCCAACAAATAACTAAATGGCGCTCGAGTAACAGAAGCAAAATATATAATATAGTCTGGTGCGATGCCGTGTCTACACCTTGTATAAAAGATACATTTCATAAATATAATTTGTAAAAAGTTAAATTTAATATTGAACATTAGAAAAAATATAGTATAATATAATTAATAAAACAAACATTTGACAACGATGAGAAATTATATGTCAAAATTAATTTCTCTCTTCTGTAATTCTTCTAGATCTTCTCCGACGACTTCTAATCTTTCTGCCACATTTCTTCCAAAATTTTCAAACTACAAAATAAAAATATTTGTGTATTGCAAGATTAAATAACATATTAATTGCAATGATTCAAAATACATTTATGTAAACCAATAATTTTTCCATATTTTGCATATAATATTGATTACGTTTTCAAGTTTTTAGTTGCTCTATTAAAAAACTTCAAGTAAATAAATTTGAATAATCTTTATTAAATTCCTACTATTAGTTCACACTCTCCCTATATATATTTATATATCTTGTTCAAATACATTTTTTAAAACTTGTAGTGCATGACACTTGATGTTAATACAGTTTTTTCAAATATTAATTCATTAATTAAATTTAATTATTGGTTAATATTACCTGTGGTATCGAAGATGGCGACGGGGAAATTTTTTCCCCTACGTTTGAGACGGCTGCATTTCCGGTAATCTCGAAGTAGAATACCGAGTGATCTAAACGTTAGGGAGCGTACCCGTATTATCTGTCGCATTATGCAAATTAATAAATTTCCCCGTCGCCGTCTTCGATACCACGGGTAACATTAACCTAATTATTAATACTTTAAATAGAGTTTTAGCAGTTTTTAATGAAAATTGAAATCAACAGGCAGTAGCTCAATCGGTAAAATGCAAGGATTTCAGTATTTTTCATGTGAAGGTGAAGAATGCGAGTTCAATTCTTGCGAAAATCGACAAACTTTTGCTTTAACTAGACGTTTTATTCAATGATTTTCGAGCGTGGCTTAGTGGTTAGAATGAAGAAATTTTATGCTTTGGGTTCAATTCCGATTTCTCTTTCTATTTTGCCACTTAATATTGTGATTGTCATATGTAAATACATAATTATTTAATATAAAAAAAATTTTTTTAAACAGTAATAGTCAATGAACACTCTTAAAGCTGGTCTATGCATACAGGATCCTCCAAAAAGAACATTACCTTCTTAAATTATTGTGATTATGTTAATTATTATCTGAGGATGTCAACACGTACATTAAAAAATTGGAAACCCTTTCACACTTGTCGATTAAACAACATTAAAGTGGAAAGCTCGGGCATCCACACTTTGATATATCATAAACCCGGATCTATGTCGTTATACATTCCTGCTGGGTCTGTGATCCGGTTATATAAAGACTGCAGCCTTTAGAGCCTTAATCAGAAGAGCCTTTACACATTCTTCTAACATCCAGGCTCATGATACCGAACTAGCATATATAATCCGCTTCGCTGCTGAACACGAGTATCACAAAGGTATACACATTGATGATATTGTATCAGCCTATGTCTATATTCAGAAAACGCACAGGAACTGGATCAACCTGTTGACAACCAACCAGAAGACAGAACAAATCTCCATCACATACAACCCGTACTTAAGATCTCTATATGCCAAGGTTGCCAGCTACGTCTCGCTTTCAGGAGGTGCCCTACTATTTTCAACATCCTATGTAATGGGAAGGATCCTCCTAACCCCAGCAGATGCCCAGAAACCTAGTGTCCCTTTAAGGATAATAGGTGTGATATACAGGGTGTATTTTTCATCTTGAGACAATGAAATAACTTAATTAGATCTCATTATTTTGGGAAAAAGGTATAGACAAAAGTTGTAGGGTTTTGAAGGGCCAATCAATTGGTGACCTTGACCTTCAAGGTCATTTGAGGGTCAAGTCTTTTTTTCAATGGGAACACACATTTTTGACCCCAGCAATGGAAAGAGCGGGAAATCTCACAACCGCTCTCAAAAGCTTATAATTTAAACCTTAAAATAATCTTGATCTTTGACCTTATGGTCTAGGTTTAAATTATAAGCTTTTTCTAATGGGAAACCATACTTTTTATTACTGGAATAGGCAGGGAGGTAAGTTACATTTTTTCGTGACCTTATTACTTTGACCTTTAAAAGCATTCACTACTTTTAGCACTACCCAGGAATAACAATGTCGACATAGTAAGTGTATATTATTAAAAAAGAAACTAATAATATTAAGTTCAGAGAACAGAAATCAACTAGCGCACAAAAAATTATTTAAATGCAAGGCCTGGATGAAATTTGGTATTAAAACGTTAATGAATAACCAATGGGACAGTTAAACTCTTGCTTTTCGTAAATAAAAACCGATGCAAAACTTAACGAGTACCCAGCCTGAGTCTCACAAAGACTAAAAAATTATTTGTCAAAGGTAAACAAAAAGCTGGAATTACAAGGGAGAGTTTCAAAAATTCAGAGGAATACTATCTGATTGGTATTGGGTTGAGCATCGATGTCGACATCTCCAGAGTTTCAAATTGTCACCCGGAGACAAAGGAAGACCTATTTTATGTCACTTTTTTTTCTGTATGATCTGTGAAGTGTTTGTTGTCCGAACATAAAAATCTTTCGCAAAAGTGTTCGTTAACTGATCACCCACTGTACTAGAGAAAATCAAGAAAAGATTGAATTCTCTGTTTTTTAAAAATTGAACCAATTTATTGCAAATTTCTAGTACTTGACAGTGTTTCACATTCTCTGGCAATATTACACTTCCTCTTTAAATTCCTTTCTGCTTCCATTTGTTTTTAGAAAAAAAGTTGAAATGATTAATATGTGTCTTTTCCAAACCTAAACATCTAAAAGAAACAAATCAAATTAATGGCTCCACTAGATAGACACAAACGTCATTATTAACTGCAAAGACGATCAGATGGCTGAGCAGTTAAAGGTGACAACCTACCGCTCTGGAAGATTGGAATTGAGCCCCCAGGGGTTTAGTTCCTTCAGAACAGAAAGTTTAAAAAAAAACCCACAACTGTAACATGTGACAGTTTTGTCCATGCTCCACAAGTTTACAGAATACATTTATTTTGAGTATTTCCCGAATTGAATGTATTCTATGAATTAATTGATTATGTACTTGTTTTTGCTGAGTTTTATTCTGAAGTATAGAATAGTTTTGAATTATCCGACTTCAACTGTATCTATCTATTTCTTATCTTAATGCCAGGTTGTTATTATTAATTTAAAAGAAACTCTTACAGTCTTTGACATAGAAAGTGTCATTTTATTGACTTCCTGGTCTAACTCTTTCCTTTCGTCTTTATGCTTTTGTATGCAGTTGGTAATTCTACGTTTCTCTGACAGAAGTTTCTGTAAAAATTCTTCTCCCTGATTATTTTCCATACACCTACAAATCGAAATTTATAATAATGATTTTGGTCGGTAGGATAGTAATGATTGTCACGCAAGAGGGACAAAGAAACTAATCTTACTTCTCTTGTTCGGCAATCAGCGATTTTAATTCCTCGATCTGTTTTTTGTGCTTCAATTCTTCCCTCTGATTCCACTCTTCCAAATGAGTTAATTCCGAATTCTTCTGGTCCAACTGTCTTCGTAAATTCTCGGATTTCTGTATCTCTGTTTTATTTGCATTGGTAATATCTTCTAATTTAGCAGTAACCATTCTATTTGAATAATTTAAAATAATTGTTTTAATTTTTCAGCAATACTTAATTAAAAGGAAAAAATATTAACAAACCTATCCTTATTTATTTCTTTATTAAGATTATTAAGAAATTCCAGGGCTTTGTTCAATTTATCCTGCATTTTTACGTGAGTATCTCTCGATTTCTTATACTCGTCAATTTTGGAAAATATTTCTTCGTTCTTTTGGTAATATAACTGAAGTTTGTCGGCCAGGTCTTCCAGTTCTTGTCTCTGTTCGCTGGATACGATCTTACTTTCCAATTCTTTCTTTTTTTCAATGCAAGAAGCTATTTCTACATTGATGCTACTCTATAAAAACAATTTCAAAGTTTACAATTATTATTATTTCCGTAAGTATACACTTACATATCTATCAATTTCAATAAAAATCAAACTAAAACAATATACAATTGGTGCACTTGAACTTTTAAACTTTAATATATTTTTATATATAAACAATATTTTACCAAATAGCTTTTCCTTTCAGCATATTTTTGTTTTAACTTGTGATATTTTTCAGTTACTTCATCCTGAAATGAAAATATATTTAATTTACAGTCAATTGCAAACATTATATAACAAATAATGCAAAGATATGTGAATGCATGTGTATTAATATATTAAAAAGTTTTGTATTAAGTCACGGAATTATCTATTTATTTACTTATTTTACACAATGTCGCTAAGAAAATAATTTCCATCCGACGCAACAAATGGATCCCATCAAAATATATACTAAAAAACAGAAAAATATGTTGACGTTTAAAAGCATTTAAACCTAATAAATGCTTATATTAGGTTTAAATGCTTCCTAACCCCCACCCCAAATGTTTAAAGTTTCTAACGGACGGCAAAATTTGCTTGTAAATAATTTCACGAATTCTTAAATTAACATAAACAAATGGTCTAATTGTAATGGGAAATTTTGGCACATTCGACGATAATCGATATTTATTATAATTATCACAAATTAGTTTTTTACTCTTCGCTTGAATTTTTTTTTGTGACGATCTAGTACTGTTTTTTCTAACAAGACGAAATCAAATGATGTTAACAATAGTAACTGCTGACATCCTTTTTCTTCCCAGTATCATTAATTAAGAAATATTTTAGCTTCCATCTCATACTCTCGTTTATTATAGTAATTATAGAAGTTAATAGACACTTTACATTTGCTGCAATTTTCTTGTTTCGGTTGGTTCCTACAAACAACGAAAGACATTTTATCACATGTAAATTTCTGAAAATCTATTCTTAACTTCCAAAGATGAAAGTTCTTTAAGAGTCACTACCTTTTGCAATAAAACTTATTTCCATAAAAGGGAAGGATTTCTGAAACTACAGGTACAGTACATATTGGAACGTATAGTAAAACTACACTAGATCTTTAAAAAAATGCATTGAAAATATCAACTGTATGCTGCCAATTAGAGATCATCGTCCAGTTTACGTAACTAATTTCCATTATCAATATGTCAAATATTTCTTCCAAATGGTCAAACAGTTAGGTGGTAGCCGGGGACCCAGAATCAAATCCGGATAGTCAAAAACTTCCTGGATTTTTTGGGGGACAGTCCCTCGCCACCAGACTGCTCCCTTGTGGGCCCAACCAAACTTATAATGGACTTGCTAAAAAATAGTCCTCTTAACACCCACGGGGCAAAGGAATTTAAAAAATTTTTAAACACAAGAAATGTATAGGGTGTAAATAGTTTAAAAATTCATAAATGTTGAAAGAATTGGTATATTTGAATGCAGTTTATCTAAAAGTTATTCTCACGAAGGGGGATATTTTTGGGTAGAGCAAATAAAAATAGTTCAAAGTTTTGTCAATAGAGGGTGCTGAATGCAAGAAAATCACTGGAATTCCACGAAAAAATTACATTTATTTGCATGCAGGCAAATGTTTACACTTACATGCATATCACAGCACTACAGCACTTGTTCTATGTAAGCATGTGGGTTCTCCTTTGCCCATATTCTACAATTATGGGTATTGACTGTTCCATGCAATGAAAAATGAGCCTCATCTGTCCACAAGATATAGAGCAGCCATTGTGGATCTTTGTCGACATTCGACAAAACCCAATCTGCAAAGTCCACTCACTTAGCTGTGTCACTTGGTAAGAGCTGTTGCAGTGGTTGCAACTTGTATGGGTACAATTGTAACACACCATGAAGGATGCAGAATACCGATGTCTTTGGTATTCCAGTTATTCGTGCCAATTCTCACGTGCTACTTAACTGCATTTCCTCAGAGTCTCCATTTGGAAAGCCACGTCGGAGGTACAGACCTCTGATAAACGTGGTTCACCACTGCGTGGGCGATTACACAAACTTCCCGTTTCTTTGAAACGTTGTTCTAGGGAAACCAATTCAGCAGGAGTGATTGGACCTGAACCTTTCTTCATTCTCTTCTGTGTCTTAAACCTTTCTTTAAAGTTTCAGCTGGCAATTCGTGGCCGAGATAAAACAACTTCACCAACAGTGCTTTATCTACCAACATCAACATCATAATGAAAAACATGTCAGAAATAAGCTGTTAATCATACGCCCTGCATTTTATAAGATTCAGATTTGCGCAATTCCAATGACTTTCTTGCGTTCTATCACAAAAATTTGAACTATTTTTTTTTTCCTCTACCCAAAAAAAAATCCCCCTTTGTGAGAATAACTTTTATGCGAACCGCATTCAGATATGCCAATTCTTTCAACTTTTATGATTTTTTTTTAACTATTTACACATTTATGGGACACTCAGTATATATTTTTATTTTATTTTTTTTATAAAGGGAGAAGACTACAAACTTTGTCATAACCACTTCATATTTTTGCAATTTCGATTAAACTTGTGCTACTAAATGTCATGCCATTTGACTTTATTGTCCAAATATTCAAGTACTTATACATAAGTTTTGGAATTTAAATTTTCTAGTGTTTTATTAATATGGAAAATGTTTATCTCGAATAAGATTTCACTTCCTTCAAATAAAGTGTATTTTGGATAAAATTTAACCGCATCATTTAAACGTTGTATAAAAATATCCGATATAAACTAACAACAAAATTTATAGAATAAGCTAATTTGTTTATCAATAATTTTTTTTTTCATAATTAATTAAAAATTATAACAACATAAATATTTAAAACAATTTACCTTTGTTTTCATTATTTTCTTCAAATTTTCAACGTAAGTTTTGCATTCTTCTTCTATCTGCATTAAGAAGCACATTAATATGAACAATTTAACATGCAGTAGTTAAAAGTTAAAAAATCTGGTAAAGTCAGTACTGGCATAGAAGAGAGAAATTTAAACTATAATGAAAATGTAATTGAAATAAATAGTCTTTACAATATCCTGATAATAGTATATATCTACCAAAATAAACCATAGTGTAAGATTTAATTTAAAAAATTTACAAGAAATTAACAGAACAAATCACAGGTTCTTCTTTCTTTGTCCATTTTACACCTTGGGAACAAACGGACTTACGGCAGAGTTTACCTTTTATTGTAAGCTCTTATCCATCTTGATACGCAAAAGGTTTGTTCCCAAGATACAAAATAGATGAAGGACAACAAATCCTTGTTTTCTTCTGTTAGTTACATTTTAAAAATTTTTAAAGAAATTATCGTCCTGGTTATTTACTAGTTTTATTCATATATATCAACATCCCAAAGCCCAATGTATTGATACTAATCCAAACTATGATCATAATTAATTGAGCTATTATGGCATAATTAATAATTAGAAGCCAAGTAATTTGATACTAGAGGTAAATGTTAAGTACCATCTCTTATCTAAATTAATAATTATAATAATTTATTAAATACATTAATTATACCATAATAGCTCTATTAATTACGGCTAGAGTTTGGATTACTAGTTTTATTGAAGTTAAGACATAACCTAACTAATATAATTGTTAATTCAATTTTTCAAAAGTTGTTGCACCAAACTTACTTTATATATATACAGTAGAGAACCGAAAATCGGAATCAATTGGGGACTGGGGTTGTTCAGATTAGCGATTTGTTCCGATTACCGATTATGTACGAATAAATATATTAATCTGTCCGATGTTCAAATTTTTCTCCGTTGCGTGTTGCTTCGTGTTAAATTTCCGTCACTTTTAAGCCTAACGAAAATTTTTATAATAATAATCGAGGCTATCGTATCGTTAAAAATTATTTCTGCATTTTGTACAAACAAAATAAATATATTGAAGAATATAAAAACATGAAAATTATACTTTAGAAGTAAATTTAGTATCAAAAACGTTCGATTCAGCACGACACAGTCCAACTGAAAATCGTTCCGATTAACGAGTCTCTACTGTGTGTATGTAGATATATATATATATATATATATAAAATCATCATCACTTAATCAATCAGTTGAGGAGCCGATTATTACTAATTGACTCTCCACCGACAATCATCAAATGATTAATTCTCCCAATAATTGGAGATATTGATATTTAACCATTCTGTTAAAACCACTGAAAATGTTCTATCGCTGCACTGTCTTTAAAAACTAGATATTTCTAAAAGTTCAAGCTTCATAGCTAATTATCACATCCAAATAATTAATTTTTGACACCTATGCCTATTTTTGAAAGAAATTTTGTATTTTTAAACAAAGCATTTGGCAATGTAATATCAATCAAGTATATATAAATTGTATGTAAAATGTAAATATCAAGTATATAAATTGTTATTACATTGCCAATTATTTCATATTGTTAACAGCCTTGCACTCAAAAGAATGTCTGATGAATGTAATTGTGACGTAAGCCAATTAATTTTCGAATTAATAATGGAAAAACATGACCGCCAGAAATATTAAGTTGTTGCCCATATTTTCTAGGAATGGCATCGGTATATAGTTACCAAAAAGTATATAAACTGCATTTCACATTAATAAAGATAGCAAAACCTTATCTCAAATCAACGTCAAAAACTTGGATGGAAATAATATAGTCAAAGTTATCACAGTAAACTAAGTTATTAAGAAATTAAGTACATTATTTGGATGAAATGCCTGGTGCTTGGTGTGACCCCTCTCGACTGGAAGCCGGACAAGACCCATGGATCTGTAGTTTGGCTCAAAACTGCATAGTCGGCAACCTCAGCTATTATGGACATATCAGATTAGTTATATTGGTCACCTGATAATAGATGACGACAACTGCAAAAGCATTTAGACAACAGAATAAGAAAGAACGAGTAGCACCCAAGCATTTTTAATTTAACAATCCTGTTTAGCCAACAAATGCAATTGTTATTTATGTGCCACTTGCATCAGTTTTAAGGAAATTACATAGCCACCCATGCAGTTCTTAGCATCCCATATCAAGCAAGTAGACACACTAGAATGCAAACAGGATGCTAAGCAAAAAAATTCTCTTTATTACAATGATATGATCATGCTGTGTACCTACGAGTATACTGAATAAACCTACAGGAATTGTATGTCTTACTGACCATTGGTTACAAAGAAAAAAATCAATGCCTTTCTCTCCTCTGTATATAAATCGAATCTCTGACTATTAAAATCATTAGTTGTAACCCAACTTAATTGGTGACAATGTAATTAGTTTTTCCATATCTTCGTACAACTTTTAAACTGTTACTAAATAAAATAAATACTATATTTACTCAAATATAAGACGACCTCGCATATAGGATGAGATGTGACTTCAAAGATCAAAATAAAATTAGAATTAAAGAAAATTAGATTTATTAATACATTTCGTTTAATAAGAAATAAAATATCGAATGTATGTAAATGCACCCATTGCTCTGCAAAAATTACCGGCATTTTAAACTTTAAGGAAAAATCTTGTAAAATCGGCAACATAATTTGTTCAGGTAAAGCTGGACAATTGGGAACCATTTTTGCCAATTCTTAACGGTCGAATTCACTCTTCGTCAATTATACTTACGAGTTGTTTGAATTCTGATTTTCAAATAATCATCTATTTTCACGTGGAAATGAATTAAAAGTTATATCGGGCTCCCATGTAATTTTGGAATTCAATTCAAAAGCTTTGCTTTTCATATTGCTATTCGTCTTTACTCCTGACATTACACAAGAACAATTCAAACGACCCAGATAAAATACTTTTGTTTTTAAACACCAGAAGGTGAGAATCCAGTAAAAAATGGGAATACACAGTTTACAAAAATTATACAAAAACAAAAAGAATTTTCCACTTGTGCATACAGGACAACCTAAGTTTTTGAAGCAGTGAAAAATAGATAAAAACCTCATCTTATAAGCGAGTAAATACAGTATTTATATATTTAATTGGCAGATACTTAGCACAACCAGAAAAAACTGTATAAAAACTAAAAAAGAATTTGAAATCTAACAGGATATTTTAAAAATATCTGACAACCATTAGTTAACAATTAATTTTACATCGAGATGATTATACAATCCCGATTAATCATTTGTCATTAATCGGCTAAAGCTGAGTCCACACCTCCGGTATTTGTCGAGGCAAATAACTGCCTATCAATTCAGTTCAATATACCAACAAGGACCAAGAAACAATGAATACCAAATATTATTCATGATTAAATTGTCCAAGCTACTCTGTATTGGCCAAACGTTTGCTCAACATCCATCAACGTCAAATACCAAACATGTGGAGCAGACTTAACGCGACAATCATCCCGTCTTTAAAAAAAAAATGATAATTTTTTGTAAAGTGCCAATGGTCTCCATACAGAAACAACCATCTGAAGTTAAACCGCAACCAATTTATACAGAATATATAACTAAATTACATACCTCGGAATCTTGAGCACTATTCATATTTAACTGTTTTCTTTTCTCATTTATTTGTTGTTTTATTCTGTCGATGTCATTCATCAATTCTTTCTTTCTCTCAGCTGCTTCACTCTAAAAAATTTTTTGAACTTTATTAAACTCGAAATATTCTCTCCTTAAAAAGAAAAACATGTAACGCCTTATCTATTTCTATCCAGAGCCCGGATAGTTTCCTAACGGTACATTGCATAAATGAGGGTTTGGTTAGTGCCAGGCCTGGACTTTTTGCGGGAAATAAGTAATGAAAAATTGTTAATGTATCAAGAAGCTGAAATAATTATTATATGTAATAATAGAATAAATAGATTTTTTGCTAAGCCTGAATATGTACAAAGTGAGATTCCTAAAATCAAGTTGGAATTTCAATTAATTATAAAATTTCTAAGTTGGGAAATTTCAGAGGTTAAATTGGATCAAGAACATGTGTCGGTACAGTAGACACGACAGAATGGAAAACACTTGTTCTAAAACAAATTTGACGCATGTGACAAATGACGGAGGGGATGTCGAGAAGGAGAGAGGGAGTTTTGTCAGGGTGCTGTATACAAGTGTCGGGCTGTAAACAATTGAGGAAAAAGGAGAGCTAATGACCAAAAGGACATCTGTTACGTAGGCCCTAAACCATTTAGGGGAAACAGCTGAAAAAACATCTGGCAAATCGGTTAAGTTCAAAAACATAAAAAAAACAATTACGGAGCAAAATATGAGTATCGACTTCAGAGCTCCGTCGACACCTCTCAGATCTGTGACATGAATTGGTTTTGGTTTTGCCTAGAGACAGAAGAATGACCAATTGGGGTCAGGAAGAAGGGACACTGGACCAATCAAAAAGAGGAAATTTGTGAGGAAATATATAAAATTTCCGAAAACAAAGAAGAAAAAGTTCTCTGTCGACCAAGTGTGTGCTTGCAAGAAGCTCAAGACTGTAGACCATCTTCCTGCATCGCCCACCGGAGTCTCTCCACTTATTCATTAAAACCACATCCACAAGTACCCTGGGGCCACCTTAAGAGTCGTACTGTGTTTGACACCTGATGCCGGAATGTTCACACTAAGTCGATCTAGATTGCATCTTGTGTTATTGATATGTAAGTTAATTTTTATGCTAAAATAAATGATGATATCCATAACCATAATATAATAAATAAGAAAAACTAAAAATAATCCCCAAACAAAATATAATGGGTTGAAATGGACTCCTTACAAACACTTAAAAAAATTGCAGACCTATAAATTCCCACCGCCATCCTTCATATTTTCTTAATCTCAAGAATGGAGTTAGATGAAAGACGAGACCAGATATGGAAACCTTAGAGGCAGGAAACCCCTATTAACTATACGAACTTCCAATGCAAACCAGAAGTTATGTTATTTCAATTCAAACATTTCCCTCAAAAGACAGATGACTCTATTGCTAACAGGAAACATATGATGCACGGAGGCAAGACATTACTAATTTGAGACGGAGAGCATATATTTTAAATTAAATAAATTAAAAATTGCAGCCTGGCGTTGTGATGATGTAACAATAAATAATTAACATTTAAACATTTTAACAGATAAAGAATCCACATCCAAATTAACTTTTTAATCTAAAAATTTAAAAAAAGATAAATATAAATACAGCATCAATTCAGTTATTAATTATGCTAAATATTTTCAAGAATGTTGCCTTTGCGTCTTCAGTTTCTTTACATTGAAATCAAACATCACACACAAAAAACAAAAGGCAACCACAATTTAAAATTAGAAATAAAAAAATAATCACTTTTAAAAAATAAAAAAAAATATTATATTATTCGAATTACACAAATAATTATTCATTAAACAACCAAATGAATGGCCAGATTCTTTATCGGACTGCAGGACTTAATAATCACTAAGTAATTTGACAGGAGACTGGCTGCAGTCTCTTTTTAAATACAATAATCTATATAAATAAAAATGTACAAGTTCGTTCGTTCCTAATAGCTAATCTCCGAAAGTTCTTCACCAATTTCTTTGAAATTTTGATACGACATTGCATTCGAATAAGTACTTGTTTTTATATAATATAGATGTTGAAATTTCCCCTCCCCGCAGGGGAGAGGGACAAAATTAAGGCTTACTGTGAAGAACTAGGCTTCTATTATATTATTTTAGATGTGGTTTTTTGCATTTTAATAGGGTACGTCAAGAGAATGTACACTAAGAAGGGATTTTTCGAAATTCCCCCCTTTGCGGGGAGGTGTTATACATTTATAATAGATACACTTTGAGCCACAGCAATGTGTGGCAGGTACTGCCAGTTATAAATAAATTAATTTAATTTTAGAATATATTGGAAGAAAGGATCGGCCTGGAATGAAATTCAAACTCGCAACTCTCACTTACTGCGCAGACAGGTTACCAGTCACAATAATCAGACCTCCGTCCAATCTCCTCTTCCAGACTAACCTGGTTGTTCATTTGGTATTTGTAATAACTATTGGGCCTGTTGTATTATTATATGTAATAATAATAAAATGAATAGTTATTTGTTTTAATGTTTCATCTAAAGGACATGGAAACAATTACCCATAGCTACAAACATTACCCATTCCGAGACACTTATTATTTAAAAACTTCCACCCTGTAAAAACTTCAAATTTCATTTCAAACTCATAATGCTTTTTAGAATCAAAAATAAATTTTTAAATTTTTCCAAATAAAATAGCTTTTGAAATGTAAACTTACAAATTTTTCTTTAGCTTTTATCCACATTTCCAAATTCTTTGCAGAAAACTGCCAATAATTTGCAAAATACGATAGAATGCGACGAGTTCTTTTACGCTCTGCAACAGATTTTGATAAAAGTTTACTTTTTATTTTAAATAATGGAAGAAGAAAAAAAAAAACAAATGTTAATATAAATCGTGTAAGCATCATTATTATTTAACCATTAAAAATTATTTGTACAATATTTGATTTATAAATTTATTTATTATTGTT
This sequence comes from Centruroides vittatus, assembly GCF_030686945.1. Lineage (NCBI taxonomy): Eukaryota > Metazoa > Arthropoda > Arachnida > Scorpiones > Buthidae > Centruroides > Centruroides vittatus. Next base: position 959,526 of record NW_027120796.1, read on the forward strand.
TTTAATTCATTTCATTTATTCACAATAATAAATTTTTACTTTAAAAACTTGTAAAAATAGAAAAATAAAACTAAATTTTATCCTATTTCAGTGTGATAACAACAAATTATCTGAATAATTTGGCATAAAATTTATTTAGAAATTCTTGTAGAGGATCATTTTTTGTTATTTGTTTTTGTATCATTTCTGCAACATTTTAATTATATTATTTAGGAATTTGTTAAATAGATTTTCTTATTATTCAAAGTTCATAAATCAAATATTTTTAAACAGTTTAGTGTTGAATTGGTTTAGTTGTTACGCAATGTGACACGTGGGTGATCTGCCGAGGAAGGACTCCTCCAAAAAGAACTTTCAATGGGAAATTGGCTTGCATTTAGGTCTTACTAATGTGAAGAAAACTCCACCCGGTCGGCCCATTAGCCGAGCATAAACCCACACCCGACTACCGACATTCGTTGATTTGACCACTCGCCCATCGACGAGTTAGTAGATAAAAAGTTTGGCATTAAAGGCTTAAAAACTAACAGATTTGTTAGAGTTATATTTTCAAAACTTAAGGTGTCGTCCTTCAAATCTCTTCTGAAAAATTATTTATAGAATAATAAGAATTGATAAACAGTTCAATAATTTGTTGAATTTCCAGAACATTCATTTTAGAAATTGATGTTGAAATATTTATCTAATAAATCTGTTAATTTCTTTATATAAATAATTTTAAGTTAACATTTATCTTGCTACCCAACTATTTTAAATTTAAGTTTTATATTTGTTCTAATTTATTGGTAATTAGATTACCAAAGTGCCTAAGTGGATCGTCGACATGTTCTTGCTTGCTTACAAAATATGGAAGAAAAAAAAAATGTTTAAATCTTTAAGTTGTTTGGAATATGTTATATTCAACAGTGTTTTATTTGAAAGAATTTCCATTCTTAATGACAAATGAGTAAAACATTTGGAATTTAAGTGTTTAGAAGATTCTTTCCGATAGAAAATTTTATTCTTACTTTGAGTAAACCCAAACAATTGCCAGATTAGATTGGGCTATATTACTGCTACTATTAATAATTAAATGCTAAGTAATATGGCCTAGAGGTAGGCATTAGATGCCATCTTTTATTAAATTTAATAATTAAAATTAAGTAAATTTTTGAAGACAAAGTCTACCCAAAAGGAAACTCCATTTATTTACCTCATGTTCCAGACTACACACTTTCTTGGTGACTGACCTTTCTTTTTAGGCTACTGGTCGCCAAAAGCTAAAAAAGTCCTTTTAAAACGAAAAAACATCCAATTAAAATTACAAAAAATTTTTAAAAAAGGAATTGGTGACATACAGACGTCTTGCTTGCTTCCATCCATGGGGTGTTACAGTTTTTATCTACTAGAAATGAGTGCTGGAGAATGTAGATTTTTAAAAAAGCCGCCCCTTTAAAGGAAGCAAGCAAGATGTCTGCATGTCACCAGTTCCTTTTGTAAAAATTTTTTGTGTTTTAAAAGAACTTTTTAGCTTTTGGTGACCAGTAGCCTAAAAAGAAAGGTCAGTCACCAAGAAAGTGTGTAGTCTAGAACACAAAGTAAATAAATGGTGGTCCCTTTTGGGTAGACTTTGTCTTCAGAAATTTACTCATAATGTAATTGCCATTGGACAAAAAATTTACAAATTAAAATCGAATCAAATTAATAAATATTAATTTAATTTTAATATTAAATATAATATAATTGTGAGAAGCTGGGGGTTGAGATGCGAGGCTTAACCCTTTCGTCAGCATCGGATCGGCGAAATTTACTCACGGTGTCACTGGATGGCGTTCTTCGTTCTAATTCTTATAATTTAAGCAAGTGGTAGGGTTTAGCGAGGTTGTCGATACACAAGTAAGAGCAACCTGTAATTCGTTAGTAACTATTAAATTTATTGAGTAAAAACTCGATAAATTTAATAGTTACTAACGAATTACAAATAAAAAAATACAGGTGCAATGCATACAATTCCCTCGATCTAGCTACCAAATCACTAGAGAGCGCTATTACTCCCAATTTCAAATAACTATTATTGACCGAGAGAGAGAGTGTACATAAATTGGTTAATTATCATACCTTGTTATGGTAGTGGATGGTTCTTTCTGAGGAGATCTCTCCATGGAGGACTGGGGGAAGAAGTTCAGGATGATACTAGCACCAATCACCAAAAATAAAGGTAATCCTTTGGAACTTTTCTTGCAGCTAAGGTACCAAACCAAAAGATAGGTTTTACAAGATGATTGCTCCAAAGATCGAGTGCACTCATGTTATATCCTCATCAGGTGTGGGAATCTGATCAGGTGACTTGTTGTTTGGTAGTAATGGCATGTTGAATGTCTCATTGCTGGATGGTGGGAATTAAACAAAATCAATTCGAAGGTTTAGTATTTCTTTTGATTCTTTTTAGATTCTCCCCACGGGCTTAGTTAAATGTCAACTTTCTCACTCTTTAACAATTGATTGTTATAACATATTTTCGATATTTTCTTGGGTCGATGCAAGGGGAAGGACTTTGTCTCTTTGAAGACCCCTATAAACACGAGTTCTTTAGTTGCTTGTGGATAGTTAAGTTAACATTTGATCCTTCCCATTTTTACTTTATGGGAACCGGATGGAATGAAGGAGTTTCTTATAATTCTCTCTTTCTTTTTTTTCTTGTGAATATGTGGAAAAACAACTCTCTGAATCTCACATAATAAATATTAATTATAAGGTTCTAGAAGCAAAGAATTGGCCCAGAGTGTGACTTGAACCCACAATTGCCGCTTACTGCATGGATGTGAATTTAATTATTAATAGTAGCAGTAATATAATCCAAACTAATCTGACAATTGTTTAGCTTTTAATGTTCAACTTGTGTTAATATGAATCACTAGGAAAACCATAGTTAGTTTGCTAATCAAAAATTCATGTTAACAATTTTCAGGGTCAAGATAAAGGTTGCATAATTTACAAAGTTAAGGATTAATAGGCAATAAAAACCTCTAAATTATAATGTTTTGAATTGATTTACTATGTAAAATTAATTTTTATTTAATTTATTTTTGTTAATTAAATTAATGATTTAAATTATTTTCAAATCAAACAAAACAAAGAAGAGCTGATGTTCACAATTTAAGTGTGGAGCAGTATATCAGAGTGGTTAAACAAAATAAAGCTAAAAGAAATCTAATTTTTTTTCTGAAGATTGTTTGAAAAAGTAGAATATATATTTTGGCTCCAAAAGAATTAAAAAATTTATTTTTATATTACTTGTTTAAATAAATTCCTACTTAGGTCAACAAAGAAAAATTTTATTTTAGTTACTTTTTATTAAATAATTACAAAGTTCGCTTTTTTTCTCCTCGCACCCTCTATCGGTCTGAATCGGCATATTGCTGACGGGCGTCACAGTTTAAATTTAATTAATTAATGAATTAATATTTGAAAAAACTGTATTAACATCAAGTGTCATCCACTACAAGTTTAAAAAAATGTATTTGAACTTGAGTGGATGAATAAAAAGTATTTTATTAACGATTGAAAATTTGAACAAGATATATATATATATAAATAAATAAATAAATATATATATATATATATATATATATATATATAGGGAGAGTGTGAACTAATAGTAGGAATTTAAAAAAGAAACCAAATTTGATGCAAAGTAGCCAAACTGGCATCACCATATGCACCATGATATGCAAACTACTAACATGTGTTTGAATGAGACTGCATCCATTTTAAAGGGATGCAGTCTCATAAGGGCATTCTTCAACTTAAACCCCTACTTTCTGAAAACGATAGAATGGCCCACTAAAACCAATGTTCGAATTACTCTACAATTGGATGTTGAAACCGTCTTCACTTACTAAGAGAAGAAAATCTATTCTACTCAAAATAAAATATTTATTACAGTACTATATTGCTTTTTACACTTTTTGACATGAATAATAAAACCATTATTGGAAATAGGGTTATCTCTTCTGGATTATGAAGGTAATTTACAGTTTGGTTTAATGAATTCTGGTAAAATTTTTGTTTGTTTTATTGTGTGAAAATTAACGTTGTGACAATGGCATTTTGCCGGGGAGATGGCAAAGTTCACTTTAGCACAAGAATTCGCTTTATTGGTGTTTGTTTTAAGGCAAATTGATTGTACACTGGACGACAAAAAAAATAACGCACCATGAAAGACTTGTTGGATTTTGAATAAAAATTGGTATGTGACATCGTCATAGCTAGACAGGTATATGATTGCAACCATAAAGCAAAAACATATTTTATTGTGCAGTAATGTTCAATACAGTGCAGGCACTAATATCCCATTGGGCCGCCTCTAGCGCGGATACAAGCTGTGATACGCCTTGGCATGGAGGCATAAAGGTTGTGTATAATGTTCTGTGGCATATCTGTCCACGCGTGATGCAACTGAGACTCAAGATGTGTCAGATCCCGCAGCTGTCGCAGCTGGCGTCCCAGGTAGTCCCATACATGTTTGATTAACGATAAATCTGGAGACCATGCAGGCCAAGGAAGTGTGGCAATGTTATGTAGGCATGCTTGGGAGACCGCTGCGATGTGTGGCTGGGTATTTTCCTGCTGGAATATACCTGTTGGAAGCCCTGCCATGAGGGGCAACACATGTGGCCAGAGGATGTATTGCACATATTGTTGGGCTGTGAGGGTAGTACGCATGACAACTAGAGGTATCCTACTACCATATGTTATGGCTCCCCACACCATAACACCGGGGCTTGGGCCCATGTGCCACTCCACAGTATAGGCTTGGTTGACGCCTTGACCAGCGATGGCCATACCCTCACACGGCCATCGTGAGCCCCCAAACAAAAGTGGAATTCATCGCTGAAGACAATACGCTGCCAGTGGGTAGCTGTCCATGATTGTCATGCAAGACACCACTGCAGACTGAGGCATTGGTGGGTGGCTGTTAATGGTAGAACACATACTGGGCATTGGGAGACCAATCTGCCTTCCACTAAGCGCCTGGAAATGGTGCGGCTGGATACATGGTTCCGTAACGCAGGTGCAACTGCTGCGTGAATGGTAGACGACGAAGCTGTAGATGCTGTCCGTGCTTGACATACAATGAGACGATCCTCCCGCCTGGTGGTCTGTCGATAGCGTCTGGAGCCTGTTTGCCATTCGTGCGTACCCCTACGTACCCACTGCTCATAACACATCCTAACAGTTCCATCAGAACGGTTCAGATGGCGGCCAATCTGGCGGTATGACAATCCTCCTCCTCTCAATCCAATGATGTGACCTCTCTCAAACTCACTTAACTGAGTGTAAGGCCGTCGAATGTGTCATAGAGGCATGTCTATCACTCAACGAAGTCACAACCATTAACACAAGCGCAGGACATATGCACAAGTCATCACAGCGTGCACTTTTATACCAGACAGAGGAAGCACTTTTCTACCCTCTGGTGGCGATACAACACAAGAACCTGATCCCGAAAGCTAATCATTTACATATCTAGCTATGGTGATGCAACATACTAATTTTTATTCAAATCCAACAAGTCCTTCGTGGTGCGTTATTTTTTTTGTCGTCCAGTGTATAACTATCAGGCTTATGGACATTTAAACTGTATAATTTGAGTAAACTATGACAAATTTATAATTCAATGCTAAACAAAAAATTTGACACGTGACAATGTAGAATTGTAAGATATGTTTAACATAAATAACCATTCTACACACTACAATAGTAACTACATTTTAAAACACTACATTATCTAACTACATTATCTAAAACACTTCAAAAAACATCTGTTACTAAAGGATGGATACATAAGTCTTTCATTCCTAAACTTATATACTAAACATAAATAAATGATCTCTTGAACTATTCTTTAATTGGCAACCCTCTCCAAAACCTTGGTTTGAACATGTCTGAACTAAAGTAAACCATATTCTAATTAGTTCTGTAACATTCTAATAATTATATTTTTATTTTTATTGCACTTATGGTAAAATAGACATAAACTGCATCGAGCAAGAAATGTTTAAATTAGTAAATACAAAAAATTTTACTTAGGTACTTAATTTTAATACAAAAATATTTTAAAAAAGAAATATCTTACTTGGCTCCATGATATCTCTGATAGTGAAATCGTTAATGCCGCATCTTGTGGCAACTACTTTCCTAATAAAAATGGCATTTTTATTAATTTTTATAAACAAACTAAAAATGTGGTGAATATATACAAAAGTACATTATACATGATATAATTCTTTCTCTGCACATATCTAGAAATTACTTTTACAAGATTATTAAACTGAAAATTCATCTGTTAATGTTTATTTTTATTATAACATAATACATACAAAGGAATAAGCATCAAAAAGAGGAACAATAGTTGTGCTTGTTGTCTTGGTCATTATTCTATAGAACGACAACAAGCACAATGTAGTATAATTCGTATGTGTTGTAAAGTACTATTTTTTTTTAGTATCTTAGGAAACCAACTATAATTACGGTCGGTAAAACTTCCGTTAACCTAACGGGTACTTTACGCGGATTCGAGATTAGTTTGCCAGACCTGGGCTTTTAAGCGTGCACCAAGATTAGTAATAATAACGATAAATACCAAGTCAAATCAAAAGTTCAAATATATTTAATTAATAACTAGAACGTACTACGTACAAATGTCAATAATTCCAAACAAAATTTATTAACGAAAATCAACAAGTCAACCCGACAATAACCTTAGCTACTTAGCTTAACTTAATAGTAATTCCCCTTTGAAATTCGACAAATCAAATACTTAGAAACTATGAACAAAATCTCTTACTAATTAAACGTCTATCCGTCACCTCACTATACGAAGAAAACTATTTCCTCAATCCTTTCGATATCGTCAAATCGTCAATCGAACTCCTCTTTAGCACCTTGGATCGTCCAATTATCAATCTGGACTTCTATCAGAAAATACTTCGCTTTCGAATTAACCTCGCTCTCACAGTCGCCTCGATTTGGAAATCACCTCGGTTTGGAAATCACCTCTCCTTCTTCGGTTAACGTACGGGTTTTATACTGTGAGGTGACGTCACACTTGAGCTGGGTTACTCCTCTTTTTTACATACTTAGTTGCTAACATTAACTTTCTGTTCTGGCAGCTTTAAGTTTCCGACAAAGCTTATAAACCGTTTACAAAATATTTATCATAATTTTCTGGGATGTTTAAGACGGTTTATCAAGTATTTCTCTACTAGTGATTGTGGGGACTCCCCCCCCATTTTTTTTCTGCGGACTGTTACTTCCGCCGGGCAGCGCAAGTGCGCAAGATGTTTCCTATGGCGCTTATTTCTCCGTGAGTTGTTTTTTCTTCATTTTTCATTACTAACAAGAGAGTGGTGGGGAACCTTCGTCCTAAATAAACATAAACCCCAAACAAAAAGATAATAAAACGGAAATAATAATAAAATAAAAAATAAGGTTCGGACTCAGTTCCTTACAGTGTAATTAATGTTTTAATATATTACTGATAAACAAACAACTTTCATCATTGTATAAAATGTATTTTTTTTTTTTTAAATAGAGCAACAATCACTATAGTTTAAGAAATATAATAAACAAAAACACTTTTTACAACAAATAAAGTTATTTAAAAAAAACATTAATAAATAAAGAAACATTAGCAAACAAACAAGGAGTGTAGAAAAATCTTTACCCGATAAAACGTTTTTTGGGACCATTACATCACAGTTTCATATCATCCAAATCAAACAAAAACAAAGAATGACATTTATAGTACTACTTTAAAATTCAAATTCTTGAATCAATGCAACATCTTTTAACATATTATGTACATAAAACATTTGAATACATGACACGTGTACCAAAATAGTATGTCAGAGAAAGCAACTGGTACGTAACTTATCGTGCAATTTCAGTTTATCACTTGTCTTTTTCAATCAGCTTCTGTTCATTTATTTTAATCAAAGCGTATTTGTTTCATTTATTTAAATATCATTATTCGAAGTCTGAAACTTTAGCATGCGTAAACATTTTTAAAGATACTATGTGGATGCAGACTTAAAAAAGTTCACCATGACTGCTATGAATGTATAATCTCCAATGTTGTAACTGAATGTTTTCTGTACATACTAGTAGCCTGGGACATCCCCTAGTGGGCGTTCTAGCAGCAGCGGTGTCATTCTGTGATATAAATAATAAATTCCAATTACAAATAAAAATAATAGTATACTGAATTTCTCATGCTGTACCCTACTAAAACGCGGTCAAAAATCCTGCAGAAAACCACATTTATTGGTATTTTAATATTGTTACGCAAAAAACTGAATTTATTGTTAATTTATATAATAGCTAGGGCACCCCTAGTGGCCATTCTAGGCATACTGTTACAGATAAACTGACACACGATCAATGGCTTATATTATTAGATTACATCAAAAGATGTCACATCAATCTGAGAGTTAGAATTTGAATTTCAAACTAGTTCTATAAACGCCACTCTCTGTTTTTGTTCAATTCAAATGATACGAAGCTAGGATTTAACAATCCCAAAAAATGTTTTATCAAGAAGAAACGATTTTTCTACACTCCTTATTCCCTTCCTAACATTTCTTTATTTATTAATCTGTTAAATAGAGTTATGTGATAAGGAACCGTACTTTAATCCTTATAAAACATGTTAAATTTGTTAATTTTTTAAATAGAAATTAATTATATATGTATATAAATAATAAAAATTTAAACATAAACACTTACATCACAACTAATAAATTAAGTAGTGGAATAGTTTCTTCATAGTTCTCAATGTTTCCTTCAAATGTATTAGATGCATTCCAATTTAGCTGAAAAAAATCGTATTACATACATTTTAAACCATAAAAATAGTTATCATTTAGTATTAAAAATAATAATAATTAACAACAAACCTGATTTAGAGCATCGATATTAAATCCAAAATCTTTTAAGAAAGTTTCATAGACTAATACAACCACTTCAGGCTGAAAAACAGAATGACATTGTTGATTAATGTATCTAAATTATTAAATTATATTGTAGTTAATTAAATTAGTATTTAAAATAAGTTATATTTACAGGTGGCAATTTATTCAAAGTAGAATTTTTAATTATTTAAGTGCGAATTGTTACCGATCTATAAATTCTAGAAATAACATTTTAAAAATACTTAATAATAGTTCATTTTAAAAGTCTTATTTTATTAGCCTGAAATATTCTTTTTTTTTTAAATAAAGAATGCTGAAATGTTTCATACTAACTGAAGGAATGACCCTGCTTCTGATGTTAAAATAGCATTTTTAAAATAGAATTTAACAATATTACACAAACACACAAGAAACAATTCTACTATTTCAGGAATACACATGAGAAATTCAAATATTTTTATTAATTTTCTGGACTGTCAAGCAGCCAAGTTAGAATAGAATTACATTCGAACAAACACAGAATGGTGATTTTGAAAAATAAAATTCAAGCAAGTAGTGGTTTTAATAGAATAAAACATATTGCGAAAAATAAATACAAAAATAGCTATTCACAGAAACTAAAAAGAGTAAAAAAATACAAATTAGTCATGTAATATTTTGAAGTTAAACTAATGCACTTATATCTTGTACAGTTACATTACACGCAATCTTGTAAAATGCCTTCTAATGTTCTGGATGGCTGGTGTTAATAAAAATTGATTTTCTTATGAAAAGTAACTGCAGACTCCTTCTCTGTTGGAGGAGCTGTGTGTCCACCCAAATAGGGACAAAAGTAGATGTGAAAACTAATTTAGATAGCTCCATGGTTTGGTTAGTGTTCAACATCATTTTTTTTTTCTGAGACACGTCACAAAGGTTCTGGTCTATCTAATAATTATCATTATTGGAGCCACAACCGATTGATATTGAGATAATATTTTGTTTTGGGTGTTTCTGAGGGGTATTTGTTAGACATCCAATTTTCCCATAAGGTCTGAGGGTCCCTGACATTATAGAATGATTGGTATGTCACCTCAGCAATTAAAGTAAACATTTTTTATAAGTGCACAATGAATTTGTTTTTAGACCCAAATTACTATTAATTCCAAATCCACTTTATTTCAGTTTATCACATATGTTTGTTAGTTCTGATCATCAGCGGAATGTGGAATTGATGTCAACACTATTATTATTATTATTATTATTTTATTCACTACTTATAAATTCCGAAATAGGATGCGACAAAACAAAATCATGCAAAAAACAGCTTAATTTTCCAATATGACTGTATAGAAGGATTAAGAGACGGTGGAGTGTCAAAACTTGTCTCGTTATAAATGAAATTTTATCGACTATCTAACGATGTATTATTTATTACTCTACAGTTAACAGTTTTGAAGATATAAGCATACAAAGTGCGACATGTTTTCATTGCATCCATGCACCCAAGGTTACTTCCTACCCAGTGTGGGAAAAGACACAGTTTGGCATCAAAAAGTAAAATTAAATAATTTCATGGTTAATAAATATTCTGTTTATATCTTTCACATTTTGATTTAAAAAGTAGTTTTCATATTGACTATACAGTATTTGTAAACTTTAGCTTAATTTAGAATTTAAAATATATAATGGTTAACCATATACTTCAACAGAGCAGATTATGAATTAAACATATCCTATATTGATATATATATATAAGGTATACACCTGCACAAAATTCCACAATTGCCATTACAGAACACAGACATCAAAAAATGAAAATAAACAGCAATCTGCTACTATTCTGGTTCAATAAAGGATGTAGCATTTAACTAAAATGAAAAAGCGTCTGTCGAAATAAAGGACATCCGGCAAACCTACATGTGGTGTAATAGTGTCTCATGTCATCAAACTAATCACCGTTTAGCAGTTTTAGAAAAACCATTACATTGTATAAATATCTGTTTTTTATACAGTACACTCTACACACTAACTCAGTGGTCGGCAAACTACGGCCCGCACGATCAGTTTTATCCAGCCCGCCACCGTGCTGTACCACAAATGAGCTAAAATATAATTACTTGTATGGAAATATCATAGATAGTAGATGAACTTATTATGTAGAAAAAATTAAAATAAGTGTAAGTAAAAATGCAAAAATTGGTCCGATCTGATTTTTGCATTTGACAGTAATATAATTTTTAGGGAAATCACTGAAATGAAAAATTTGACGACTTTTTGCGACTTCGGTATCAGAGCACTTTTTCTGTAAATACCTGCTATGAAGTTTTTAAGAAAAGCGATTACAAGCTTGCTGCAGCCATTGTGTTTGTTTTGGTAAATAAATATATCAGTTTTAGTAATCTTGAAACCGTGTCAGTAATTGTTTTGGTCTCTTAAATACTATATAGTACAAACACACGAACACTTGGCAATCTTCACCTTAAGTTTATTCAATTTAGTTGATACATGTATCTGTTTTGGGCTTTTGTAAGGCCCTTCCTTGGCCAACTGAAATTACATAATACATAGGAATTACAAATACTAATATACATGTATAAAAATTTTTTTACAATTGTACCGAACATACCTTGAGATCACTAATTTCTAAAATCTTAAATACCCTTTCCTTAAAATTCTTTATACTAAGATTACAAGTGTATTGAATTAAATTCGTTGACAATTATTGAATAACAAATGTAACCTACCTTGTTGTTTTCTTTTTTCACTTTAATTTATTTAATTAAAACTAGTTCTCTAGGATTGAGCCAGCTTATGAAGGCAGTGTACCAGTGTATTCTCTTGGTAAATTTTATAAACTAGTCATTAGTACATATTTCCTTTATGTTATTTTCTGGTTATTCTTTTGTATCAACATCCAAGAAGTTCTATCACACAAACGGGTTTTCAAATGCTGTTTTGTCTTTTTATATTACATTTCAATTTTACTGCACAGAACTGTACTAATTTCCATGTTCTTACATGGTGGATACGCCACCTCACGACCGATTATTACTTAGTCGAGTTAAAAATTCAATGTTTAGAAATTCTTTTTTAATAAATTTGATTTACAATATTTCAAGCCAATTTTCATTTATTTTTATACTTAAATTTTTATTTATGCATTTTTTGTTTTTAAGAATCTCTATACTTTCTTTAAATTTGCAATTATATGTTTCTTTTTCTCTATGAAGGATTTTTACATTATTCTTATCTATGTTGCAGTCATTTAATGTAGAGTGGTCATGAAAAGCAGAGTTAATTCCATTATATGTAAGGTCCGCAATATGTTCTTTTAATCCGACTTTCATTTTCCTCTTGGTTTTGCCTATGTAATATTTTTTATTACTGCAAGTACAAGGAATCTGATATACAATGTTGTTAGTTTCGGATATTGCTTGCTAATCTTTTGGGGAATTTAGAAGTTTTAATTTAGTAGAAATTTTTTTTGTACTTTGGTGCTAATTTAAAGTTTATTTCTTTTATTTCATTGTTAATTTCTTCATACAGGCCTTTGATATATGGGAATGCAGTATACTTTAGGTTTTTGCTTGTCTTTATCTTGAGTCTTTGGGTTATTTATTTTACTTTCCCATGTATTTAATAATCTTTGTGGATATCCTTCTAGAAGAAAATTCGTTCTTAACTCTGCTAATTCTTTATGTATATATGTCTCTTGGCTTGTTCTGTCTTTTATTTTATGATATTCCATTTTAAATGTATTTTCTTTAACATATAATGGTATATTGGAATGGTACTTTACAGTTGGTTTTACTGAACCTGATTTCTTAAAAGTTCTATATTCCAATCTGTTTTTTACTCTCTTTATGATAATATCTAAATAACTTAATTCTTGATCAATTTTGTTTTCTTCTTCTGTTTTAAATTTTGCTATTTATTTGCATATTAATTTCTTCTATCCTAGTCTCTATTTCGTTATATATTATTAGGATATCATCAACATATCTTTTATAGAACTTTATCCCTTGTATCTTACTAATACTTTCGTCTATTTCTATCATTATTAATTCTGCCAATTTCGGTCCTATTATAGACCCCATACTTATTCTTTCCTGCTGTGTATAATAATTTCCTTCAATTTCAAAATAGTTTATTCTATTGCTTCTATAGGTGAATTCTATTAAGTCCAATATTTTGTCTTTTACTTTATGTTGTTGTAATTTGTTTTCTATTATTTCCCATGTTACTGATGGATATATGTCCACTATATCTAAACTTGCTATCCTAAATGTTTCTTAAATACTAATTTTATTTAATTCTTCTGTAAGTTCATATGTATTTTTAATTGAGAATTGTGAATTTTGATATTCCTTGAGCTGTTGTTTCAAAAACTTTTCTAAGTTATATAACGTGAAGTACTTAAAGTCAACTATTAGTCTAACTTTTTTTATTTTGTGGGTTTTTAGTTGTATATTTAACTTTGGTATGAATTTGTTTTATTTTACAGGTACATGTATCAACTAAATTGAATAAACTTAAGGTGAAGATTGCCAAGTGTTCATGTGTTTGCACTATATAGTGTTTAAGAGACCAAAAAAATATACAGTCAAACCTGTTTTTATGCGGTCTTTTTATGTGCGATTTTTATTTGTGCGATTTGTTTTATGCGTTTTTTTTGTGCGGTATAGTTGGCGACTAGTCTCGTGCGATTTGTCATGTCTCACGTTGACTTATTATAGATAAATAAACTTATTATAGCATAAATGCACTTATTATAGTAATATTATTGCATGAATATGCGAAAAATGAAATAATTTACTTTTTAAGTCAACAAAACACCACCTGGACAAAAATATGTAAAACAGACGATAGACCAGATGATGCAGTCAAGTGCTGACATCTTGCAGTCAAGTGTTGTCAATAAATTCTATTTCGTACGGTTTTGAGTTATTTTCTATGTGAGACTTTTTTTATGCGGTCCCTGTTGACCGCATAAAAAAAATATTTTTTTAATTGTGTTGCGAAAACTATTATTTACAGCCATTCGTGAAGTTTTGTGAGATTTTTTCTTGTGTGTTTTTTTTTAATGCAGTCCCTATCCACCGCATAAAAACAGGTTTGACTGTATCAGTTTTCTTCATTTTTTGTGTATTCAGTATATATATTGAGAACAAAATGGTTATGTTGCCCGCACATGCCATTCTTTCAGTTATCTGGCCCACTGTGAGAAAAGTTTAGTGACCCCTGCTCTACCTGATAGTATTTTTGTTATTTGTATTTTTTATGTACAGTAGAGCGTCGATAAGTGGAACCAATTGGGGACTGGGGTCCTTCCAGTTAATGATTTGTTCCAGTTTCCGACTTTGTACGAAAAAATACATTAACCTGTCCGATGTTCAAATTTTTCTCCGTTGCGTATCGCTTCCTGTTGAATTTTTCTCCGTTGCGTGTCGCTTCGTGTTGAATTTTCATCGATTTTAAGCCCAACGAAAATTTTTATAATAATCATCGAGGCTATCGTATCGTTAAAAATTATTTCTGCATTTTGTACAAACAAAATAAATATATTAAAGAATATAAAAAACATGAAAATTATACTTTAGAAGTAAATTTAGTATCAAAAACATTCGATTCAGCACGACACAGTCCGACTGAAAATCGTTCCACTTTCCGGCCATTCCACTTACCGACGTTCCACTTATCGACGCTCTACTGTAATTTTAAACGGATGTTACACAGATTAACCATTACTAATCCAACAATCAGTAATCCAGTTCCAAAGCTAAAGTTGCTAGCATAATTTCAAATTTCCCACATCATCGCACCAACCAGCCGCCACCATCTGGTGTATCAGACGTCGCCAGACATACAATATCAGCAAAGCACATGATAATTTTACAAGAATTCTCATTTAACATTTGTTGTTTCTTTATTAACTAACTCATACCAATTTACAGGCTATTTTAAGGTAGGAAAATATGGTTGGCTGTTGGATTAAGCATTTTTACAAAATGACTACTTTATCTGGGTCGCTTGTAACTAGTCAACGTAAAATTAATCATATATCATTGTCCAATATAATGATATATGTTGTTTGTAGCTGTTTATCGAGAAATTTTATAGGAGAACAATTATTGCTAGCGGGACACACCATTACATGTGGTATTATAGAAAATGAGTGAGATCATTCTATACATTATGCTCTTTGTGTTAAAAAGCGTTAGTTTTGACATCTGTCCCATCAGGACCAGTACAAGTAAGCTATGCTACTTTTTTGCTTAGAACCTCAAAAGCTTCTACAAAAAGAAAATTGAAGTAGAATTTTGTAATAAAATTTTTTTTACAAACCAACAAAATATACTTTAAATACTACACAAAATAAAAAGTATTTAATATGTTTATGTTAATTCTTTTCTTTTTATGACTGACTTCTAAAAATGTAAAAGATTGGTAACGGGCCTCACACAGAGTTCAGTTTAGGGCCTCAAAATGCTTAAATCTGGCCCCATGTCCCACACAAACTTACTAAAATTATAAACTTTAAGGAAAAATCCTTTAAAATTGACAGCATAACTTGTTTGTGTGAATTTGAACAATCGGGAAACTTTCTTGCTGATTCTTAACAGTCGAATGACTCTTTCTGTCGGTTATATATACGAGCTTCTCCAAATTCTGATTTCCGAATAATCATCTGTTTTTCTTGTGGGAATAGATGAAAACTTATATTGGACTCCTGTATGGCTTTGAAATTGCAATTTGGAATGCAACAGAAAGCTTTTCTTTTCCTATTGCTATTCATCTTTACTGTTGACAATACACATGAATGATTCAACCGACCCGATCCAGATAAAATAGTTTTGTTTTTAAACACCAGAGGGTGAGCATCCGGTGAAAAACATGAGGTACGTTCATTCGACTTTACGGATGTACAGTACCCCGTGTTTTTCACCAAGGGCCGTTCAGGCTACCAAGTGATCTCAAATCTGTGAAATCATAACTGTGACTTATACCGATGTCCTATATGTCTCTTTTCTCCATTATCACCAGGCTACGAGTCACATAATTGTAAAATGGGAAATGTATAACAGAAAAGTGACAAATTGAAAGTATTGTGCACGCACATTATGACATATGCATAGGCATACGTGGACTAGAGTGATAGAGGAAAGAGAAAGGGAAGAGCAAAGAGAAAGGAAAGAGCAAAGACAAGTGCTTAAAAAGGATAGGCAGGGTTAGACCCTCAGATGTGTGACGATTCTCGAATGAATAGGTGTGTACATATACTGATCTTTGTAATTATAAATTGTGAATACATACGACTATTATTATTTTGTTCAGGTTATAAGTTATAAATAAATATAAACAAACAACACTAACCCGATAAAATTACATCTAAATACCAAAATGATTAATTTACTGTGTTTTTGTTATTTCTTACTCCTGTTTTTAGGTATTTGGTATTCGGCTGAATAGTAACCGAATATTTGTTGCATCACTAAAACTAACTCTTTCCTTCGTGAGCTTCATTAGAGTTTCATTCAAAATGTCGTCACCGCAGAGCATGCGCACTGAGCAAAACTACTACTTTTCGAACGATCCGTTACTAATGTGTTTAACTCGTTTGACTTTACGAACGTACCCACGAATAGGTCTAACGACGTCGCATTAGTGAAGGTCTCCCTGTATTGTTATGTTGTGTTCTTAAAAGTGGTACAGTATGGTCCACGAACGAAAAGTACAGAAAGGACTCTACGACAATTATAACAATATTCACAGTCCCTTTATTTCACTTTGAACAAAAAAATTATATAATAACCTATTCACACTGTATATTTTAAGCCAGCTTAAGGTATGAAATATGAATGGAAATGACTTAACATTAAGACGGTTTAACTACCAATAACCGGCTCAGCTTAAATCGCTTTCACAAAGAAGCTTAAGTCGCTTCAAGCTTTCCCCGAGGTCCGCCAAAAGTTCAAAAATAATGGCGGAAGCAAATGTACAAACATTCAAACAAACGATACTCTTCTCTATTAACATGTGTATGCTGCTTCAGTACAAGAAGTTTAAATAATAATATAGATTTCTGTCAAAAATCCATTCTTGTCACAGTTCTATCACTAAAGTGATATAAACATTGAGAGAATCGTGCTGCCAACGACAACAACATCACTGATAATAAATGTTAATAATTCCTAACTAACATCTTATGCATTTTAAATAAGTTATTTATATTTTAAATTACTAAATATAAATTAATTTATGATGATTTATCAAAAATAAGCAAAAGTTTGATTTTATTTGAAATTAAATATTGAGTACACCCACTTGAGGGCTAAGTGAATAATTCGTTTTAATTACTTAGTGTGAACAAGCAGTTAACATGTTGACTGCCACGTGACTTTTCAGGATTCTGTTGTAAAACGCCAACTTAATTTAATTATATTATATTATTAAAAACTCTAATCAGAGTCCATAGTAATAATCAAAAAGCGTATAGAATGTGTTTTTCTTAAAATAAAGGTATTACGAATTATCTCGTAGTTGGCTTATGTAACAGAAAGCTCTTCGCTAAAGCCAAACTACGAGTTAATTCAGGCACAAACACGATTCGTCCTGTCACTTCGCTACAGCCAATCAGAGATGTGCGTCTAAATTCAGTAGTAATAAATCGGATAGAGGCGAGCACATCACATTTACGTCTTTTTTGAGAGTGTTATTTTTTATTTATTTTTATAATCAAATTATAAATATCCCAATATGGATAAGAAAAGACCACTGACTGAAAAACAACTTGATTACTACACTAATCTAAGTGATTCAGAATCTGACAAAATTTTTGGTGAGGATGGTAACGACAGTAGCGATTATGTACCATCTGAGGATTCAAGTGAGGACAGTGATTATGACGTCGTCTCCGAACCTGAAGATGAGACTATTCTCGAACCTGAAGGCAATGACGATGCGTCTCAAGCAACCACATCAAATCCAAACGATAATTTGTGGACAGAAACTCAACAAAATCCTGAACTATTTATTTTCCAAGAAAATGTTGGTTTGAAATTGGATACGACAAACCTTACAGTGCAAATGCTGGTAGACCTATTTTTTTCGGAAGAATTTCTTGCATTACTGGTCGAACAAACCAATTTGTATGCTGCACAAGAAATTGCAAAACATAAAGAAATAAAAAAATCTAAAAGGGTATCACAGTGGAAAGACGTCAGCACTGCAGAAATGAAAGTTTTTATTGGACTTGTATTACAAATGGGTCCTTGTTCTTTTCCTTCAATAGAACATTACTGGAGCACAAACGAATTGTATAATATAATGTTTTGGCGATCACATATGAGTCGAAATAAATTCCAATTGTTACTGCGTTATTTTCATTTAGTTGATAGCTCAATACCATCTTCTGACAGATTATATAAGGTAAGACCTATATTAAACCATTTCAATAATATTATGCACCAAAACTATGTGCCTGATAAAAATATGTGTATCAATGAATCAATGATGTTGTGGCGTGGAAGATTGCATTTTCGCCAGTACATAAAAAATAAAAAACACAAATACGGTGTCAAACTGTATGAACTATGTGAATCCGATGGTATTGTTATGAAAATATCAATTTACAGCAGAAAATCTGAAGGAATTGACAGTAATTTAGGCCACACTACTGATGTTGTCTTACACTTACTTGAAGACTATCTTGATAAGGGATATATCGTATACATGGATAATTTTTATAATTCTGTTGCTCTTACGAAATTACTGACTACATGAAAAACTTGTGTGTGTGGAACTCTGCAAAATAACAGAAAGGGGAATCCCAGAGATGTGGTAAATCTAAAACTGAAAAAGGGGGAGTTTATTTGGCAGCAAAATGGTCCTGTTACTGTATGTAAATGGAAAGACAAACGAGAAGTCCTTACCATTTCAAACGTGCACGTTGTTGAAATGGTAGAGGTGTTCAATCGCAATGGAAAATGTTCGATGAAACCAAATATAATTCGAGATTATAATCATGGAATGTCTGGCATTGACCGATCAGATCAAATGCTATCGTACTACACAGCTCTAAGAAAGACTATTAGATGGCCCAAAAAGGTTGCATTACATATTATAGAAATATATATACATAATGCGCACAAACTCTTTCAAAAAGCAACTTCTTCTAAAATAAAACTTATAAAGTTTAGAGAAGCATTTGTCAAAGCGTTGATTGGAGAAGAGATTCAACCAGTTTCAAAAAAAATTAAATTGCAAGAGCTTCACTATTTACAGAGTATCCCACCTACTCAGAAAAAACAACATCCGACAAAGCCATGTCGAATTTGTACCAAAGCTAAAAAACGCCGAGAAACGCGTTATTTCTGTCCAATCTGTCTAGAGAAGCCAGCCCTTTGCGTAGAAGATTGTTTTAAAAATTATCACAAACAATAAAAATATTGTTTTGCTTTCGATTTTGAATAAACTTTTTATGATTATATTTTCTGTTCATTTGTTAATAAATGTTCTGTTCATGTAAGCCAAACTTGATTTTTTGTTCTTGCCCCTGAAGCTATCTATTCATATTTACACTGATATACTACGAATTACATCGTAGCTGCACAAATATGGCAAGGAAACAAACTACGATATAACTCGTAGGTGGCGTCCTAGGCAGAAATGGTAACTACGAGTCATCTCGTAGATGGCAGTCAACGTGTTAATCCTGTTTTCGACAATTTGACTTAACTTAATTCTGCTTAAATCTTAATCCCGCTTAAAATGTACAATGTGAATAGGGTATAAGGAATCCCAACTGGTTTTGTGATAATTTACAATCCAGTGTGATTTACACAAAGAACTCTTTGTTCCAAACAAAGCACGATGGTGTCTCTTTCCTGATCGCGTGACAATTAATTTCTAGTAAGCGCATAACTAAACCTAACTTAATTCTAACTTAATACTAAAGAAAATAATGAGGGAGATAGGATAATGAGGCGGAATAAGAAATGAAGAGTTGATTCACCCGGGGTTTCTCTATATCAGGATGACATGCACTTTGGATAGGACTTTGGTTCTATTATAGTGGCTTCTGTCTTTCATATCCTCTCTTCTCTATCACTTATCGAGGTTCTCTCTTACTTCAAACTATCCGACTCAGTCCCTTGCTGGACTATCTCAAACTTCTGTCCTTTCTACCAAAACTTTCTTCAGAGCCCCTTCTCACACGTCCAACTTCCTCCGTGTCTGGTCGAAAAGTGTCTCTTGCCGCTCTTCCCCAGGCCACACTCCTTTCGGTTGATATCACCTATGGTTTCTAGATGGCGGCTCCCCGATTCTTAGAACGGCTAATCCTACCCAAAGGCGATAAGGGTGCGACTATGCAGACGCAAATTTAGAGCGAGCGAGAGGTTGCGAGCGATTTAGTTTTCACAAAGGAGAACCATGCACAAGCGAGAAGCAAGAAATATCACTGGCGAGAGCGAATTTCTGGTTCTCGCACATATCTAACAGGGTTTGATATTTATCGCTTCAAGCATCTTCTCGCTCGCTCGCGTCTGCATAGTCGAAGCCTAAGGGTGCGACTATGCAGACGGTAGCGAGCGAATTTTCCGAGCGAGCGAGAATATGTGGCGAGAAGAGGCAAGATGCGATAAATATCAAAACCTGTTAGATATGTGCGAGAACCAGAAATTCGCTCTTTCCAGCATTATTTCTCGCTTCTTGCTTGTGCATGGTTTTCCTTTACGAAAACTAAATCGCTCGCTCTAAATTCGCGTCTGCATAGTCGCACCCTAACGATCGTTGGAAAGTTTTAGGTAAAGAGGGAACAAAGAAAAGGTTAGGACTAACTAAAATTAATAATACAAATATACAATATTATGACCGACGGCCACAGTTAATTGGCTGTACTTCTTGCCTAAGGCATTATTTTTATAATCAATAAATAAAACAAATCGAGTTTAGACACAAATACTTACATTATTTAAATCTTCTTTAGAAATATTTAAGTATAAAAATCTATTTAGAAACTCTATTAATTTTTCTTCGGGTAATATCGGAATTCTCGACGTAGCCTTATCCTATTTAAAATAAACGAAAACGAATTAGTCGAGCGAATTTTTTCGTCACAAATTTACCGTTTTGTGTTTAAACCTCGTCTCCAAGATTCATTTTTGCGTGTAAACGTCAACTTCCCAATCTCCTCGAACGATCCGATCAACACAAACTTTCGCGCTCGATGTGGCGGAACCACAGCGCCTTTTGCGGCAACATTTTATTTTTATGAAATTTAAAATATTTATAAAATTATGAAAAATTTATGTTATTACATCTCAAACTATTAAAAATAAATAAACTTTTATAATTTTCTTTTAATTTTGAGTCTGCGCTGCTAGCCTTTTTCCATGACCGTCCCCGAAAAATTCCTAGGGTTTTTCGACCGTCCGGGTTCGATCCCAGGTTCTCCAGAGCCTTAATTACTTGATTATTCGGTCTTTGGGCTTGATAGTGGTTATCTGTACCCTAATGAAAGTCGTTTGGGGACATTCGTTAGCTTATGGGAGATTGTAGCTTGGCATATAACATGCAGGACTATTTTCTTAGCGTTTTTTAAAAGACATTAAAGACATAAGTCGCGTCTTATACGCCGTAAATTACGGTATACAACATTTTCTACTTGAAAGTAATATAAGAGAAATACGTGACTAGTTGGATTTGCATTATTTGTATCTAATTGAAAAGATCCGACTTCATTTAAAGTTATTTTCAAAAAATTGGAAATGATCCTATCATTTGTAATTAGAAAAATTGGCTTTCTCTCGCTCTCTTGTTTCATTTGATTAATGGCCGCTGCCATCTTCTAGCGAAATAGAAGTTTCGCTAGAAATTAAAAGTCATTTTTCTCTCTATTTCGATACTTTTTGTAGAAATTTAATTAGCAAAACATTGAGTAACGTAACAAACGAAATATTTTTAATCGTAACGTTCGACAGATTAGAATTTGTGTTATTTTCACAGCCCGCCGCCATCTTAAAGTTAAAGTTCGCTAGCAATTAGAAGTTATTTTTTTCGCTATTTTCATATTTCTTGTAGAAATTTAATAGCGTAACATAAGAAAGGAAATAATTTTAATCGTAACATTCGTCAAATTAAAATTTGTTATAAGGTAACCCCCGTATAACACGGCACTTCTATAGCACGGACTCGCCTTAACATAATTCGGGAATTAGGTAAAACCCTCGTACAGTACATGAAATTTAATAAAAACTGTTACCAGTTGATGATGCTCAAGCTGAGATTATATAGGATGAATAATCCTCTGGTAAAATATTGGGTGTACTATAGATTACCTCCTATGGAATTTCAGGACTTTGATTATATATTTGAACTCAGGGGACCGAGACGAGTTCAACGGTACCCAATTTTTGAACCGGAGACGAAAAATAAAAAAGTTATCACACTTTTTAAGTTACCATACTTTTTTAATGCTCTCATGCAGACGGCACCGTAGTTGCTAGTATTGCCATCTTGCGGTAAAGTCTGCAAACCGTGACGTCGGACTACGGTCATCTCCCGGAGCGTTAAAGTGGCCACTTTAGGAGCGTTAAACACGCGATACGAGAGCGGAGAGAGCGACGCGAGTTCCGATCATCGCGCGATCGCCATTTCGGTTAATGTTACTTATGGCAGCGAACATGGCGGCCCGACTGACCTCTCGTATGGGCGCCACCACAAGCCGCCATGTGCTAAACTAGTGATCGATTCACGGTAGTTCTTGAACAAAGTAAAATAAGTGGGGAAACGTCTACTAAAGGCAATTTTAACGGCAAACGACGGACTGCCGATCGCGATAGCGAGGCCGACTTAGCGAAGAGCGACGCGACTCCCTATCATCGCACGATCGCCGGAAAAAAATGATAACTTTTTTATTTTTCGTCTCCGGTCCAAAAGTAGAGTATCGTTGAACTCGTCTCGGTTTCCTGAGTTCAGATATATACCCAAACACACGAAATTCCATAGGGAGTAATTTATAGTATACCCAAAATATTTACTTAAATAATAAATAAGTATTCTACCTATGAAAAAAATCTACTATCTATAAAGCTGAAAAACTGTATTCTATCAATGTGTGCCAAAAATGGCCACTAGGGGCGTCCCTAGCAAGTATTTACATCAATTTATATTAACAATATAAATTATTTTATATTTATTTTATATTTTTACAGTATAATATTCAGTATATTGTTATTTTTATTTGTAATTTTGTATGCTTCGATGCCTGGCATCGGGTCTTTCGACTTGTGAATAATAAATCCGATTTAAAGGATTTTACAGCATGTTTTTTAATTCTTGGAACCTAATCCCCTTTTCGCATTAGTTTTTTGTTTCGTATAACACGGATTCGCATAACACGGCAATTTTTTGGAACGTAACTCCCGTCTTAAAGAGTAAACCTGTCTTTTTAATGGCCGCCGCCATCTTGAAATAGAAAGTTCTCTAGTAATTAAAAGTCTTTTTTTCGCTGTTTCGATACTTTTTGTAAAAATTTAATAAGCGAAACATTGCGTAACGTTAAAACGGAATATTTAAACGTAACGTTCGACAGATTGGAATTTGTTTTATTTCCACTGGCCGCCGCCATCTTAAAATTAAAAGTTCTCAAGCAATTAAAAGTTATTTTTGTCGCTATTTAAATATTTTTTGTAGAAATTTAATTAGTGAAACATTGCGTAACGTAACAAACGAAGTACTCTTAAACATAACGTTGGACACATAAGAATGTGTGACATTTTTAATGGACGCCGCCATCTTGAAATAGAAAATTTTCTAGAAATCAAAGGATATTTTATTTTTATATCGATACTTCTTACAGAAATTTAATTCGCGAAACATCGCGTAACGTAAGAAACGAAATATTTTTATTCGTAACGTTCGACAGATTAGAATTTGTTATAGTTTTAATAGCTGCTGCCTTCTTGAAATAGAAAGTATTCTTAATCCGTTGACGACATCTGTCCAGGGCCTCAAGCCACGTGTGTGACGTAGAACCGTTGACGTCATACGTCCTGAGGCTCTGGTCATAAACTTTATTTAATTTGCATAAAGCCGTGCGGTAGGATACCGTGTATTAAACGATTTATTCAATCTTCTTTCGTTGGAATCTTATTAAGGTTACGTTTTTTGAATGATTTTTTTGCTTTATTTCAATTAATTACCGATTTTATGGTCCCTTGTCGCGTATCAAATTGTTAAACTGCAATTCCGGTTCGTTTATTACATTTATTACCGCTAAATCGGTCCCCACTGTTTACAGAGCTAAAAATAACTCTTAAGAATGTTCAAACGGTCATTCAAGGACACTAGCTGAGACAGGAGTTGTGGCAGGCGATAAGCGTTGCGCCACGCGACGCGTGACGCGCGCGGCGCGTGTGTCATGCTTGTCAAACTTTTTGTACGTGATAATATTACCGCTAAATCGGCCCTTAGTGTTTACAGAGCTATAATTAACTTTAACACGTGTACACAACGTCTTTCAAGGACAGTAGCTGTGACAGAAACAATTATTTTATTGTGGCGCGCGCTGAGTAACGCGTGACGCGCGTGTCAAAGTTTTTTTTACGTAATAATATTGAAAACATTGTTTTTTGAGACCATATAAAATATTTTGAAATTGTACTTTTAACAATTATTTCTGTGTATAAAAATTTAAGTTCGAAAAATAATTTTAAAAAATTGTTTGTTAACATACTTTATTTTTTATTTATTCATTTATTTATAATGCAAAAAATAAAGAAATAAGAAAAAAGATACAAAATATATACAATATTATTTTTAAATACAATACAAAATTATTTATTATATAAAATAGTAAAAAAATAAGAAAAAAACATACAAATACAACTAAAATACAAGTTTTGTATGATAAATCTCCATACACGGAGTTACACATAGCGCAACATCACACTTCTTGCACTCATATCGGGTTTGAACGCGTTTTCTGGGGTTAATTTTTGAATTTCCACAAACGTGGCATCTTCTGTATGGTTTTTTGCTTTTTTCCGTGGGTGGTATAAGAGAGAGGAAATGTTTTTCTAGTTTTAGTCTCTTTGGATTTTCATATTTACTCGGACGTCCACTTTTTGTATGACAGTAATCATATGAAGGAGTGTATTTATCGACAATTTGCTGTATAAGTTCGAGTCTGAATTCTGAAAAATGTCTATATTTGTTTGGATGTTTATATACTGAACACCCCGGGAACTCGATAATCTATCGGGGTGAGCACAAGTAACCGTAATTACTCAAATATAACGAGATTTTCGATCATTAAAACAATATGTAAATGTTTATTTGCCAAAACAAGCATTCTTAAAAAATTTTTAAAATACGTTTTTTTATTTGCCGAGATTATTTAACGCAAAGGCATGTGTTTACTTTCAAAGAAAACAAACGCACGTGTCTTGCGTCCCGGGGTTGAAAGTTTATAATTACTTCCTGACTCAACGGGGGAGTGGTGGGGTAACTAGGTCATGTTAAGTCCATTAACGAGTTTTAAACGTATTTTTGCTTCGAGAAGTATATGTTAAACACACTATAAATATTTTTTAAACGAATATTACAATATTCAAATATAATTAGCGATGAATTAATTTTTTCCAGAGAATAGGCAACATCCGGAAGTCATGAGTAAATTTTTCGACTGGAAGTTTCTGATATGTAATCTTCTGGTCTAAATAAAGTCAAATAACATGAAAACTAGTAAAATTACAGCAATAATATGAAGAAAATAGCTATTTCTCAACGTTTGTTTAGGTCTGACTCCGCTCACGTGACTTTGAAAGACATTGGTTCTTCGCGGGAAAATCCTGAATAGACGGTTCTGAGAGAACGCTCATTGGTTAATATAGATTCAATCATGATAGAAATGACTAATTAGAGAGTAAAAGGCGTATAAACAAGAAATTTAAAGCCAATTAACGGCAAGAAAGTCTCCCATAGACTTAATATAGGAAGGTGGTTTCCCGGGAATATTTGACTAGAGATGAACTGATTTGTTGGTGTACAGTCAGACAACCTGAACAAAAGCCAATCCAAGTAATTTTATTGTGAACATTTATTAAATCTTACATATTTGGAAATAATAAAAAATAAGTATCGCTTGTCACAGCGGGGAGCCGCCGCCATGACAGCGCGTGTAACTTGACACTCCCCTGTCATAAATCACAACTTTGAACGTAAACATCTGGCCTTCTACTGCAGCTAGAATAACGCGGTTTGTTTTGATAGACGTAAAAACACTTCAAGTTTGTAATCAGTATGTTAAACAATACAATTTTTTAAATTAATTTTTTTTAAATGAAAATACGTCGAACTTTTGACTTTTTAAAAAACTTTTTTTTGTCAATTATATAAAAAAATACGATAATCAGAGAGACTGAAGTGTTTGTAAACAAAATAAAAAGAGAGCGCGTGTCTAACGCAAAAATTACGAAAAATATGGCAATTTTAAATTATTTTACAAAAAATCCGAGCTTCAAGGCGTGTGTTTTTTCTCATTTTTTTTCAAAAATTCAGTCGTCATCGGGCTAGTAATTGTAAATAAAGATTTATATAAACATGAGTATTATCCTCATTGGTTTAGGAAATACAGCGTCCGAAAGTTACTCACATACGTACAATGATACTTAAGGATACATATGTTACGTTAACATCAAATATTCAAAAGCGACAACCAGAGAAACAACACAACTGCAAAATAGTAGATAATAATATCCAACGTTTCTGTTCTGAATGACCCATAATATCGTACCCAAACTGATTTTTCATTCCTTTTGATTCGACCTGCATAAATATCATGTATATTTTGTTTTAGTTAACACAAATTTTACAAAATTTTAAATGATTACAATTAGAAACAATTGCATGCTTCAGACATACAAATTTTCATAAATACAATTTTATTTTTAATTCAATGCATATACAACTGACAATACAAAGCTGTCACTTATGTGATATTCAATACATTTATATGTGTACAGGAATGTAATTTTCATGAATAAATACATCTTAGATACATTTATAATTTAGCCAAATATGTAAATAATATCGGAAAATATCCTATATTATTTACATTATTGTATAATTTCATATGAAATAAATAACTAAGCACATACTGATAACTGTGTTATATGAATTATTAAATACACATTCATACACTACGAATTTACGATCCATTATTACGAATTTACAATCCATTTCTCGTAAGTGTATAATTTAATACTTTAATTAAACTTTCTCAATAATTTTAATTACTGCAGGTATGAAACTAGTTGGGGGCATTCCTTACTAACGCTTTCCCGCCTGTCACCGTCTGCCAACCCTCACTACTACTACTACTAAGGTAAGAGATAGGCTGGACTCGATGGTAATGGTAACTAAAAAGGAAGGGGAGATAGATGATAGGGGGAAAGGTAGGGGCGGGGGTGAAGTTGGGGAGCAGTTGAGGTAGAGAAAAAGGGAAAGTGAGACACATCGCCAATCCCCTCTGCTCACTCGAGTTTAAACGTGAATTTAATGTCAAGAAAACAATGTCACAAAGAATTGAGTATGGAAACAGAGAAACAGGCGCTTCATACTCATGCACTAGACTACATGATAGGATATGAAGTAAGAAAGAATTAAATACTTGTTCACTGCTTCTTTTGCATTGTGAAATCTATCGGTTCGTCTATGACAAATCTCAGTAAACCAATTTATCTAGTATACATCTATCTACCTATATTATACATTTATCTATATTAAGACATCTATATGGTTGACCCACACTAAAATTAATGGCTAAAGCCTCAGGGTTGAAGACAGAAAATTTAATTTTCTGGCAACATTCCTAAAATCCTTAACTCTATATGCAATGAATTGCTTATTTTATCTAACGATTCTTCATTTTTGAAAGTCGTGTCTCAAGAACGTTTAGGTGCTTCAACTAAACGTTCTTGAACATAAAAAGAACAGCATACTTATTACATACAATTTCTATGACAAAATAACCATAAAACATTAATTTATGTGTAAATTAATTATTTTCTAAACAGGTAAACATAAATTTCTACTTTTTTCACTTATATTAATATATAAGTATTGTATTTTCTTCACGTGTCCAACATCTGAATAGATGTAGGTTTCTCATAGAAAATCCTCCCGATTAACAAGTCTTCTTGACAGATCGCCCGTGTTTTGTTAGTCTTATTCTATCAATCGCGCAATTCTTAAGAATACATGCTTAAATCTTGTCTAACTTAACTTGGAATGTCTCGTTGCAGTTCACTTTAGTACCATTCATGATATCGTGAATTCCCTTTAAACTATTAAATGTATTATACAAACCATGGATCATCTGCAAATAGAACAAAGAATCAACCTCTATTATATACAAACTACTACTATGCTAAATTTCGATTCTTAATCATTACCCCTGAGATAACCAGAAGGAAGATATACGATGGTAGATATCATAAGAAATGCAGATTCACTGCTTATGAGAAATGAGTCCAAACAAATGTTTTTTTTTAACCATTTGTGTGTTATTCTTTATCTTTAACTTGGGAAGAGAATGTGTTTTTCTTTTGAACTCGAAGTTTGAAAAGATAACTTATCTTTATCTTTAATTTGTCTTTTCCAACTTCGAGTTCAAAAGAAAAACACATTCTCTTCCCCTCACAATATGGCGATTGTGAAGTTACAGTAAAGTTACATCAGGCTTCATGTACGTCGCTTGTAGCAACAGAGCGCTGCCGCTCCGTATGTAATTAATATACATATAATGAAATTTAACTATATATATAATCGAGACGAGTTGATGATGAGGATGATGATGATGATGATGATGATCAGTGCAGAGCCAAAACGGTTAGGAGTTGAAAGTTGAAATTTGGTACACAGTTAGGGTACCTCACGAGAACGCACGCTAAGAAGGGATTTTTCGAAATTCTTCCCCACGGGGGAGAGGGACAGGGTTAAGGCTTAACACTTCCATTGTTAATGGAAGTGTTAAGTAACAATGGAAGTGTCAAAAATGGAAATATCAACAATGGAAGTGTTAAGAGAAAGCGACGTGCAAGACGCAGATGCAGTTTCTTTCGATTTTGCGGGAAATCGAACATATTTTTAGACCCATCTAAAAATTCTCTAATTAGTCTGGAAACAGGGGTCCGAATTTTTGCATTCTGTGAAAACGGGTAAGGTTGACTATAACGTAATAATCTTAATTTTCGCTAAAACGGTTAGGAGTTGAAAGTTGAAATTCGGTACACAGGGTACTGAATTTAAGTACCAAAGTGTTAAATAACAAAAGAGAACAAGAGAAAGCGACGTGCACGATTTACGGGCGCTGGAAAAAGAAGAAAAAAAGCGTAATATATTAGAACACATTCGATTTTCAAATTTAAACAGATTAGTTCGGTTTTTCTCGACTTTTCTTCTTTAGAACATTCGATGAAAATCGAACGATATAATCAGAACACGTCGTGAAAATCGAACAATATTAGAACATTCGATTTTCAAATTCGACTTTTCCTTAGAAAAACTTAGTTCGTTGATGAAATTACTCTTTTTCTTTTGTGACTATAACGTAATAATCTTAATCTTCGCTATCGTTACTTTTGCCCGAGCAACGCCGGGCCTACCTGCTAGTATCTTAATAAAGCAGACTGTGTTAATTCGAACTAAATTGTGGCTCATTTGGTTTAATCGAATTAATTGTTGTTGTTGTTCTGCGGGACTCCAGAAATTGACTCGTTTTAATACAAAATGTTTGAGGCCGTCACTCTGAGTTCGAGTTAACGAAAATGTACTGTATTTAAAACAATGGAGAGGTTTTTGATCTTAATTATGTAGAAAAATAATAGATAAATGTTTAAAAAAATTACCTTAATTGGAATATCTTTAGTTATAATTAACATATCTCCGCAATTGAATCCGATGGCATTTTCACGAAAGAATTTCATGAAACAAATCAGCTAAATTGAAAAATTATTATTAAATATTCTGCTGTAAATAAACATACAAGAGAAAATACAAGAAGCATTAAACCTACCTTAATTTTATGCGTTATCCGTGAAGAGTTCCTATTCAATTTTCGGATTTCTTGAAAGTTATCGTAGATCTAAAAATATTTATAGTAATGTTAAATTTAAAATAATAATACTTTCATTAATTAAATAAATTAAATGACTTACGGAACTAATACCCGTTGAAATCACAAACGTAACATAAAGCGCGAGCAGAAGGAAGCTGATCGTACATACATCAAATACCCATTGCGCTTTAAGATTCAGAGTTTTAAAAATGTTGTTATAAACGAAGGATCCAAGTAAGAGGCGAATAAAACCATAACAGAGAGCAAACATATCTTTCCAAGTATCGTTAACTTCATCAAGAAAACGACAAATTTTAGCATGTTCAGACATGATGTAATTGATTTGATATTCGTTACTATTAATATTTGTTAAATATAATCGGTCGGAAAGATTATCGAGTACTTTCTTCGCAGAAACGGTCATGATAAATGTCATCATTGTTACAGACTTCAACAGGGATACCTCGTACATGAAACTAGTATTTATAATAACGGCACATACAGTACCTCTGAGTGTTGTAGAAGCAGCTTCGATAACTTCAGCAACAAAAGTTGAAAACATTGTTGCTACGATCATCAGTACCAGAAAGTACAGGCCAGAAAAAGCAATCATATAATTTTGCAATTTTTGCAATCTTTCTTCTTCCTTACGTAATATTTTGATAGGTATTTTTTGGAATTTTCTTGTTTTGAATACAAAATACGCAACATTTGCGCAAAAAGTAATTATAAAATACATCATCTGAACAAAAAGCGCATTGTTACCCTTACCTACTCTGTTTTTAAGAGCGCATCGAAAGAAATTTACATTGTAATTAAAGAATCGAGAGAGGATACCATCAATTACAATACAAAAATGAGCAAAAAATATTAACTGAATGAATACTGAATAAACGAACAAAACTCTTTGCTTATGTTTGCTGACCGAAATGCATTTACAAGGATGAACCGCGATCCCACCTAACATGTCTGCGAAGGCAAACGTTGGCCTAAAAAAGCAATAGAAGCATTTAGATTTCATTTTCTTTCTGATCTATCATACAATTTTTTTATTTTTAGCCCAGTAATGACGGGTTGGATGATGGTCGCGGGTTCGTGCCTGACCAAGGCTAATCACTTTTAGCTTCCCGAACGCTAGTTACGTTTCTAATATCTGATTACGAGGCAGATTTCCATGGTGTGTCTTCCAGGAAAACAGTATTTACTACCTCTCATTTATCAAGCCCAACGAACGTTTATCTATCGAATCAGATTTGAATATATGCATTTAAAACAACGTGCAGTACATGCTGCATAATAATTAATATTTACTTTATCGATATGATATATCTTTCATTGTGTAATTCTAAGTTACTATAAAATATACATTATTCAGACAATAGAATTTTGTTAAACAACAGTTCTCATTATTTATTTATAGTTTAAAATTAAATCGTATTTAAATTACATACTACACGTATCCTGTATCAAACTACTTTTGTTAACTAAAAATATATGTACTGTACCTGTGGGTACTATTAGCGTCATTTTTAATCGTATCCATCACGGTAGTAAAGGAGATGGTTTAATATACTGTTCATAAGTTGGACGGTCTTTTGCTGTAAATAAGGTAACAGACTGCTCCCGAATTCTTCTGCAATACCAGATCGCTATGGTATTGATTCCATGATATGGTCTTTTATATTCCTATGATGTGAAACTTTAATATACCACTTCCAAAATTCACAGTATTATGAATGGCACTAATGTCAACTGCAACGAGAGACTTGGCGTTTATTTCAAACGCGACTTAGGCTTGAATACTCGATAGCATAAGGCAGCTCAACAGAGGGACGATCTGCATGACGATTTGTCATTCAGCAGGACTTTCTATAGGAAAAGAACATTTTTTCAAAATTTTGGCGAGTAAATCGAAGTTTAAGTATGGGACACATAAATGAATGTATTAGACTTTCTTTAGATAGATATATTACAGATAAATAGATGCACACTTAGTATAGATAAGTAGTTTATTATAATATATGATATTACCTGGAATGTTGATTTCACAGCAAGCAAGCCGCCTACTAACAATGGATACATATGACAATGCTCAATAAAACATAGTAGACGTCAAGAAGCACGAAATTTTTTGTTCTTGCTTCATGACCGTTTATGTAGCTTAGTATAGGGGGCAAAAATAAAAACCTGCAGAGAGTGAGAGCGGTAAAGAATAAGTGGGAAAAATTCATCCGTGTGGCTACATCCTTGCATCCTAATATATTAAAAAGCGATCAAGTATAATTTTAAATAATCTTATTGATTAATAAAATGATTCGAATGTTGTTCTTTAGCTAGATAAATGTAAAGGTAGAAAGTATGTTTATAAAATATGAAAATATATTTTAATAATTTAAAGAAAACGTTCATTAATATGCGATTAGTTATATATTTTATAAAAATTATAAACTATGCAAATAATATTGGAAAATATCTGACAGATATACGATAGTACTTATTCATGACATACTTATAAAGACTTATACTACTTATTACTTATACTACTAAGACATACTTATTCATGAGTGTCATATTCCTGTATTTATATAAATGTATTGAATATCACATGAGTGACATAGTCTTGTTTTCTCACTTTTATTTGCATAGTTGTGAAAAATAAACCTTACTTTATGGATATTTCTATATATTAAGCGTGCAATTGTTTTTAATTTTAAATATTTAAAATTTTCTTAAACTTCTCTCAATTAAATTATAAAATCCGTGTAATTTATAATACCTTTTTTCCTTCAAACATTTCAACGATATCGAATTTGTTTTGATCAGATCACAGCAGCGGAGTGCCGTCATTGGAAGCGGTGAAAGCGGCGCTTCCACCTTCCAATGACCTTCCCTTGTATTTTCTAAAATATAAATTTTCATATTTTAACGTACTTTTAATTAATTAAAGTTAATATTTTATTATAACCGCATTATATATCTTATTACAAATTTCTATACTACGTGTGAAAAAAACGATAAGATTACTATTGTATATTCGAATATCAGTAGCGCTTACGAGACAGCTCACACGGCGAGAATAACTGAATGGTGTAAAGCAGCCAGAGGGCATTGGCGCATGCGCTTTACATAGCACCATCCTCACCCGGTTTAGCAGGTGGAAGCTACACATGTATAACGCTTCCAACGATTCTATCCCTCAGTCACTGGGTAGGGAGAGCTGTCTGACTGCGTGAATCGTTTAAGATTTAAAAAGTAAAGAGTATTCAATATAATTTTTATGTACATTTTCTTTTAATTATACTGTAATTACATTGACAAATTTTCAGACATAAAATCTTTAGAATTTTTATCACTTTTACATGTTAATAATTTTAATATTATGAAAAAAAATTTTTCCAAACGTGTTTTAATTCTTTAAATTAAGTAAATTTTATGGAAAATTTTTTTATTTATCTAAATTACGTAGCGAATCGCAATATTTATATTCGTGTCCGGACTATATTGACAAGTAACTCTTAAACATAAAACATATTATAATTAATGTCGATCCGAACAAAGACGTACTAAAAGAATTATAAGATTTAATATCGTTAATTTTTACGGTACCATCTACCGGTGCGTCTGTTGAGCGCAGTTTTTCGACTACGGAGCAAATTCATACATTGGCCAGGAACACTCACTCGGTCGGAGGAAAAATTGTCGTCGCAAGCGTCGCTTTCGATAGAAAATTAGCTTTTAAAAACGTTGACGGAGTCGACGACCAGCGGCTTTAATGCTAAAGTAATCAACGACTTTGCCGAAAAAAATCGCCGAATAGAGTTAGTTTATAAAACATAAAAAAACAAGTTTTACTATCATTGTTTGTATCGTATCAATTTGTATTGTGTGTGTATTATTTGTATTTTAGAACTAAAATACTGGAAATGAAAAAATAAACAATTTATGTATTTGTTTAAAACTTCTATGGAAATGTCACGTACCAGACAGGTCTGACCCGTCACGAAAGACGCGAAAACACGGTTAATTTAGAGAAAAATTTATTAGTTTAAAAAACAGGTAAAAGTCGTTTCTAGTCGTACACCCATTGTTTATTACTACGAGGCAGAAACCATAAATCGCGGAAGAAAGTCGTCCTATGATCGGTGGAAGATAGAATTCGTTTTCGATTTTCACTTTTCTCCCGCTCCAGGTAAGAGTCTCGTTACGTTTAGTAACCAGGGACCAACCACTCGGGAAGCGTGATTGAGGGAGAACGACCAATCAAAATGGACGAAAGAAAGAACGGAGATTGATATAATCTCCGACAATCGAGGACACCTGGCACTCGGTCAACGTTCCAAATAACCAAAACGCCGTGCTCGGTCAACGCGCAAAAAAAAAAAAAAAAAAAAAAAACAATTTTTCGTCTATTGTGCCGACCTGTACCCCGTGCGACTTCGGACTCGGACCGTGTCCCCGACGCCAACAGAGGAAGTCTCCCCGTGCCCTACAGACTCGTCGACGCCACTGTCCCGGGGCCAACTTCGATCGACCATCGAAGAACCACATCGACGCCCAGGATGTCCGAACGGCTGATTGTCGTAAAGAAAACTATTTTGTACATAATGTACGTTTATTTTATGTTTCTTTTTTGTCGGTTTTTGTCGCGATTTTTCGCGCATTTTTGTACTGTAATTGGAAGTTACCTTTCTCGTTCCCCTAATTATAATGAAAATTTCTTTCGATGCAATTGCAATCTCAAAAACAGAATACGTAAGAGTAACAATGCCCTCTTTGTTCACATTATGTATTTTATCGCGTCTTTTGGCGCCACTGTAGGGTATTTTGTAGTTAAAACAAGAAAATTCGACAAAATACCTATCACAATACCAAATAATGAAGAGGAAATATTAAGATGCATTCAAAATTATATGCTTGCTTCCTTTGCCCTATACTTTCTGGTATTGATGACCGCGTCTACAATATTTTCTAGTTTTGTTGCCAAAGATATCGAAGCTGATTCAACGACATTCAGAGGTACTGTATGTGCCGTTATTTTAAATACTAACTTCGTGTACGAGTTAGCTCTGTTGATGTCTTTATTAATGATAGGATTTATAGGTATAGTTCCTGCGAAGAAAGCATCCGATAGTCTTTCCGAACGACTATATTTGGCAAATATTAATAGTAGCGATTATATCATGTTTGATCATTCTGAAATTTGTCGATTTTATGACAAACTTAATGATGCATGGGAAGATACGTTTGCTTTAGGTTATTGTATTGGTATGCTCATGCTTGGAACCTTCGTTTATAAGAGTCCATTTTCTGAAGAAAATAGGATGAACTAGTAATACGATCTTTCGATATTTAGTCCACCAGTGATCGAATTTATAATAGTTGCAGGTTCCTGCAAATTATCTGGCTGGACACGTGGTTTTCTCATTTATTATTTACATTTCTAATATGTAAATGCAACTTAGCTTCTTATTCTAAGTTTTTTGAAAGGTAGTATTTACCAATTAATGTTTACGAAGCACAATCAGTATTTATTTATTGATTCATATTCCTAACTTTAAAATACATTAGAATATGTTCATTTAAAATGTACAGTACATACAGCGCAACAATTGATATTTATTTTTCGAATTAGACAATAAATTAATTTGCATAATTCTTATTTAATGTAAAATGTACTGTACAGTACATACAGCACAACAATTATTATTTAGTTTTCCCATATTATACAATAAATTAATTTGTATAATTCTTACTTACCGTAAAATATGCATTACAGAATAGACTAGAATATTGATAAACAGCAATTCCGATTATTTATTTGTAGCTTAGAATTAAATCGTATTTAAATTACGTAGTTTACTAAACTATTGCATGACAAAATTTAAAGCATCTTTCCAGGAAAATATAATTAAATTATTACATTTAAAGTAAAAATTAAATACAGAACATGGCCGGCGTTTATTTGCATTTAGCAAATATAAAATATAATTACGACTATACAAAGCTGGAACTTTGTCTTGTCTTTAATCCGCCGTTTGCACCATCAGCAATCCTTTTAGATTTCACAGACTTTTGGACGCGACCTTTCTTTTGAGGCTCCTGCCTCCGTAAAGGAATGTAAAAACAGGTAAAGAAAGGTCGCCTCCAGGAATGTAAAAAGGAATGTAAAAACAGGAAAAAAGGAATGTAAAAAGGAATGTAAAAACAGGAAAAAAGGAATGTAAAAACAGGTAAAGAAAGGTTGCCTCCAGGAGTCTGTGAAATCTAAAAGGATTGCTGATGGTGCGAACGGCGGATTAAAGACAAGACAAAGTTCCAGCTTTGTATAGTCGTAATTATATTTTATATTTACTAATTGGTAAATACTACCTTTCAAAAAACTTAGAATAAGAAGCTAAGTTGCATTTACATATTAGAAATGTAAATAATACCGAGAAAACCACGTGTCCAGCCAGATGATTTGCAGGAACCTGCCACTATTATAAATTCGATCACTGGTGGACTAAATATCGAAAGATCGTATTACTAGTTCATCCTATTTTCTTCAGAAAATGGACTCTTATAAACGAAGGTTCCAAGCATGAGCATACCAATACTATAACCTAAAGCAAACGTATCTTCCCATGCATCATTAAGTTTGTCATAAAATCGACAAATTTCAGAATGATCAAACATGATATAATCGCTACTATTAATATTTGCCAAATATAGTCGTTCGGAAAGACTATCGGATGCTTTCTTCGCAGGAACTATACCTATAAATCCTATCATTGATAAAGACATCAACAGAGCTAACTCGTACACGAAGTTAGTATTTAAAATAACGGCACATACAGTACCTCTGAATGTCGTTGAATCAGCTTCGATATCTTTGGCAACAAAACTAGAAAATATTGTAGACGCGGTCATCAATACCAGAAAGTATAGGGCAAAGGAAGCAAGCATATAATTTTGAATGCGTCTTAATATTTCCTCTTCATTATTTGGTATTGTGATAGGTATTTTGTCGAATTTTCTTGTTTTAACTACAAAATACCCTACAGTGGCGCCAAAAGACGCGATAAAATACATAATGTGAACAAAGAGGGCATTGTTACTCTTACGTATTCTGTTTTTGAGATTGCAATTGCATCGAAAGAAATTTTCATTATAATTAGGGGAACGAGAAAGGTTACTTCCAATTACAGTACAAAAAGGCGCGAAAAATATTAACTAAATGAATACTGAATATTCCAATACAGTCTCTTCAACCTTAAAATTCCCGGTACATAAGACGACAGTTAACACATAAACTAACGTTTTCGATCCTCCACCGAGGTCTTCGTCAGGTTCGTTGATCATGGAATGCGAAAAGAATCGAACGCTTTCGAAATTCAAAAAGATCGAATATCCCCGCGTGCAGTAATGACGAATGCTACATCGTAAATTTAATAGACAGGAGTAAAAACATGATTACCACTGCGGATGTATCTCAGAGGCATATCGCCACGCGCACGATAATACGTTACTTTCCTTGAAATTAATACATTTCCCCGATTTGGTAGCCTTGTAAATCTCAAGAGTCTCCAAAGCCCTGATGTGGTCCGTCTTAAACGACTTCTTAATGAGTCTGGTGTTATCGAAGTCTGCTCTTATATCGGGGTCCGTAGCGTACGTCGACAGGGCGGTGGTGTGTCTTTTTTTGGCCACATCATATCTATGCTCAGAAACCCTTTTTTGAACAGATCTCTTGGTAGACCCAATGTATACCAGGTCCCTTTGGAACCTGTGATCTCTTATCGGGATACTATACACCCCTGAATAAACGA
Source organism: Centruroides vittatus (assembly GCF_030686945.1). Lineage (NCBI taxonomy): Eukaryota > Metazoa > Arthropoda > Arachnida > Scorpiones > Buthidae > Centruroides > Centruroides vittatus. Next base: position 997,394 of record NW_027120796.1, read on the forward strand.
ATAAAACCGTTCACTTACGTTTCCTTACCGGAATGCATTTACAAGGACGAACCAAGATTCCTCCTAACGTATCTGTTATGGCAAAAGTTGGCTTAAAGACGCAATAGAAGCATTTGGACTCCATTTCTTGTAGGAAATACACTAGACTTATCATACGATCTTCGATATTTAGCCCATCAATGACCGATTGTATACGTGTGGTTTTCTCGGTAAAAGTTAGTTTTCCATGCTATGCACTTATGCAAAATAGTACTTACCAATTATCGTTTACGAAGCACAATCAATATTTATTTATTCAATCATATATCTAACTTTTAAAATACATTATAATATATGAATTGAAATTTACAGTATATGCAACACAACAATTAATATTTATTTTTCGCACATTATACAATAAATTAATTTGTATAATTCTTACTTACCGTAAAATATACATTACAGAATAGAATAGAATCTTGGTAAACAGCGATTCTGATTATTTATTTGTAGCTTAGAATTAAATCGTATTTAAATTACGTAGTTTACTAAAGTACTAAATGTGAACATTTTGAAGTATTTCTTCCCAGGAAAATATAATTAGGCCTAATTCATTTTATTAAATGAGAAGCTATTTTCATAGTTTTGGTTGTAACACTAAAGATATGTAAATTTGATAGTAGATTTCTTTCAATTCAGCTTTTTTTTATAGATTACCAATCAAATTAAATTAAATTTATATTCAATTGTAATTAAGAGATTTTTAAATGATATTTCAAGATAGAACAAGTTTATTATTTATTGTCGATTACTATAATTTTAAATGCTATAAGCTGTAATGAAGGGCATTGACGTGCAATACGTGTTAAAGGCCTCTGAATGTCAAAAAGGTCCGTAAGTACAGTACGTCAGAAATATAAATGCTCTTCGCTGTACTACGTGTTGGTTTGGGATAGTTCATTTCGAATATGAAAAGTTCATAATAATGCTGTCAGGATGAAGGTTTACATCATACGTTAAATGAATGCGTCCTTCTAAATGTTGAATCACGTAAAATACTATCTAGTTTCTAACTTGTAAATGGTAGACTGTAGTTAATTTAATGTAAACGGTATTAAGTTTACAGTTACAAAAATACATTGTCATAAAATCATTTTTTAAAATAACAATCTTTTCTATGTTTTATTATTGATAACACACCAAATTTCACGACGACCCTTTTCTAGCTATTCTTTGTTGTGCCTTTGCAATGGAACACTTTTACTTTACAATTTATTACACTACTAGCAAGTAGGCCCGGCGTTGCTCGGGCAAAAGTAACGATAGCGAAGATTAAGACAATTACGTTATAGTCACAAAAGAAAAAGAGTAATTTCATCAACGAACTAAGTTTTTCTAAAGAAAGGTCGAATTTGAAAATCGAATGTTCTAATATTGTTCGATTTTCACGACGTGTTCTGATTATATCCTTCGATTTTCATCGAATGTTCTAAAGAAGAAAGGTCGAGAAAAACCGAACTAATCTGTTTAAATTTGAAAATCGAATATGTTCCAACATATTACTCTTTCTTTTTTCTTTTTTTTTCCAGCGCCCGTAAATTTTGCACGTCGCTTTCTCTTGTTCTCCATTGTTAATTAGCACTTCCATTGTTACTTAACACTTTGGAACTTATATCTGGTACCCTAACTGTGCACCAAATTTCAACTTTCAACTCCTAACCGTTTTAGCGAATATTAAGATTATTACGTTATAGTCAACCTTATTCGTTTTCACAGAATGCAAGAATTGGGTCCTCCCTGTTTCCAGACTAATTACAGAATTTTTAGATAGGTCTAAAAATATGTTCGATTTCGAAAAAAACTGCATTTGCGTCTTGCACTTTGCTTTCTCTTAACACTTACATTGTTACTTAACATTTCCATTGTTACGTAACACTTCCATTGTTGACTCTTCCATTTTTAACGCTTCCATTGTTGACACTTCCATTGTTACTTAACACTTACATTGTTACTTAACATTTCCATCAACGATGGAAATGTTAAAACTTAATTCTGTTCCTCTCCCCCGTGGGGCAGAATTTCGAAAAATCCCTTTTAGCGTGCGTTCTCGTGACGTACCCTAACTATATACCAGACGGCCGGATGGCCGAGCGGTAAAGATGGCAGCCTACCGCTCTGGGGAAACCGGGATCGAATCCGAACGGGTCGAATAATCCCCAGGAATTTTTCGGGGGGTGGTCCGTTCGGATATGTCGGGCCCCGTCCCTCACCACCCGGTCGCCCCATTGTGAGCCTGGCCGAACCCATAATGGGCCTACTAAAAGAGGCCCTCTTAGTGCCCACAGGGCAGAAAGAGTTAAAAAAAAAAAAAAACTATATACCAAATTACAACTTTCAACCCCTGACCGTTTGGGCTGTGCACTGATTATTATTATTATTATTATTATTGTGTTAAGTGAGATATACTCAAAAAACAATAATCTCTAAAAAATTTGTAAAAATTTCTTAAAAATAAACGAGTTTCAAAAATTAACTCTTTTTTATCCGATTTCGAAAGAGCTAAGAACTGAGATGGACACCGTGAAATTAATAAATATTCCTTACTTTATTGTTCATTATCCATACGTTGTTATTCAAATTATCCAAATGCATTTCACAAATTCTTTTGCCTCTTCAGTGGATATTACACCTTTACAACAGTGTTACATTTATATTCGATCAAGTTTTCCCAGCATGCATCTACCGATAACCCGGTATTCAGATTGATGACATTTGCATAATTTTTGATACAATAATGTTCCGCGATGCGTCCGATACCATTGCTTGATATTTGTTCAATGAGATATACTCGGTTAACACCGGTGGCTGCGTACTATGCCGGACCAAAGTCAAGGCATAGTAACCAAAACAGAAATTAAAGAAGTGTCTCAGTGTGTGTGTCTGTATTCAGGAACTTTTCTCACAATATGACATGTATTCAATATAGTGGCCTTCTGTAGTGTGATGTATGTGTTTCTATTCAATTGTAATGTGCCCAGGCTTTTGTGTAGTGTGTGTGGTATCACACCTGTAGAGGAGAGAACAACAGGTACAATAAGCACCCTATCCATCCTCCACAGATGCCTTATTTCCTGGGCGAGTTCTGTGTACTTGCTAATTTTTTCAGTGCATGCGTTTTGTATATTGTGAGTGTTTGGAATGGATATGTCTATAATGTATGTGATTTTATTGTGTTTGTCAATGAGTGTGATGTCTGGTCTGTTGTGGTAAATTGTTTTATCTGTGATTATGGCTCTGTCGTAGTACATTTTGTGCGTGTTGTTTTCCAATACTGTCTGTGGAATGTATTTGTAGTATGGTTCGTGGATGTCTACTAATTTGTGTTTCTTTGCAAGCTCTTGGTGTATTATATTTGCTACTTGATTATGTCTGTGTAAATAATCTGTCTGTGCCAAGAGCTTGCAACCAGAGGTGATGTGTTGTATAGTTTCTGGCATGATGTGACATTTTCTGCATGTGTCATTTGTGAGTGTTGCATCTTTGAGTATGTGTTTTCTGTAGTTTTTAGTATTTATGACCTGATCCTGTATGGCGATCATGAATCCTTCCGTCTCCCCAAAGAGGCATCCCCGAGCTAACCAGCTGTTTGACGCAGTTTTGTCAACAAAATCCTGGGCCAGATCATAAGGATGCCTGCCATGGAGTGCCTTTCGAGCCCACGATTGCTTAATGGTGTCTATGCTTTTTATATGTTGCTGTTGTGTCCATATGATGTGAGTGTAAGTTTAATGGTGTGTTATTTGAGTCTGCTAGAGTTACTGCTTTATGTAATTGTGATGTTTCTTGTTTTTTGTAGAAAAACTCTCGCAGTGACTGTATTTGTTTGTAGTGAAGGTTAACTATGTCAATCAGGCCACGTCCGCCATCTTTACGTGGAAGGGTTAATCTTTCTGTGGCGGATTTAGGATGATGTTGTTTATGCTTAGTAAGTGTTGTTCTTGTTTTCCTTTGGAGTTGCTCAAGATCTGTGTGAGTCCAATGTATAACTCCAAAAGAATATGTGAGTACTGGGATGACATATGTGTTTATTGCTTTAACTGTGTGTTTTGCATTTAACTGTGTTCTGAGAATAGCATTTAACCTACTTTGGTATTCTTTAATTAATCTTTGCTTTATTTGTGTATGTTCTGTTAGTTTGGCCTGTTGGAATCCTAAATACTTGTAGAACTCGCCCTCTTCCATGGATTCAATAACGTCTCCATTTCCAAGTGCAAAATCTTCTTTCTTCAGGATTCCTTTTTCTATGTGAAGTGTTTTGCATTTATCTAGGCCAAATTCCATTTGTATGTCCTTGGTGTATGAATGTGTGATTTGTAGGAGTTGATGAAGTTGTTTTTGTGTGGATGCATAAAGTTTTATGTCATCCATGTACATGAGATGTGACAGTGTAAACTGTGTTGTTTTTTCATGTCTGATATTGTAACCATATTGCGTGTTGTTTAACATGTTGGATAATGGGTTCAGGGCTAAGCAGAACCAGAGAGGACTCAAGGAATCTCCTTGAAAAATTCCTCGCCTAATAAAAATTTGGTTTGTTTGTATGGAAGTGTTACTGACCCTGAGATGTAGTGTTGTTCTCCAGTGCTGCATAGTGTTTTGAAAGAATGCAATGAGTGATGGATGTATTTTGTACATATGTAGAATATGTAGCAGCCAACTGTGTGGAACACTGTCGAATGCTTTTCTGTAGTCTATATATGCCATGTGTATGTTTCTGTGTTGTTTGTGTGCTTGCCGTAGAATGACTGAATCTATGAGTAACTGTTCTTTGCATCCCTTGTGGTTTCTACGGCAACCTTTTTGTTGTTCTGTTAGAATGTCGTGTTCTTCAACATGTTTGTATATTTTGTTTGCGATACAGGATGTCAATAATTTGTACAGTGTTGGAGACATGTAATTGGTCTGTATTGTGTGGGGTCTGTGGTATTGTTGTTTTTAGGTTTCATGTAGGTGATGCCCTGAGTAAGAAAATTTGGCATGTCTTGTGGATTGATGATGATGTGTGTTAGGTGTTTAGCTAGTTCCTGGTGCAGTGATGTAAACTTTTTGTACCAGAAATTGTGAATGTTGTCTACACCAGGTGTCTTCCAGTTGTGTGTTCTGTTAACAGTGTATTGGAAATCATGTATGTTTATTTCAGCACAGGGCATAGTTGGTATGTTGTGCAAGTTTCTGTTCTCCTCCTCGATCCAGCCTGCATCAGCATTATGCGTGACAGCACTGGACCAAAGAGAAGACCAATATGTTGTGAGTTCTTCTTCTGTTGGTGTGCCACTGTGCTGTGTATCAGTGTTTGCTTTGTTATTAATTTGTCTGTAAAAGAGTTTTTCATTGTTTGTAAATAATTTATTTTGTTGTTTTCGTAGTGTACATGTTTTGTATCGTTTGAGTCTACGTGCTTTGGCAGCAAGTTTTTGTTTTAGTGTATCAATGTATTCTGTAATGCGTGTGTTGTGATGTTCGATGTTTTGTGTGTGTTTTTATTTTCTTGAAAATGTTTTTGAGCTGTTTCCTTAATTTGGGTGTTATGTTGCTTTTAGTGTATTGTGTCAGCCTGCCTAATTGCTGTCTAATGTCATTTATTTGTATTTCTATTCTTCTCTGCCAGGCAGGCTTGTGATAGAATTGTGTTTTCTGTGTATTTGTCTGTGATTGTACTTTCAGTCCATGGTGTGTCACTACTGTGACTGCCCCAGCATAAACTAATGTATGAATGTCTGCGAGTGTAGAAATTGAATGAATGTAGTGTGGTAGTAAGTGAGTGTTTACATAATTTAGTGTTTTTCCTACTTCCTTTGACGTGTTGATTTTTGGTATTCGTGGTCGTTGTGTGGGATCTGTGCCTGTATATTTAGTGAGTGTTTCCTGAAATATAAGTGAGAGCGTATTAACTAAATCCATGTCTATGTTATCAGTGATGGATGAGGAAGTGTCTGTAGTATCATTAGTGGTAATTGTTGTATGTGTGTTATTATCAATGCTTGTTGCTGGATTATCCTGACAGGTTACATGATCTTCATTAATGTTAGATGTTTCTGTCTGTTGATGTATTTGATCAGCAACCTGTTGTTTGATAAGTTCAAGTGTTGTTTGTGGAATAAGGTTGTTGTGTATAATTGTTCTTTTTTGATCAACAACCCTTTGTTCGGTGACAGTGAGGTGAGGATATTGTTGTGTGAATTTATGGTGTAGTTGTTGTCTGTATGCTGTCATGTTTGTTTCGAGTTTTGTGATGGTGTAGTAAGTACGGATGATAAACTCGTTCATTTCTACTGTCCATTTCATCCGTTGGCGTGGTTTTCCAGCCTTTGTGGTCTGTGGATGCATTGCCACAGAAACACCAAGGCTGGGTTGGTTCCTCACATCTGTTGAGGGCATTGCAGTAGCCATGCTTGGGCCGGTGCTGCTTTCGCCACCGGTAACCAAGGGAGACTGTGGCCTATTTTTCGAACGTGAGCCTCTGCCTAACCCACGAACGCGGACCTTGTTAACCCGGGCGACGTCCGAGCCGGTATCACACTTTGATCTAGTTATCACCATAATAAATATCTCCACAGAATGTGGTGTGTGGTCACTCTTAGCTTCATTTCTCCCCATAGACCTTACTGGCATGGGTGTCCCTACCAGGAGCTTGTGCTCCAGCCTGCATTGCCCTATGGATCAGTAAAATTACTGGGCTCTCCCACCACGACCAGGTGGTGACCACGGGAGAGTTATTATTATTATGTTGGGTTAAGTTAGATATACTCGGTTAACACCGGTGGCTGTGTACTATGCCGGACCAAAGTCAAGGCATAGTAACCAAAACAGAAATTAAAGAAGTGTATCAGTGTGTGTGTCTGTATTCAGGAATTTTCTCACAATATGACATGTATTCAATATAGTGGCCTTCTGTAGTGTGATGTATGTGTTTCTATTCAATTCTAATGTGCCCAGGCTTTTGTGTAGTGTGTGTGGTATGACACCTGTAGAGGAAAGAACAACAGGTACAATAAGCACCCTATCCATCCTCCACAGATGCCTTATTTCCTGGGCGAGTTCTGTGTACTTGCTAATTTTTTCAGTGCATGCGTTTTGTATATTGTGAGTGTTTGGAATGGCTATGTCTATAATGTATGTGATTTTATTGTGTTTGTCAATGAGTGTGATGTCTGGTCTGTTGTGGTAAATTGTTTTATCTGTGATTATGGCTCTGTCGTAGTACATTTTGTGCGTGTTGTTTTCCAAAACTGTCTGTGGAATGTATTTGTAGTATGGTTCGTGGATGTCTACTAATTTGTGTTTCCTTGCAAGCTCTTGGTGTATTATATTTGCTACTTGATTATGTCTGTGTAAATAATCTGTCTGTGCCAAGAGCTTGCAACCAGAAGTAATGTGTTGTATAGTTTCTGGCATGATGTGACATTTTCTGCATGTGTCATTTGTGAGTGTTGTATCTTTGAGTATGTGTTTTCTGTAGTTTTTAGTATTTATGACCTGATCCTGTATGGCAATCATGAATCCTTCCGTCTCCCCAAAGAGGCATCCCCGTGCTAACCAGCTGTTTGACGCAGTTTTGTCAACAAAATCCTGGGCCAGATCATAAGGATGCCTGCCATGGAGTGCCTTTCGAGCCCACGATTGCTTAATGGTGTCTGTGCTTTTTATATGTTGCGTTGTGTCCATATGATGTGAATGTAAGTTTACTGGTGTGTTATTTGAGTCTGCTAGAGTTACTGCTTTATGTAATTGTGATGTTTCTTGTTTTTTGTAGAAAAACTCTCGCAGTGACTGTATTTGTTTGTAGTGAAGGTTAACTATGTCAATCAGGCCACGTCCGCCATCTTTACGTGGAAGGGTTAGTCTTTCTGTGGCGGATTTAGGATGATGTTGTTTATGCTTAGTAAGTGTAGTTCTTGTTTTCCTTTGAAGTTGCTCGAGATCTGTGTGAGTCCAATGTATAACTCCAAAAGAATATGTAAGTACTGGAATGACATATGTGTTTATTGCTTTGACTGTGTGTTTTGCATTTAACTGTGTTCTGAGAATAGCATTTAACCTACTTTGGTATTCTTTAATTAATCTTTGCTTTATTTGTGTATGTTCTGTTAGTTTGGCCTGTTGGAATCCTAAATACTTGTAGAACTCGCCCTCTTCCATGGATTCAATAACGTCTCCATTTCCAAGTGCAAAATCTTCTTTCTTCAGGATTCCTTTTTCTATGTGAACTGTTTTGCATTTATCTAGGCCAAATTCCATTTGTATGTCCTTGGTGTATGAATGTGTGATTTGTAGGAGTTGATGAAGTTGTTTTTGTGTGGATGCATAAAGTTTTATGTCATCCATGTACATGAGATGTGACAGTGTAAACTGTGTTGTTTTTTCATGTCTGATATTGTAACCATATTGCGTGTTGTTTAACATGTTGGATAATGGGTTCAGGGCTAAGCAGAACCAGAGAGGACTCAAGGAATCTCCTTGAAAAATTCCTCGCCTAATAAAAATTTGGTTTGTTTGTATGGAAGTGTTATGGGCCCTGAGATGTAGTGTTGTTCTCCAATGCTGCATAGTGTTTTGAAAGAATGCAATGAGTGATGGATGTATTTTGTACATGTGTAGGATATGTAGCAGCCAACTGTGTGGAACACTGTCGAATGCTTTTCTGTAGTCTATATATGCCATGTGTATGTTTCTGTGTTGTCTGTGTGCTTGCCGTAGAATGACTGAATCTATGAGTAACTGTTCTTTGCATCCCCTGTGGTTTCTACGACAACCTTTTTGTTGTTCTGTTAGAATGTCGTGTTCTTCAACATGTTTGTATATTTTGTTTGCAATACAGGATGTCAATAATTTGTAGAGTGTTGGAAGACATGTAATTGGTCTGTATTGTGTGGGGTCTGTGGTATTGTTGTTTTTAGGTTTCATGTAGGTGATGCCCTGAGTAAGAAAATTTGGCATGTCTTGTGGATTGATGATGATGTGTGTTAGATGTTTAGCTAGTTCCTGGTGCAGTGATGTAAACTTTTTGTACCAGAAATTGTGAATGTTGTCTACACCAGGTGTCTTCCAGTTGTGTGTTCTGTTAACAGTGTATTGGAAATCATGTATGTTTATTTCAACACAGGGCATAGTTGGTATGTTGTGCAAGTTTCTGTTCTCCTCCTCGATCCAGCCTGCATCAGCATTGTGCGTGACAGCACTGGACCAAAGAGAAGACCAATATGTTGTGAGTTCTTCTTCTGTTGGTGTGCCACTGTGCTGTGTATCAGTGTTTGCTTTGTTATTAATTTGTCTGTAAAAGAGTTTTTCATTGTTTGTAAATAATTTATTTTGTTGTTTTCGTAGTGTACATGTTTTGTATCGTTTGAGTCTATGTGCTTTGGCAGCAAGTTTTTGTTTTAGTGTATCAATGTATTCTGTAATGCGTGTGTTGTGATGTTCATGTTTTGTGTGTGTTTTTATTTTCTTGAAAATGTTTTTGAGCTGTTTCCTTAATTTGGGTGTTATGTTGTTTTTAGTGTATTGTGTTAGCCTGCCTAATTGCTGTCTAATGTCATTTATTTGTGTTTCTATTCTTCTCTGCCAGGCAGGCTTGTGATAGTATTGTGTTTTCTGTGTATTTGTCTGTGACTGTATTTTCAGTCCATGGTGTGTCACTACTGTGACTGCCCCAGCATAAACTAATGTATGAATGTCTGCGAGTGTAGAAATTGAATGAATGTAGTGTGGTAGTAAGTGAGTGTTTACATAATTTAGTGTTTTTCCTACTTCCTTTGACGTGTTGATTTTTGGTATTCGTGGTCGTTGTGTGGGATCTGTACCTGTATATTTAGTGAGTGTTTCCTGAAATATAAGTGAGAGCGTATTAACTAAATTCATGTCTATGTTATCAGTGATGGATGAAGAAGTGTCTGTAGTATCATTAGTGGTAATTGTTGTATGTGTGTTATTATCAATGCTTGTTGCTGGATTATCCTGACAGGTTACATGATCTTCATTAATGTTAGATGTTTCTGTCTGTTGATGTATTTGATCAGCAACCTGTTGTTTGATAAGTTCAAGTGTTGTTTGTGGAATAAGGTTGTTGTGTATAATTGTTCTTTTTTGATCAACAACCCTTTGTTCGGTGACAGTGAGATGAGGATACTGTTGTGTGAATCTATGGTGTAGTTGTTGTCTGTATGCTGTCATGTTTGTTTCGAGTTTTGTGATGGTGTAATAAGTACGGATGATAAACTCGTTCATTTCTACTGTCCATTTCATCCGTTGGCGTGGTTTTCCAGCCTTTGTGGTCTGTGGATGCATTGCCACAGAAACACCAAGGCTGGGTTGGTTCCTCACATCTGTTGAGGGCATTGCAGTAGCCATGCTTGGGCCGGTGCTGCTTTCGCCACCGGTAACCAAGGGAGACTGTGACCTATTTTTCGAACGTGAGCCTCTGCCTAACCCACGAACGCGGACCTTGTTAACCCGGGCGACGTCCGAGCCGGTATCACACTTTGATCTAGTTATTACCATGATGAATATCTCCACAGAATGTGGGCGTGGTCACTCTTAGCTTCATTTCTCCCCATAGACCTTACTGGCATGGGTGTCCCTACCAGGAGCTTATGCTCCAGCCTGCATTGCCCTATGGATCAGTAAAATTACTGGGCTTTCTCCCACCACGACCAGGTGGTGACCACGGGGAGAGTTAGTATATTATTATTATTATTATTATTATTATTATTATTATTATTATCATCAACTCGTCTCGATTATATATATAGATTGGCTTTCTGCAACTCGTCACAATCCAAGTTTTGTCTTATAACTTCAAACAAAATTTTATTATTATTAAATTAAATCTGTATTATATAATTTAAAAATCTTTCAAAACGTTTTTCATTTTTAAAAAATGATATCGAATTCAAAATATAATTCTTTTAACAGCCCGTTAGATTGTTTTTTCATATTAAAAGTTACTAATTATATTACCTATAAATTGTGATATTACTAGATTTTAAATAAAAAGAATTCAAAAACGCAATATCAAAAATGTTAAACCTGAAAACAATAGAATTTGCACGTGGTGGTTCAAAAATTTTTCAAGTTTTCGGCCATGTTGGCACGAGTTCTTCTGTTCAAAATCGCCTGCAAACAAACAGACATTCACGTCATTCACCTTTGTATAGAAAACAATACTAAATACATCCTGAAAGAAATTATTACAAAAAACAGAAGCGAACTCATTAGACTTTAAATGAATTTATTAGCAGGAAGAGGGTTTAAATACAATCGAGATCAACAAATCTCGATAAACACAGATCGGAGACACTAAAAATAAAAGTGGTTTGTTAAATAAATTCTGTTTTACGTTCATCACTTTTATCATCCATAGATTTAGGCATTCTTAGCACGCACGAAAATACACCATACAGCATGTAGCTTTATGGTTTCGAAATTTTAAAAACGTAAGCGATAACTTTTTATTCGAATCTTCGATCTTCACGTTTGACAATTTGAAGCAAGTTATCGTTACTCCATTCACTTTCAACTCGATGAACACGTCGTAAACTCCCTGAAAACAAGTCAAGAGTTAACTTTTAAGTAATTCGAATGCGCAAAATTAATTCGTTTATTCCTTACCGGTTTGAACATGCTTGGTAATTTGCTGCATACGTACATACTTCCCGGTTGAATGTTGTTTCCGTTTTGCATCTTTTTAATAGGATCATTCTCCAAACAAGAATAGTAAGCTTTCTTGTCGATGGTGCAATTCTGACTTGTGCTCATCACCTGTTTCATACTGAAAGTACTGTAAACAATTTATAACGTATTTTAACGAATATCAAAATGGAAAATTCCTTCATTCCTTCGTATTTTTCGATTTACAACATTTTCGTTCGAAATATCTTCCAAATAAACTTACAATTGTTTGCCGGCTTCATACTTCTTTTTTCCGTGCTCTACGATGGTGAGCAAAAACATGGTGTTGCATGTCACGGGCTGCAAAAACTCCCAATTCATGGAGACCAGAAAATATTCTTTATATACCACGGGATAAGGATCGAAGTCCACGTTTGAACTTTTCACTTTGTAGTTGTTCTCGTCGTCTGAAATAAATTTAGAAAACCAAAAGTAGCATTAGTGTGGATTTTCAGCATACAGAATTGACGATGATGTTTTTCTACTTCATTCTCGCCTTCCTCCATTCTTTAGTGTCTAAAAGACAATCGTTTCTTATTCCAATAAAACCAGGCTCCTTTTCCAACTTAATTTAACTAGTTAAGTAACGCTGCATCAGCGTGTAGTCGGAACGAAGCTGCTCGCACCTTTATTTTCTAGATTATGAGGGAAAAAAAAAGAAAACACAGAATCATCTCGTGCTCAACAATATATTCTTTATTTCTATTGGATCCATTTAAAGCGTACACAAATATTAAGGTCAGAATAAAGCCATTAATTAATTGCTATGCCAACGTTTTCACGAAAATTCTGGCTATTACTACGGGCCTTGGACTTACAGATTGACTCGTAGCACCATCTCTTATCTGTAACTCTTCTAAAAATACTGAGTCAGTTATTTTTTTCACTCGACTCAATGTAACATAGGTAAGACCGATAGCTGTCTCTTTTT